>NC_042974.1:37098281-37404843 GCF_901001165.1 Salmo trutta | reverse complement strand
AGTAAATACATGGCTGCAGCATGGGATACAATGGATGGAGCCATGAAAGCTGCAGTGGATGCCCACTAGGGCTGTTTGTTGAGCTAATGAGTGATGGTTTAGCTTTACTACTATGCTGTGGGGAGAGTCTAAACCAAAGGCAAACAAACATGGGAGGGAGACAAAGAGAGAGGCAGAGACAAAGAGACAGAGGGAGAGACAGAGAGATAAAGAGAGAGCGAGAGAGAGAGAGAATGAGAAAGACAGAGAGGAAGAGCGATAGAGATACTGTAAGGGAAAGGAGGGCGACATATACACAGTGCTGAGCGTTAAAAGAAAGAGACATGGCTGTACTGGCTATAACAGATGGTAGGTCCGCTGGGTCACTCAGTAGATCAGTAGAGCGCAACACAGAATAAAACAAGCTCACAAAAGGCTGCTATCAGTCTGACTAACTTACAAACAAACCAATGTTGTAGCTTGGCAACATCAGTTTTCTTACAATCAAATCAAGTGTTGTACTTAAAGCACTGACATGAGCTTTGGTAAGACCAATATTTCCACAGCTGGCTCTGGATTCTTTCAAAAGTTTCCTCTAGGAAATGCGTTAGCCTTAGATCTTACTCAAATAACTTGTATTTCTTAGAGTGTGCTGATGTGTTCACTTTTCTGAGTGCATAAAGGCATCCTGGCCTCACACAGTGAGGGGTGTATTTGAGTCTGACAGCTAACTGAAACACCCAACCACATCTGACTTCTCAGCAGCTATCACTGCCACTATCATCACACTCTGACCTCCCTGCATGTCACAACGTCTAACATCTCAGAAGTATAGTGAAAGGCACAACTATAAATACCACAAGTGACATTTCCACTGAGCTCACTGACGACAAACATTAAAAAAAGTTTAAAAAAAGAAGAAATAAAACAAGTTTAAAGCAACTCGAAGATTGAAGAGACCATGAAATATCAACGTATGCAGTAAGCCACTGCTTGTGATTTTAATCAAAGCAGAAATAGGGGGGTGGGGGAGGGGGGGGACTCTGCAGGCGAATATAACCTCTGCAGGTGACACTCTAAATTGATGTTACCAACCTCGTTATAGACCAGGTTTGTTTTAACTCACATCACACATTAAGGTAAATGACAGTTTACTTAGGGACTAAATAAATGGCATCATATTTCCTCTTAATTCTCTGTCTATTCATATCTATCTCAGTCTCGGGAACCAGATGGCTCATCCTCTACTAAATCTCCCTTGCTACCTCTCTAAGATGGTGCAATGTGACATTAAGGGACGTTCCATCCATCTCAAATCAAATCAAATCAAATTTGATTTGTCACATGCGCCGAATACAACATGTGTAGACCTTACAGTGAAACGCTTACTTACAAGCCCTTAACCAACAATGCAGTTCAAGAAAACAACATTTTTAAGTAAAAAATAAATAAGGAAAAAATAAAAAATAAACAATAGCGAGGCTATATACAGGGGGTATCGGTACAGAGTCAATGTGCGGGGGCGTAATTGAGGTAATATGTACACTACCGTTCAAAATTTGGGGTCACTTAGAAATGTTCTTGTTTTTGAAAGAAAAGCACATTTTTTTGCCCATTAAAATAACATAAAATTGATCTGAAATACAGTGTTGACATTGTTAATGTTGTAAATTACTATTGTAGCTGGAAACGACAGATTTTTGATAGAATATCTACATAGACGTACAGAGGCCCATTATCAGCATCCATCACTCCTGTGTTCTAATGGCACGTTGTGTTAGCTAATCCAAGATTATCATTTTAAAAGGCTAATTGATCATTAGAAAACCCTTTTGCAATTATGTTAGCACAGCAGAAGAATGTTGTGCTGATTAAAGAAGCAATAAAACTGGCCTTCTTTAGACAAGTTGAGTATCTGGAGCACCAGCATTTGTGGGTTTGATTACAGGCTCAAAATGGCCAGAAACAAAGACCTTTCTTGTGAAACTCGTCAGTCTATTCTTGTTCTGAGAAATTAAGGCTATTTCATTCGAGAAATTGCCAGGAAACTGAAGATCTCGTACAACGCTGTGTACTACTCCCTTCACAGAACAGCGCAAACTGGACACCCTAATGTACTTGTCCTCTTGCTCAGTTGTGCCCTGGGGCTTCCCACTCCTCTTTCTATTCTGGTTTGAGCCAGTTTGCGCTTTTCTGTGAAGGGAGTAGTACACAGCGTTGTACAAGATCTTCAGTTTCTTGGCAATTTCTCACATGGAATATCCTTCATTTCTCAGACAATTTTTATGGCCTTCCACTGACCCCAGCTGGTATAGAGGTCCTGGATGGCAGGAAGCTTGGCCCCAGTGATGTACTGTGCCGGACGCACTACCCTCTGAACTCTTACTTAAGAGATACACATGTTCAGGCAATGTGTCTGTACAAACAAAAGGTCACTCTTCCATGACATTTCTGAAATGACGATATTCACACGTATATAATGTACAGTATGTCTCTTAGCTGTCTTGGACGACATAATTAGGATTGGGAGAACTGTGTCCCCCTCCCTGAGGTAGTAGCCTGTAGCACTGTAGAGAAGAAGGCTCATATATGTGCTGTATAGTTGGATGACAGAAATACCATCGTGGAACATGGCGTTGTGGCGGGCTGATGGAAGAGCATTCAAAGGCTGTCACCTCCAAAGAAGTCGTCACTGTGTGAAACCATATTTGTCCACACTGACATCCTGAATAGGCCTGTTACTTCCACAGTAGATGACTTGTGAGGCAAATGCTTTCCATACAGCAGCTTGAACTGCACATTTTGTAGGGGGGAAGCATGTAGCCTGTGCCTCGGCAGCAGCTTTTTCTGAGTGACAAAATGTACAAAGTGACTGAAGCGTACCGAAGCTTTACCTTTGCAGTGTAATTTCCTATAGAAGAACTTTCCTTTCATGTCATGCATGAGGAAGCGCTCTAGATTTGGATGTTCAGCTGCACCCTACTTCACCAGAGAGGGGAAATTAATAAAAAATACATTGCAGAAACACAAAGGCACAAAGATATGTGGAGACAATTACAAAATATCAACTGATTATGCCAAAAATATGAGATTTATGGAAAAGCAATTTGGAGATTAATTACTAAATACTGTAGCGGCAGCAGCCTATTAGAGGATCTGGAGGTGTGGCTTGTTGGAGGCGTGGCCTTACGTTAGCTCTGTTTGGACAACCGTGGGTGAAAGTCTCATGCCAGTTCAATTGTTACATTTTACTCTAGTAATAAATGTAACACTTGTATACTGTAAATTTTACAGTTTTCCTTGAGAGTGACATAAATGCATTTGATACCAAAGAGCCTACTAGAAATCTGTTGCTAAAACAGTCACCATTGTATTACAATAGATTGTTCAGACATCACCATGAAAATGATCACATTTCATCTGTCTGGTCTCAATCACAAGTCATGTTGGTTTGGGGACCAAGTGGCAGCAGAAATGACTGTTAAAATGGTTAACCAGCAAGGCAGAACCCTCAGTACACACAGAAATAAACATTTTAATCTGGTGTCAAGGCTAAACAAATCACTACCAGCTACATTTCTAGCAGTTTCCCAAACCACTATACCCATAAAAAGCAACAGCAAAGACAATACATCAAGATCCACAATGCTACACTACTTATGCTACAGCACATAGCCATTTCTAGGATTATACAATCCTTTAGGGAGGCACAGAGAAAGAGAGACAATAGAGAAATGGTACCACTACAGAGACCTGCTAATTTGACGGCATATTTCACCCGTAACCAAGGAATTCATGTGTTTTTCGTGTTTGGCACAACTACTAAACCTCACATCAAGTTTCTGTTAACTATGCATTCGCAGAAACAAGGCCATGCATACCATTCATCTCCAGTAACCATCTCCAGGAAATAGAAGTGTGTGTTGTTTGTGCTGTGAGGGGTCACCTTGGCATTTAGCAGTGTATTCACAGCCAACTGAAAAACATGTCCCCGGTTTGGATTCCCACTCCCAAAATAAGATGTGATTAATTTAACATGCGGGGTGTTTTTTTTAACTGACAGGTAAAAGCAAAGAGTTGGTTCGCTTAATTGACTTGATAATGGGTATCTGTCTTGGCAAGGCCATTACCGTCCGTCAGCATTTAATGTGAGCTCAAGGAAGCATGTTGTTGACATTTTCAGCTTGGCATATCCAAGGCCTTTGCACCTCATGCCTGACTGACTGGTCCCAGGTACCCAGCCTGGTGACTATATTGAGACAATCATTTTATTTTACGTTAATGCCCTAGCATAACTGTTGGACGTCACCAAACTAACCGTTCACACAACAAACAGATCACAAAATAAAACACCCAACTTGTGTTATAAGGGTTTTCATATTCAACAGTTGGTTGAAAATGTGAATTTATAAATACATAGTTATTCCTTAGAGGGAGGCTAGACAGTTAAACCATATGGTCTGTGTCTATAAGAGGGTCAATGCAAAATGATTAAAATCAATGTAACAAACAACATATATTTTAAGCAAAAAAAGCCAATTGCGTTCTTGTTCAATTGTGTTTGTTTACTTTTCCCACCATTTCCAACATGCCTCATCCCCTCCAGTAAATCAAATCAAATTTTATTTGTCACATGCGCCGAATACAACAGGTATTACCTTACAGTGAAATGCTTACTTACAAGCCCTTAACCAACAATGCACTTTTAAGAAAATACCTAAAGTACAGAGTCAATGTGTCTGAAAAGGGATTTTAAAGAACTGATTTTAGCACTGAAAAATTCCAAAAAGGGGCCAATCATTTCAGGCCCGGTACCATCATTCAGGCCGCGGTTGTGAAAGATTCAGCTGGCTACCGGCATGACACACCTGGCTTAAAGATTACTGTACCTTTGCTGGAATCACTTTTATAGATAACTTCGACACCTTTTGGAAACAGAAGATGCTCTACAGGAATGACAAAGTCCATCCAAATCATCTTGGATCCTGGACTCTGTCCAAGCATTTCAAGGCTTCGTTGAGACAATGACTTAGCAATGACCCAAGACCAGCTCAGTTAATCCCTACCATTGTGTCGCTGAGTTGTCATAATGCTGCATCAAATGTACATTATCCCAGGGGCGTTGACAGACACAATGTAAGTAACTTATGTCCCCCTACTTTCCCTGAATACCCCTGTTGGTCCTACAGCTAGTGTATGCAGTAATCGTGCCTATGAACCAGAGTTATACTGTTAACGCTGAGGCGGTGTGCGTTAGTAGGAAGTCCACTGTGTGCAGCTCTCCCTGTACTATCTGTTCCAATATAAATAACATGAGCAAGTCTACTTCTGAAAACTGTAAAAAAAAAAATTAACATACAGTGCATTCGGAATGTATCCAGACCCTTGATTTTTTCCACATTTTGTTAAGGTATAGCCATATTCTAAAATAGATTAAATAGCTTTTTCCTCATCAACTATTTTTTTACCCCTTTATCTCCCCAATATTCAATTGGTAGTTACAGTCTTGTCCAATTGTGAAGGTCAAGAGCCATGAGTCCTCTGAAACATGACCCAGCCAAGTCGCACTGCTTCTTGACACACTGCTCGCTTAACCCAGAAGCCAGCCACACCAATGTGTCAGAGGAAATACCTTACTACTGGCAACCCGACTAACCCGTACCCCCGCACATTGACTCGGTACCGGTACCCCCTGTATATAGCCTCATTATTGTTATTTTATTATTACTTTTTATAATTTTTTACTTTAGTTTATTCTGTAAATATTTTCTTAACTCTTTCTTGAACTGCATTGATGGTTAAGGGCTTGTAAGTAAGCATTTCACTGTAAGGTCTACACCTGTTGTATTTGGCGCATGTGACAAATACAATTTGATTTGAGCTCTGTCAGAGTCACCATCGGGTTCTTGGTCACCTCCCTGACCAAGGTCCTTCTGCCCCGATTGCTCAGTTTTGGTGGTTCCAAACTTCTTCCATTTAAGAATGATGGCGGCCACTGTGTTACTGGGGACCTTCAAGGCTGCGGAAATGATTTGGTACCCGTCCCCAGATCTGTGCTTCAACAAAATTCTGTCTCAGAGTTCTACAGACAATTCCTTCGACCTCATGGCTTGGTTTTTTCTCTGACATGCACTGTCAACTGTGGGACCTTATATAGACAGGTGTGTGCCTTTACAAATCATGCCCAATCAATTGAATTTACCACAGGTGGACTCCAATCAAGTTGTAGAAGCATCTCAAGGATGATCAGTGGAAACAGGATGCACCTGAGCTCAATTTCAAGTCTCATTGCAAAGGGTCTGAATACTTACATAAATAAGGTATTTCTGTTTATTATTTATAAAACCTTATTTGTTCATTGAAAATGGTTAATAACTCAGCACAGGTTCATGAGAAGGGTGTGCTTGAAAGGATGCACATAACTCTGCAATGTTGGGTTGTATAGAGTCATTTTCCACACACAGTCTGTGCCTGTATTTAGTTTTCATGCTAGTGAGGGCCGAGAATCCACTCTCACATAGGTACGTGGTTGCAAAGGGCATCAGTGTCTTAAACAACGCGATTTGCCAAGGCAGAATGCTCTGAGTGCAGCCCAATCCAGAAATCTGACAATAGCTTCTGATTAAATTCAATTTTCACAGAACCGCTTGATGCAATTTCGATGAGGCTCTCTTGTTCAGATATCGATAAGTGGACTGGAGGCAGGGCATGAAAGGGATAACGAATCCAGTTGTTTGTGTTATCCGTTTCGGGAAAGTAACTGCGCACCCAACTCACTCAGGTGCTTCGCTATGTCACATTTGACATTGTCCGTAAGCTTGAGTTCATTTGCACACAAAAAATCATACAATGATGGAAAGACCTGAGTGTTGTTCTTGTTAATGCAGACAGAGAAGAGCTCCAACTTCTTACGCACATTGAATATAGTTGTGGAGAGTCCCTGTAATCCTAGATTCAGATCATTCAGGTGAGAAAAAACATCACCCAGATAGGCCAGTTGTGTGAGAAACTCGTCATCATGCAAGCGGTCAGACAAGTGAAAATTATGGTCAGTAAAGAAAACTTTAAGCTCGTTTCTCAATTCAAAAAAACGTGTCAATACTTTGCCCCTTGATAACCAGCACACTTCTGTATGTTGTAAAAGCGTTACAAGGTCGCTGCCCATATTATTGCATAGTGCAGAAAATACACGAGAGTTCAGGGGCCTTGCTTTAACAAAGTTAACCATTTTCACTGTAGTCTCCAAAACATCTCTCAAGGTGTCAGGCATTCCCTTGGCATCAAGAGCCTCTCGGTGGATGCTGCAGTGTACGAAAGGGGCGTCGGGAGCAACTGCTTGCATGCGCATTACCACTCCACTATGTCTCCCTGTCATGGCTTTTGCGCAATCAGTACAGATTACAGATACCAACAGGAGCAGCAGCTATGTTTGGCCACATATGTTAGTGGAATTCCCGCAAGAGAGTAACGGTTAATGTGATTGGATGTTAATTATTTGACGAGGCTACCTGTAGTTCACATTGTGTTGTTATTTTGCTAAACACATTTTATTTTTGGCAGTGAAACGAGGCTACTCAGGCGAGAAAAAAAACTCACCCAAATGTATATCTCCGTTAAAAATGTGAAGTTTTTTGTTGTTGTTGGTGTACCCCCGACGGCATTGCGCATACCCCAGTTTGGGAATACCTGATCATAGGTATAACATCTACTAAAAGAAAGAAATGCCAATAGGGGCAGTGTTGCGGTCTATATTTTGAACCACATTCCCGTAAACCACATTCCTGTAAAGCACATTCCTGTAAAGGATCTCTTGTTGAATACTGTTGAAATAATATGGCTACAGGTTCATCTGCCTCACCTAAAGCCCTTTCTTGTGGGAAGCTGCTATAGACCACCAAGTGCAGTCAGTATCTGGATAATATGTGTGAAATACTTTATAATCTATGTGATATCAACAGAGAGGTATATTTTCTGGGTGATTTCAAAATTGACTTGCTTTCATCAAGTAGCCCACTCAATAAAAAGCTTCAAGCTGTAACCAGTGCCTGAAACCTGGTTCAGGTTATCAGTCAACCTACCAGGGTAGTTACAAATAGCACAGGAATGAAATCATCACCATGTATTGATCACATCTTTACTAATGCTGCAGAAATTAGCTTTTTTTTATTTATTTTTATTTATTTCACCTTTATTTAACCAGATAGGCAAGTTGAGAACAAGTTCTCATTTACAATTGCGACCTGGCCAAGATAAAGCAAAGCAGTTCGACAACATACAAAAACACAGAGTTACAAATGGAGTAAAACAACATACAATCAATGATGCAGTAGAAAAAAAAAAATAAGACTATATACAATGTGAGCAAATTATGTGAGATAAGGGAGGTAAAGGCAAAAAAGGCCATGGTGGCAAAGTAAATAAAGTATAGCAAGTAAAACACTGGAATGGTAGATTTGTAGTTTGAAGAAAGTTCAATGTTAAAATATAAATAATATGGTGCAAAGGAGCAAAATAAATAAAATAAATAAATACAGTAGGGGAAGAGGTAGTAGTTTGGGCTAAATTATACATGGGCTATGTACAGGTGCAGTGATCTGGGAGCTGCTCTGATAGCTGGTGCTTAAAGCTAGTGAGGGAGATAAGTGTTTCCAGTTTCAGAGATTTTTGTAGTTCGTTCCAGTCATTGGCAGCAGAGAACTGGAAGGAGAGACGACCAAAGGAGGAGTTGGCTTTAGGGGTGACCAGAGAGATATACCTGCTGGAGCGCGTGCTACAGGTGGGTGCTGCTATGGTGACCAGTGAGCGGAGATAAGGGGGGACTTTACCTAGCAGGGTCTTGTAGATGACCTGGAGCCAATGTGTTTGGCGACAATTATGAAGCGAAGGCCAGCCAACGAGAGCGTACAGGTCGCAGTGGTGGGTAGTATATGGGGCTTTGGTGACAAAACGGATGGCACTGTGATAGACTGCATCCAGCTTGTTGAGTAGGGTATTGGAGGCTATTTTGTAAATGACATCGCCGAAGTCGAGGATTGGTAGGATGGTCAGTTTTACGAGGGTATGTTTGGCAGCATGAGTGAAGGATGCTTTGTTGCGAAATAGGAAGCCGATTCTAGATTTAACTTTGGATTGGAGATGATTGATGTGAGTCTGGAAGGAGAGTTTACAGTCTAACCAGACACCTAGGTATTTGTAGTTGTCCACAAATTCTAAGTTAGAACCATCCAGAGAAGTGATGCTGGACAGGCGGGCAGGTGCAGGCAGCGATCGGTTGAAGAGCATGCATTTAGTTTTACTTGTGTTTAGGAGCAGTTGGAGACCACGGAAGGAGAGTTGAATGGCATTGAAGCTCGTCTGGAGGGTTGTTAACACAGTGTCCAAAGAAGGGCCAGAAGTATGCAGAATGGTGTCGTCTGCATAGAGGTGGATCAGAGATTCACCAGCAGCAAGAGCGACATCATTGATGTATACAGAGAAAAGAGTTGGCCCAAGAATTGAACCCTGTGGTACCCCCATAGAGACTGCCAGAGGTCCGGACAGTAGGCCCTCCGATTTGACACACTGAACTCTGTCAGAGAAGTAGTTGGTGAACCAGGCGACGCAATCGTTTGAGAAACCAAGGCTACTGAGTCTGCCGATGAGGATGTGGTGATTAACAGAGTCAAAAGCTTTGGCCAGGTCAATGAATATGGCAGCACAGTATTGTTTCTTATCGATGGCGGTTACGATGTCGTTTAGGACCTTGAGCGTGGCTGAGGTGCACCCATGACCAGCTCTGAAACCAGATTGCATAGCGGAGAGGGTGCGGTGGGATTCGAAATGGTCGGTAATCTGTTTGTTGACTTGGCTTTCGAAGACCGTAGAAAGGCAGGGTAGGATGGATATAGGTCTGTAGCAATTTGGGTCAAGAGTGTCACCTCCTTTGAAGAGGGGGATGGCAGCAGTTGCTTTCCGATCTATGGGAATCTCAGACGACACGAAAGAGAGGTTGAACAGGCTAGTAATAGGGGTTGCAATAATTTCAGCAGATAATTTTAGAAAAAAAGGGTCCAGATTGTCAAGCCCAGCTGATTTGTAGGGGTCCAGATTTTGCAGCTCTTTCAGAACATCAGCTGAATGGATTTGGGAGAAGGAGAAATGGGGGAGGCTTGGGCGAGTAGCTGTGGGGGGTGCAGTGCTGTTGAATGCAGTAGGGGTAGTTAGGTGGAAAGCATGGCCAGCCGTAGAAAAATACTTATTGAAATTCTCAATTATAGTGGGCTTATCGGTGGTGACAGAGTCTCCTATCCTCAGTGCAGTGGGCAGTTGGGAGGTGTTCTTATTCTCCATGGACTTTACAATATCCCAGAACTTTTTAGAGTTTGAGTTGCAGGAAGCAAATTTCTGTTTGAAAAAGCTAGCCTTGGCGTTTCTAACTTTAAAGCAGTATCCAAATCCATAGGATGTATTGATCACAATCTAATAGCCATATCTAGGAAAACCAAAGTTCCAAAGGCTGGGACTAATATAGTGTATAAGAGGTCATGCAAGAAGTTTTGTAGCGGATATTATATTGATGATGTAAATAATATTTTATGGTCTATGGTGTGTAATGAGGAGCAACCAGATGCTGCACTTGACACATTTATGTTGACACAGTTACTAATAAGCACGCACCCATTAAGCAAATCACTGTTAAAGTAAAAACTGTTAAACCCCCTTGGATTGATGAGGAATTGAACAATTATATGGTTGAGAGGGATGAGGCAAAAGGTATGGCAAATATGTCTGGCAGCACAACCGATTGGCAAACGTACTGCAAATTGAGAACTCATGTGACTAAACTAAATAAAAATAAGAAACTACACTATTAAACAAAAATAAATTATATAAAGAATGATAGTAAAAACCTTTGGAACACCTGACATTTTGGGCAAAAAGGCAAACTCGGCTCCATTATTCATTGAATCAGATGTCTCATTCATCACAAAACCCACTGTTATTGCCAACTACTTTAATGATTTTTTCATTGGCAAGATTAAAAAACTTAAGCATGACATGCCAGCATCAAAAGCTGATAGTACACATCCAAGTATATCTGCCCAAATTATGAAAGACAAGCATTATACTTTTGAATTCCGTAAAGTGGGTGTGAAAGAGGTGAATTTTTTTTGTTGTGTATCAACAATCACAAGCTACCCGGGTCTGAAAACCTGGATGGGAAATTACTGAGGATAATAGTGGATGATATTTCTACTCCTATTTGCCATGTCTTCAATTTAAGCCTACTAGAAAGTGTGTGCACTCAGGCCTGGTAGAAGCAAAAGTCATTGCACTACCTAAGAATAGTAAAGCCTCCTTTACTAGCTCAAATAGCCGACCAATCAGCCTGTTACCAACCCTTAGTAAACTTTTTTTTTTTAATTGTGTTTGACCAGATAAAATGCTATTGTTACGGTCGTCATATGGAGTAGACCAAGGCGCAGCGGGTTGAGTGCTCATTTTAACTTTTATTTTAAAAAACTTTAAAAAAACACTTAAAAAAACACTTAAAAAAAAACCCTAGCAGTGCAAAAAAAAACCCTAGCAGTGCAAAAACAACTTCCAACCAAATCCCATTACAAAACCAGCCCTCTATATAGGACCTTCAATCAGAGGCAACGAAGAACAGCTGCCTCCAATTGAAGGTCAAACCAATAACCCTAAACATAGAACTAAAAATACTAGACCTGTCACGTCCTGGCCAGTATAAGGGTTAATTAGTATTGTAGTTTGGTCAGGACGTGACAGAGGGTATTTGTTTTATGTGGTTCAGGGTGGTGTGTTTGGTTAAAGGGTGTTTGATGTAGTATTTCCGGGGTTGTGGTTTATAGTCTTTGTTTATGTATTTCTATGTGTAGTCTGGTGAGTGTGTTTCTATGTTGTGTTGATTGGGGTTGGGACTCTCAGTTGAAGGCGGGTGTTGTCTATCTGCCTTTGATTGAGAGTCCCATATATTGGGGTGTGTTTGTGATTCGTGGGTGATTGTTCTGTGTTGAGCCTATGCTTGGCCAGACTGTTAGTTGTTGTTAGTTCGTTCATTTTTCTTGGTTTGTTATTTTGGTGTTCATTTTGTACTTATTCAATTCTCAAGATGAGCATACACGTACCTGCTGCGTTTTGGTCCTCCTTCACCGACGATAATCGTGACAGAATCACCCACCACTCAAGGACGAAGGAGCAGACGGTTTTCGAAGTGGACAAACGAGAGAGATGGACTTGGGAGGAGATCTTGGAGGGAGAAGGCTCCTACACTTGGGAGGAGATCCAAGCAGGGAAAGATCGCCTTCCTTGGAAACAGGTGGTACGCGAGAGAGAGGAAAGGAGTAAGGCTGGTATGGACCAGGAACGTTTCCGAGGGACAAGACTGGCGTTGAAGCACGAAACGCACCCCCAATAAATGTTTTTTGGGGGGCACATGGGTAGTTTGGCTAGGCCTAGGAAGAGCCGGAAGCCAGCTACCCGTGGTTATATGGAGGAGCGTATGGGGTGGGGAGCGCTATGTTTCGCTGAGAAGCGCACTAGCTCACCCATACGCACGCACAGTCCGGTGCGAGTTATTCTAGCCCCTCGCAGGTGCCGTGCTAGAGCGGGCATCCAGCCTGGTAGGAGGATGCCTGCGCAGCGCATCTGGTCGCCGGTACGCCTCCGAGGACCAGGCTACCCAACTCCCGCTCTACGCACGGCTACCATCAGGCCCCTGCACAGCCCAGTCTGCCCTGTACGAGCACTCCGCTCGTACAGGGCTACTAGTTCCATCCAGCCAAGGCGGGTTGTGCAGGAGGTAAGATCTAGACCGGCTGTGCGCCTCCATAGCCCTGGGTTTCCAGCTCCTGTCTCTCGTGCGGACCCGGAAGTGCGTCAACCCAGTCCGACTCGTCCTGTTCCCGCTCCCCGCACTAGCCTGCAAGTGCGTAAACCCAGCCTCGCCAGTCAACAGTCGTCAGAGCTGCCCGCCAGTCAACAGTCGTCGGAGCTGCCCGCCAGTCAACAGTCGTCGGAGCTGCCCGCCAGTCAACAGTCGCCGGAGTGGTCAGACTGCGCTGAACTGCCCGAGTGGTCAGACTGCGCTGAACTGCCCAGACTGCGCTGAACTGCCGGAGTGGCCAGACTGCGCTGAACTGCCGGAGTGGCCAGACTGCGCTGAACTGCCGGAGTGGCCAGACTGCGCTGAACTGCCGGAGTGGCCAGACTGCCCTGAACTGCCGGAGTGGCCAGACTGCCCTGAACTGCCGGAGTGGCCAGACTGCCCAGACTGTCCCGAGTTGCCAGACTGCCCAGACTGTCCCGAGTTGCCAGACTGCCCAGACTGTCCCGAGTTGCCAGACTGCCCAGACTGTCCCGAGTTGCCAGACTGCCCAGACTGTCCCGAGTTCCCAGACTGTCCCGAGTTGCCAGACTGCCCCGAGTTGCCAGACTGCCCAGACTGTCCCGAGTTGCCAGACTGCCCAGACTGTCCCGAGTTGCCAGACTGCCCAGACTGTCCCGAGTTGCCAGACTGCCCAGACTGCCCCGAGTTGCCAGACTGCCCCGAGTTGCCAGACTGCCCCGACTGGCCAGACTGCACCGAACTGCCAGAGTTGCCCGACTGCCGGGAAAGGCCTGAACCAGAGCCACCTCCTGATATAGGTGGGTTGGGGAGGGGGGGTGTAGCACAGTGCCGTCGTTGACGGCAGCCACCCTCCCTTCCCTCCCTTTAGTAGAGGGGAATTTTTGTTTTGTTGTTTGGGGTTGTTGTTTTTGTTTTGTTTTTTGTTTTAAAGGTGCTTCCGGGGTTAGCACCTTTAAGGGGGGGGGGTACTGTCACGTCCTGACCAAACTACAATACTAATTAACCCTTATACTGGCCAGGACGTGACAGTACCCCCCCCCTTAAAGGTGCTAACCCCGGAACTTTGGTCAGGACGTGACAGAGGGTATTTGTTTTATGTGGTTCAGGGTGGTGTGTTTGGTTAAAGGGTGTTTGATGTAGTATTTCCGGGGTTGTGGTTTATAGTCTTTGTTTATGTATTTCTATGTGTAGTCTGGTGAGTGTGTTTCTATGTTGTGTTGATTGGGGTTGGGAC
Source organism: Salmo trutta (assembly GCF_901001165.1). Lineage (NCBI taxonomy): Eukaryota > Metazoa > Chordata > Actinopteri > Salmoniformes > Salmonidae > Salmo > Salmo trutta. The sequence continues at coordinate 37,390,780 of NC_042974.1, read as the reverse complement.
TCTCAGTTAAAGGCAGGTGTTGTCTATCTGCCTTTGATTGAGAGTCCCATATATTGGGGTGTGTTTGTGTTTGTGATTCGTGGGTGATTGTTCTGTGTTGAGCCTATGCTTGGCCAGACTGTTAGTTGTTGTTAGTTCGTTCATTTTTCTTGGTTTGTTATTTTGGTGTTCATTTTGTACTTATTAAATTCTCAAGATGAGCATACACGTACCTGCTGCGTTTTGGTCCTCCTTCACCGACGACAATCGTGACAAGACCAGAACATAGAAATATACTAACATAGAACATAACCAAAAACCCCGGAACACTTTAAACAAATACCCACTGCCACGTCCTGACCAAACATCAATAACAAATAACCCCTTATACTGGTCAGGAAGTGACAGCTATTTTACAGTAAACAAATTGACAACAGACTTTCAGCATGGTTATAGTGAAGGACATTCAACAAGTACAACATTTACACAAATGACAATTGGCTGAGAGAAATTGATGATAAAAATATTGTGGGGCGGGTTTGTTCAACCCCCTGCTGCTGGAAAAACGTATATTCTTATAGCTTAACACCCCTTAATGTGGATAAAGAGTTACCTGTCTAACAGAACAAAGAGGGAGTTACTTAATGGAAGCCTCTCCAACATAATCCAGGTAGAATCAGGAATTCCTCAGGGCAGCTGTCTAGACCCCATACGTTTTTCAATCTTTACAAATGACATGCCACTGGCTTTAAGTAAAGCTGCTACTGTTGTATCAACAGCGACTGAAACAGCGACTGAAAAGCATTGTATTTGGGACAAATCATTCACTAAACCCTAACCCTCAACTAAATCTTGTAATAAATAATTGAGCAAGTTGAGGTGACTAAACGGCTTGGAGTAACCCTGGATTGTAAACTGTCATGGTCAAAACATATTGATACAACAGTAGCAGTAGGAGTCTGTTCATAATAAAGCGTTACTCTGCCTTCATAACAACACTATCAACAAGGCAGGTTCTACAGGCCCCAGTTTTGTCGCATCTGGACTACTGTTTAGTTGTGTGGTCAGGTGCCACAAAGAAGGAAGTATGAAAATGACGATGGGCTCAGAACAGAGCAGCACGGCTGGCCCTTAAAAGTACATGGGTAGCTAACATTAATGATATGCATGTAAATCTCTGATTGCTGAAAGTGGAGGAGAGATTGACTTCATCACTACTTGTTTTTGTAAAAATGTTGACAAGCTGAATGCACTGAGCAGTCTGTTTAAACTACTAGCACACAGCTCGGACACCCATGCATACCCCACAAGACATGCCACCAGAGGTCTCTTCACAATCCCCAAGTCCAGAACAGACTATGGGAGGCTCACAGTACTACATAGAGCCATGACTACATGGAACTCTATTCCACATCAAGTAACCGATGCAAGCAGTAGAATCAGATTTTAAAAAAACAGATAAAACTACACCTTATGGAACAGCGGGGACTGTGAAGAGACACACACAAAGGTACAGACACACGCATACGCACACAAGCGCTACTACACTCACTCTACATACACGTACATTGTAATATTGTTCTAAATTGGTATTATACATTTTATATTGTAGATATGTAGTGGTGTAATAATGTTATATGATGTAGTGTTTTATCTTTTCTTGTATATGTAATATAAGTGCCTTAATGTGTTTGGACCCCAGGAATAGTAGCTGCTGCCAAGGCAGCAGCTAATGGGGATCCCTAATAAATACAAATACAAGGAATCTCTTCATGCCTGGGCAGATTATTTGGAAAATGTATTGTGGCCTCCGAAGGTAGAGGACCAGAAAGTGGAAAAAAATTGCCTTACAATAACTGACTTATTGGTCAAATCTCTATGATAACTTGGATCATGGATGACTTAGCAATATTCTGCTGGGAGATTATGTATCCAGACCTGACCACCCTAACATGTTGCCATCTCGCTTGCCGTGACAGGCTCAATGGAGCTGGCTGCTGCTGAAACAGAGTAGCACCAATGTTGCCCAAAGGCTACAGAAACAGCTATCCATACTGCAGTACCATCCATCCACTCCTCACTCCCCTCCAGCCGCCCAGTCAGGGTCTCCTCCACTCAACGCTGTGAAAGCACCCTAGGGCCTGTGAGTCATTTCTGCCTATCTGCAGAATGGCCTCTCACAGCAACATCTGCTAACGTGGCTGCTCTGCTATGGGCTGACTAAAGCAGCTTTACAGAGGGCTCCTGGGTTCTGGTTAAATGAAATATACATATGTCTGTGAGACATCAGGGAAGTACATGGCCAGAAGCATTTAGAGAGGAACAGCCCCCCAGTCTCCCCCTATCGCCCAGTCATGCGGTCTTCCACTATTACTAGAGCTGGATAATGGAAAGATTCACAAAAAAAGTTGTGGCTAACTGTATTATCTTCTTTCATTATGGTTTACAGTGGGTTGCACTGTACAAGAGCGTTGGGCTCCCATGGGATCCTTTTCTTTAATATTTTGGATTACAATATACTGTTTGGATTCATTAATCTGTTTGCTCCCAGAGAACATTTTGCTTACTGGGGTGAAACGTGTGTATAATGTGCATAATCCCCACAAGTACTGTATAGAAATCTGATTCCCTGATTGAATTGTATTTATTGTTTACCTTATGATATTAATTGTTTCCGCTATCTTGATAAGAACTATAACAGAGACACAGACACACAGAGAGAGAGAGAGAGACACAGACACACAGAGACACAGAGAGACAGAGAGCGAGAGACACACACATAGAGAGAGAAAGAGAGAGACAGAGAGAGAGAGAGAGATGGAATGCAATGAGAGCAAATTACACATTACGAAGACAAAGCGTGATACGTTTCTTAATTCCAGCCGCAAACAACCACAGGGACAATCCAGGGGATAAATCTGATGAATATGAGACGCAATTATCCTCTGACAGTTCTATCCAATCTCCTTCCATAACACCATCCAAATCAATCATCCTAAAACCCAACCAGGTGTCATCAAAATGAGACGTAGCCGGGCTCCCGGCCTCTAACTTTCCTCCCACGCCTCAGTTTAGCATTCAGCACAGTGCAGACCAGGGAGCACCTTGTCTTCTTAACTGGCCACATTGCATCATAAAACAGCTAATCAATGTGAGGGAAAACATGTCCTTGAGTAAGAATAGTATCACGCTATATTGGAATGACCACATTAGCCTGTGGGCCCAAGACATATTGTTTACATTAACCTGGTGAATGTGGCATGGCTGGGAACTAGCTGGTCGTAACAGAAGTCGATAATTAAAAGTGAGTGAATATATGATTGCTAAGCTTTACAACATAGTAATTGAGCAGCCCACTAACCATTATGGACAAACAGAGAAAATGAGTAAGATTAACTCTGTGACTGCTAACCCCAGTGACCTGTGTTTGCAGAGGTTCATCTACAGTGGAGGCCAGCGCTAGAGGATCTGCTGACTCACTGTCAGTTGTTTCACCATGGAAACTGATGCCGGCAGACAATCCTGTCAACAAACCCAAAACATGATACTCTTGTTTTTGCTTGTTTATGTACAACAACAAAAAATTTAAAAAGAGTGGATTCTGTCACTTTATAGGTTTTGGTTTTGAGACAACACTGGTTGATATGATTTAGACAACAGGCTTTTTTCATCTCCAGGGTACACACATTCAAACAATAACCTTATTGAGTTCTACAGACAGATATGTTCTTTTGGAACCAAAGTCTTAGCTGTCTTTTACTGTTCAATAAAACATTTTGTTATACAGTACCTTCTATACAACGCGTTATAACCTATAATGTCGCTTCCACATCAAAAGTAAAGTAACACTACTCCTGTCTCTGTAGAAAAATATAAACTTCAGAGTTTTTTATTACCGTAATTTCTGGACTATAAGCCGCAACTTTTTTCCCACACTTTGAACCTCGCGGCTTAAACAATGACGCGGCTAATATATGGATTTTCCCCGCTTTCTATTTCTTTTCCCCAAAAAAACACATTCTGTGACGTGCTCAGTTTTTTGGCGGCATGAAGCTTTCATTAGACCAATGAAATTGCCGAACGGGTTAAGGTCAAACAACTTTTTTGTTTACTGTTTAGATTAAATCGAGCGCTCTCAAACTTCCCATCATTCTGATTACGGTAGTCATTTTGTCACCCTCATCATGGCAAAGACACGGAGAAATGCATATGATGCAGCTTTCAAGTTGAAGGCGATTGATCTGGCTGTTGGAAAAGGAAATAGAGCTGCTGCACGGGAGCTTGGTCTTAATGAGTCAATGATAAGACGTTGGAAACAGCAGCGTGAGGAATTGACTCAGTGCAAAAAGACAACTAAAGCTTACTGCAAATTTGTTATTTTTGTTACAAACCGTGTTTCGTTAAAGCCTATTTATTTTTGTTACAAGCCGTGTTTCGTTAAAGCCTATTTATTTTTGTTACAAGCCGTGTTTCGTTAAAGCCTATTTATTTTTGTTACAAGCCGTGTTTCGTTAAAGCCTATTTATTTTTGTTACAAGCCGTGTTTCGTTAAAGCCTATTTATTTTTGTTACAAGCCGTGTTTCGTTAAAGCCTATTTATTTTTGTTACAAGCCGTGTTTCGTTAAAGCCTATTTATTTTTGTTACAAGCCGTGTTTCGTTAAAGCCTGTGTAAAGTTAATTTGTTTCAATGTACCGGTAGGCACCTGCGGCATATAGACGGCTTATTTATGTTCAAAATAATATTTTTTAAATTCAGTGGGTGCGGCTTATATTCAGGTGCGCTCAATAGTCCGGAAATTACGGTACTGGAAGGCCCTCAACACATGTATTTTTCTTCTTTGAGAAGAAACTGATCTCCCACTCCCACTATTGTCAATGCTGCCTGCTTCATACACAATGCTGCCTGCTACATGCACAATGCTGCCTGCTACATGCACAATGCTGCCTGCTACATGCACAATGCTGCCTGCTACATGCACAATGCTGCCTGCTACATGCACAATGCTGCCTGCTATATGCACAATGCTGCCTGCTATATGCACAAAGTTGCCTGCTACATGAGTTGTGCCTCTGTGATGCTTGTGGTTGTGCTAATAGAACAGCAGGGTTTCTATACATTCCCTATGTTAGGGCCCAGTTTTTCAAGTTATCTGATCGAATTTCGGAAATCGGATAAGATTAAATGTTAGAATTGGATTTTTAAAAACTGGAAAATTATATTCTGATTCTCCGAATAGGGATGAGGATTTGGTAATCAATTTGACCTTTAATAAGGATTGTATGTCATTTTTGCGTTTTTCAAAACTCAAAGGGTAGTGATTTGGATAGTTTTGATGCTAAAAATCTGGATTATCTTGATCCCACTTGAAAGGGAAACTCAGGGTGGATTTAGAAAGCTGAAAGGCACTACAACCAAGAAATGTAACTAAGGTGAGGAGGTTTAAAATATATATATAGGTTCATTATGTAAAATGGACTGCAGTATTGGTATGAGGTCAGTTGTTATATTGATAAATGCATTTACTTACTTATAAGTTATATGCAGGCTCTATTATTTTTAATCAAGCTACCTTTATTCATGTAGTTTATTTCATCTCTGTTTTATGTAGCCTGTCCAGTAGTTAGCAAGGTGTAGGCTTGTCCAAAGCACTGAAAATATAGATTATGTGATCTTGATATTGTGGTATCTGGATCAGAATGATCATATCCAATTATTTTATGAAAACTTGCTCAAAAACAGCCAGATATATCTGATCCTGGATAGCAAAAAAAAAAAAGAGGATTACAGAATCCGGATAATTCTGTAAAAAATAAAACTGGGCCCAGATGACAGCCTCAGTATCAGATGAGAGTTGTTGGTTTTGCTTGATGAGTGCAGGCTGTATGAATATAAATGTGATTGAGTGGGAAAGCTATTATACATAAAAAGTGAGCAAAAGACCAAGTTTAGAAGACTTGGGACATTGTGAAATCACATTATTTCAGATAGATATAAGAGAAAAGAGATTGTCTATGCAGCCTCTCAACTACAGTGTGTATAAAAACCACTACAAAGAATTTAGATAGTCTCCTATTGTACGGCAGTATTCCCACTGGATTATTGAAGTGAGAGGACCCATCTCTCCAGATCAACAAGTCATTTATGCCAACTACATGTAAGAAGCTTGAAGTAAAAAGTAAAGAGCCAGAAAAGCTAGCGTATGATTTGATGTCTAGGTTTACTTCTACATATCCTTCACTACATATTAACAACAGCAATACACTGGGTGTACAAAACATTAAGATTTTTATGACATAGACTGACCAGGTGAATCCAGGTGAAAGCTATGATCCCATTTTGATGTCACTTGTTAAATCCACTCCAATCAGTGTAGATGAAGGGGAGGAGACAGGTTAATAAAGAAGGATTTTTAAGTTTTTGGACAATTGAGACATGGATTGTGTATGTGTGCCATTCAGAGGGTGAATGGGCAAGAACAAATATTTAAGTGCCTTTAAATGGGGTATGATAGTAGGTGCCATGCGCACCGCTCTGAGTGTGTCAAGAAATGCAATGCTGCTGCGTTTTCCACGCTCAAAAGTTTCCCCTGTGTATCAAGAATGGTCCACCACCCAAAGGACATCCAACCAACTTGACACAACTTTGGGAAGCATTGGAGTCAAACTGGGCCAGCATCCCTGTGAAACGCTTTCAACACCTTGTAGAGTCCATGCCCCGACGAATTGAGGCTGTTTTGAGGGCAAACGGGGGTACAACTCAATATTGGGAAGGTGTGCCTGATGTTTTGTACACTGTGTATATTACATGCACAGTACCGATATCTCATCCACCTCCCACACCTTGCGGTATTTCTTCACTGCATACAAGATCAAACATTTGTATCATAATATTAACATGGAATGTTTGATATTATCATTTTATTAGGAAATAACAAATCAATAGGTGATTGACCTGTATTGATAGCTTCTCAGCTAAATTGATTATGTATATCATGTCAGGCTATAGACATGACTACTCATGTGTCACGGAGAAATAAGTAATGTGCCATGTCCTTCCGCTTGGTTCAATAGGTATATTTATGCAACATGCTGCTCTTATGTGTGACTCACTGTTAATCTCCATGCTGAGAAGGGTAGTGTGTGGATAATGTGGGAATAATATAATGTGGGACGCTGTGAATAGCTAAGAGGGGGGCTAGTACATAGACAATATATGTCCCTGAGCCCCTACTTCAGGAGTACATGCATCTCTGGTACTGAGAAACACAAGGAATATGGTAGATTCTCTTTCTCTCTTGCCCGCCACGCCCCCTCTCCATCTTCCTCTCACTCTCCCGCTGACAGACTCCAGGATTTTCATCCCTGATCTTTTCCTCACATTTATACCCTACTTTTCGGACCCCAATTACCCTAAATAATCCCAGATTAACGTGTACATTTATATGCCAATTAGGATCAATTATCATAACATTTAAACCTATATTTTTAAGAAACAAACAATATTGTTGAACATATTGACTATTTGCATGGGTCAAAACATTCAAGGTGTTATTTCCAGTGGTGGAAAAAGTGTTAAATTGTCATTCTTGAAGTACAGGATACGTTAGTAGAAAATGACTAAATTAAAAGTGAAAGTCACCCACTAAAATACTACTTGAGTAAAAGTCTAAAAGTATTTGGTTTTAAATATACTTACGTATCAAAAGTCAATGTAATTGCTAAAATACTCTTAAGAGTCAAAGTAAAAGTATAAATAATTTCTCATTCCTTAAACAGTATTACAGTATTAATCTTTACTGCCAAACGGTCGTATGGAGCTGTGAGCTATAGCAACCAAGATGAACACCCTTATCAATATGTTTTGATGGGGATCGGTGCCCTTATCTGGGGCTGACAGCAGCAGTCCAGGCGTGAGGAAAAGGACATGGGTGTTTATCCTGCCATGGGTGGAGAGAGGTGGGTGAGGGGGTTAACGCAATGTTAATGTGCTGAGTATTAAAGTGCTGAATATCACCAGACAAAGACCTGAATATTCTTGTACACTTACAATATGGGGGTGACAATTTACTATTACAGGGAAAGTTCACCCTAATTACATTTTATGTATTGGTTTCCTTGCACTGTAAGGAGTCTATTGGCAAGGTATTACAGCAATCCGTGCGTTGGTTTTGTTTACCTGGTGACTGTTTCAAAGGCTAACTTTTTTGCATTTGTGGCACAAATCCAATGCAGGTCAATACCTATATTACAATTTTTACGCTTCGTGTCCAGTTTTTCTAGAAGTAACTTCATTGGGTTACACAATCAATTTAAGATACATGAACATGAAGCGTGAAATTCTAAGATCGGTACCATTGAATTGCATTGGATTTGTGCCACAAACACCCAAACTATTACTTTAACAAACAAACTGGTACTAACACGTCTCTTTACTGACAGACATTGACCACATCAGCCCTATGGGGATCAGTTCTATTTCAATTCAGTGAAGTTATTGAATAGGAGTGATACCGTGAGACTATTCATTTCAAAGAGTGCTTTGTCTCAATACAAATCAATGAAATCTAAATCAGATCACATTTTATTAGCCACATGCTTGACTGACAACAGGTGTAGACTGACACTGAAATGCTTACTTACAGGCCCTTTCTATTTATTATTTTTCCTTTATTTAACTAGGCAAGTCAGTTAAGAACAAATTCTTATTTTCAATGACGGCCTAACTGCCTTGTTCAGGGGCAGAACAACAGATTTTTACTTTGTCAGCTCGGAGATTCGATCTTGCAACCTTTCGGTTACTAGTCCAACGCTCTAACCATTAGGCTACCTGCCGCTTCCTAACAATGCAGAGACAAAAATATAGAAAAAAACAATAACACCTGGAATAAAAACACAATGAATAACGATAACTTGGCTATATACACGGGGTACCAGTAACGAGTTCTTGTGCAGGGGTACGAGGTAATCGAGGTAGAATGTACATATACTGTAGGGAGGGGTAAAGTGACTAGGCAAACAGTAGCAGCAGCGTATGTGATGAGTCAAAAAAAGCCAACGCAGATAGTCCGGGTAGCTGTTTGGTTAACTATTTAGCAGTCTTATGGCTTGGGGGTAGAAGTTGTTCAGGGACCTATTGCAGAATTGGTGCATCGGTACCGCTTGCTGTGCGGTAGTAGTGAGAACAGTCTATGACTTGGGAGGCTGTGGACATTGAGAAGTTTGAGGCTCTCGACCTGCTCCACTACAGCACTGGCAATGTGGAGGGGGTGTGTGCTCTGCCCCACGTTTCCTGTAGTCCACGATCAGCTCTTTGTCTTACTGGCATTGCGAGAGAAGTTGTTGTCCTGGCCCCATACTGCCAGGTCACTGACCTCATCCCTATAGGCGGTTTCATCGTTGATCAGGCCTACCACCGTCGTATCATCAGCAAACTTGATGATGGTGTTGGAGTATGTACGGCCACGCAGTAGTGGGTGATCAGGGAGTACGAGAGGGGACTAATCATGCACCCCTGAGGAGCCCCTATGTTGAGGGTCAGTGTGGCGGATGTGTTCACCACCTGGGAGGGGCCCGTCAGGATCCAGGATTCAGTTGCAGTGGGAGGTGTTCAGTCCCAGGGTGCTGAGTTTAGTGATGAGCTTGGGGGGGTACTATGGCGTTGAACGCTGAGCTGTAGTCAATGAACAGCATTCTCACATATGTGTTCATCTTGTCCAGGTGGGAGAGGGCAGTGTGGATATGTGGATCTGTTAGGGCGATATGCAAATTGGAATGGGTCCATGTTGTCTTCGAGGATGTTGTTGATGTGAGCCATGACCAGCCTTTCAAAGCATTTCATGGCTACAAATGTGAGTGCTTTAGGGCGATAGTCATTTAGACATGTTACCTTGGCGTTTTTGGGCACAGGGACTATGCTGATCTGCTTGAAACATGTACGCATTACAGAATGGGTCAGGGAGAGGTTGAAAGTACTAGTCCTGGTAAATCTGTTTGGCGCTGTGGACTTGTGAATGTTAACCTGTTTAAACGTCTTACTCACATAGGCTACGGAGAGCGAGATCACACAGTCATCAATAACTGCTGCTGCTCTCATGCATGGTTCAGTATTGTTTGCCTCGATGCAAGCGTAGAAAGCAATTAGCTAGTCTGGTAGGCTCGCGTCACTTGGCAGCTCACGGCTGGGTTTCCCTTTGTAATCCATGATAGTTTGCAAGCCCTGCCACAGCCGACAAGCATCAGAGCTGGCGTAGTAGAATTAAATCTTAGTCCTGTATTGAAGCATTGCCTGTTTGATGGCTCTTCGGCAGTTGTAGCGGGATTTCTTATACAGTGCCTTGCAAAGGTATTCAACCCCCTTGGCGTTTTCCGTATTTTGTTGCATTACAACCTGTAATTTAAATGGATTTTTATTTGGATTTCATGTAATGGACATACACAAAATAGTCTAAATTGGTGAAGTGAAATGAAAAAAATTACTTGGTTAAAAAAAAATATATATAAATAAACTGAAAAGTGTTCTGTGCATATGTATTTCACCCTTTTTGCAATTAAACCCCTACATAAAATCTGGGGCAATCAATTACCTTCAGAAGTCACATAATTAGTTAAATAAAGTCCGCCTGTGTGCAATCTAAGTGTCACATGATCTGTCACATGATCTCGGTATAGATACACATGTTCTGAAAGGCCCCAGAGTCTGCAACACCACTAAGCAAGAGGCACCACCAAGCAAGCGACACCATGAAGACCAAGGAGCTCTCCAAACAGGTCAGGGACCAAGTTGTGGAGAAGTACAGGGTTGGGTTATAAAAAAATATCTGAAACTTTGAACATCCCGCAGAGCACCTTTAAATCCATTATTAAAAAAATGTAAAGAATATGGCACCACAACAAACCTGCCAAGAGAAGGCCCGCACACTAAATTTCACAGACCAGGCAAGGAGGGCGTTAATCAGAGAGGCAACAAAGAGACCAAAGATAACCCTGAAGGAGCTGCAAAGCTCCACAGCGGAGATTGGAGTATCTGTCCATAGCACCACTTTAAGCCATACACTCCACAGAGCTAGGCTTTACGGAAGAGTGGCCAGAAAAAAGCAATTTCTTAAAGAAAAAAATAACACGTTTGGTGTTCCCATAAAGGCATGTGGGAGACTCCCCAAACATATGGAATAAGGTCCTCTGGTCAGATGAGACTAAAATTGAGCTTTTTGGCCACCAAGGAAAATGCTATGTCTGCGCAAACCCAACACGTCTCATCACCCCGAGAACACCATCCCCACAGTGAAGCATGGTGGTGGTAGCATCATGCTGTGGGGATGTTTTTCATTGGCAGGGACAGGGAAACTGATCAGAATTGAAGGAATGATGGATGGTGCCAAATACAGGGAAATTCTTGAGGGAGACCTGTTTCAGTTTTCCAGAGATTTGAGACTGGGACGGAGGTTCACCTTCCAGCAGGACAATGACTCTAAGCATACTGCTAAAGCAACACTCGAGTGGTTTAAGGTCAGCCACCACAGGCAAAAATTGTGATTTTGCTTCCATCTGTAAATTTTCAGATTTGGGATGTTTTGCAACTATAACTTCCCTACTTTCATAAAATGTACAAATAAATTGGCAATAATGTATTTAAATTCTTGATTTGTATCATTTTATAATTTTAACTCAACGTCAACTACACCTAGCATACATTTCATTCTTGATAGCATGTTTCATGTAGGACTTCAACCACTATCTATAAAACTCTCCATGTTGAATCATATATCATTCAAAAGCTTGTTTTCTGGAGCATATCATGAGCTAGTCCACACATGGCTGTATGCTTTGTAGATTTAGTTATTTGTGCTGAAAATGAGTAATTCCCTGACATCTGATTGGTTACTGGCATTTAAAGGCCCTTTCTGGCAACCTGATAGGATAAAATGCCGCACGTCCCGCGCAGCACTTCCTTGTTTGAAAATAGCTCCCGCGAAGAATCTACATAAAGAGAGACAAAATTAACAAACCTCGAAGAATATACCTACAGTATGTGAATAAAAATAAACGATCTCAGTTAGCCAATGCAAGAAAATCAGTGAATGAAAAAAAACTAAATGAGCCTTATCAGCCGATTGAGGCAGTGGCAGTGCAGGTAGAGGAGGAAAAGGACGTAGCCGGCAGCAGTAGTTTGAGATGCAAATTAGATGAAGATGACAGATAGCAGCGATCAACCAGACAGCAGCCAGCCAGCCAACAGTGGATTTTTTTCCACATGTCACGAATAAACCAACTTGTACATGATTTGATTTGCCCTAAGTGTCTACACACTGGACTGAAAATCACCATAGACCCCACCAACCAAGGGTTCTGTAATTCTGTCATGATAGAATGTGCACATTGTGAAGGTGGTCATGATGCATTTAGGAAGAGTGTTTACACTTCCTCCAGGCTGCAGGATTATTCCAGGGGAGATGTGGCATTTGACATAAATGTGAGGATGGTTCTTCTAGCCCACGAACTTGGACATGGTTATGCAGCTCTAAAAAAAAATAAGCAAAGTCCTAAAGATTCCTTCCTTGCATCTCAGCTCATATCAGACACATGACAGGAGAGTGACAGGTAAATAAATGGGGGGAGTAGCCCATTATTGTCAGGTGATTTGCTGTGTATAAATAATACGTATTTCCTTCATCCAGCAAATGTATTCAAAGTGAATAAACAGAGTGATAGGAACACATAACTATACAATGGGACTGTCACATAAGCCTACAGTGTCATAGGGCTGTAGCCTACTAAGATTACTGAGAAATTAGCTTTACATTAGGTAAATCCATGCTGATATGTTAATATTTACATAGGGTAACATGCTGATATTTAATCCTGCAGTTATGACAGTAATGTCGACAGACATCCTAATAAGTACTTTTCCCCCTCACTTTAGTTGCAGAGATTCAGAAAGGGCTACAGTCAATGAGAGTGCCACAAAGATAATTAGAAGAGTGTATGCAGATATAGACCCAGACATAGCAGAGTTGCTGAAGGAGGATGAGGATGCCATCATAGAAATGAATGTATCCTTTGATGGCATTAGGCACAAGAGAGGATTCACTTCAAACTACGGGATAGGTGAACACCAGTCTCAACGTCAACAGTGAAGAGGAGACTCCAGGATGCTGGCCTTCTAGGCAGAGTTCCTCTGTCCAGTGTCTGTGTTCTTTTGCCCATCTTAATATTTTATTTTTATTGGCCAGTCTGAAATATGGATTTTTCTTTGCAACTCTGCCTAGAAGGCCAGCATCCTGGAGTCGCCTCTTAACTGTTGACGTTGAGACTGGTGTTTTGCGGGTACTATTTAATGAAGCTGCCAGTTGAGGACTTGTGAGGCGTCTGTTTCTCAAACTAGACACTCTAATGTACTTGTCCTCTTGATCAGTTGCGCACCGGGGCCTCCCACTCCTCTTTCTATTTTGGTTAGGGCCAGTTTGCACTGTTCTGTGAAGGGCGTACTACTCAGTGTTGTACGAGATCTTCAGTTTCTTGGCAATTACTCGCATGGAATAGCCTTCATTTCTCAGAACAAGAATAGACTGACGAGTTTCACAAGAAAGTGCATTGTTTCTGGCCATTTTGAACCTGTAATCGAACCAGCAAATGCTGATGCTCCAGATACTCAACTAGCCTAAAGAAGGCCAGTTTTATTGCTTCTTTAATCAGCACAAACGTTTTCAGCTGTGCTAGATAATTGCAAAAGGGTTTTATAATGATCAATTAGTCATTTCAAACAATAAACTTGGATTAGCTAACACAATGTGCCATTGGAACACAGGAGTGGTGGTTTCTGATAATGGGCCTCTGTACGCCTATGTAGATATTCCATTAAAAATCAGCTGTTTACAGCTACAATAGTCATTTACAACATTAACTAACTAATACTGTCTACACTGCATTTCTGATCAATTTGATGTTATTTTAATGGGCAAAAAAATTGCTTTTCTTTCAAAAACAAGGACATTTCTAAGTGAACCCAAACTTTTTAACAGTAGTGTATATGTGATGTTCATTTGTCAGTTTAGAAGTAATATATGAATAAGAGTTTAATTAATGTGACATAAATGGTAATATTTATGGAAAGTACATTTTAATTGCATTAGCCTATCTTTATCGGCCATTTTCTCAAAATGACATGTTCCCAGTGTGCCAATTCATTTTTCTCAGTCTTCAAAGGACATACATTCCACACACAGGTTCTTAGGTCTTATAGTCAGACTTTTACTGAGGCTTATTTTTATATCTTGTTTCGTTTTGATTTTAAGTGTCGTTTTATGTGTAAATATATGCAAAATACACATCCGTCCGTTTTTTTATAATTCCATGAAATTACAATATTTTGATAAACTGATCTGTAAAAGTCTGACCATTATCACAATAAAACATCATGCCTTGAAGCAATGTGTTGAAAAACGGATTCTCATAATATGCATATTAGCACATATTTAAGGATGGTTTGCCTCATTTGCATATTTACATTTTAAAATAAATAAAACTTGTAATACAATAATATATTGTATTTATGTATACTTTCAACTGGTAAAGTTTCTTTCTGATGAGACTAAAGAAAAAAAATCCCTATTAGCCTGTGGTGCCTGACCTTAAGCGGGAACATTTAAATGTCTTGGAATGGCCTAGTCAAAGCCCAGACCTCAATCCAATTGAGAATCTGTGGTATGACTTAAAGATTGCTGTACACCAGCGGAACCCATCCAACTTGAAGGAGCTGGAGCAGTTTTGTCTTAAAGAATGGGAAAAAATCCCAGTGGCTAGATGTGCCAAGCTTATAGAGACATACCCAGCTGTAATTACTGCAAAAGGTCGCTCTACAAAGTATTGACTTTGGGGGGGTGAATAGTTATGCACGCTCAAGTTCTGTTTTTTTGTCTTATTTCTTGTTTGTTTCGCAATAAAAAATATTTTGCATCTTCAAATTGGTAGGCATGTTGTGTAAATCAAATGATACAAACCCCCCCCCCAAATAATTCCAGGTTGTAAGGCAACAAAATAGGAAAAATGCCAAGGGAGGTGAATACTTTTGCAAGTAACTGTAAGTGTCCCGCTCCTTGAAAGCGGCAGCTCTAGCCTTTAGCTCAGTGCGGATGTTGCCTGTAATCCATGGCGAAACAGTGCTGTAGCTTCGCGTATGCTTAATCGCGTCTGCTCATGTCATGTCACTGGTACTTCCAGTTGGAGTAAGCAGGAATCAGGAGGATAGAGTTATGATCAGATTTGCCAAAGGAAGGGTGAGGGAGAGCCTTGTCTGCGGTTATGTGTGTGGAGTAAAGGTGATCTAGAGTTGTATTGCCTCTAGTTGCACAGTGACATCCTGGTAAACATTTGGCAAAACAGATTTCAGTTGATTTAAAATCACCAGCCACGAGAAGCACCACCTCTGGATGTGCATTTTCTTGTTAGCTTATGGCTCTATACAGCTTGTTGAGTGTGGTCTTAGTGCCAGCATCTGTTTGTGGTGGTAAATAGACAGCTACAGAAATATAGATAAACTCTATTAGTATGTATGGTCTGCAGCTTATAATGAGTAATTCTAACTCAAGCGAGCAAAAACTAGAGATGCATTATAGATCGTGCACCAGCTGTTGTTAACAGAGAAACACACCCGTCCAACTCTCATCTTACCGGAGGCTGCCATCAGATCTTGGCGATGCATGGAAAAGCCAGCGAGGTATGTTATCCAATTCCTTGTTCAGCCACGCCCCCGAGAAACAAAGGATATTACAGCTTTCAGGTCCCGTACAAGAACAGAGTTTCACTTTATCCCCTGAATTCACTTTGATAAAATAAAATCGACTCAAACCCAGATTTCAGTTATTTGCAGTAACGTTACTAGCAAGAAGAAAATTGTATTTAACCACCCGTCAGCTTTATCAAGTTCCCTTTAACATTTTACTCAAAGTAATTCTTTACTATTGTCGCCCCAGGCTTCGGGATTTAATATTTTGTTAAGCATTGTGTGCTAAAATACTTTATACAAAAATTACTTTGGCATCTCATGAATCCACAGCTGGTGTGATGTGGTGCCACTCATCAGGCAGTTAGCTTGTATCTGAACTGTCTGTGTCATTCAGCACTGCTGGTGTATGTTCTGGTATCTGTATACTGATCTAGTACTTAACGCATGTAGGACTCATATCTTTCGTGTCAAGTCCCAGAGGCCTATTTGTTTGCTGCCAGTGACTATCTACCTCAATCCACACCCCATTGTGTTTGCTTGCTCATCCTGTCAGAGACTAGATCTTGCTTTATTTATACACTGTCAAAAAGCTGTCCAAACTGGATTATAGCACAGACTCTGCATTTTGTCAGACAAGGAAGAGGCAGAGATAGAGGCGAGGAGCTATGATAATGTGCGAGATGGCTGATTTTGAACGGATGGAGAGAGTGATATAGGGACGTGGACAAAGAGACGGGCAGTTGGACACAGAAAGACAGATGGCGGGAGAGAGAAAAATATTAATTAAACGGACAAACAGAGGGAGTTATACTAACATAACAAATGGCCGGCCAGAGAGAGATGAAAGAATAAGATGAGATAGATGAAGATGTGGAAGGGGGTATGTGTAGAGATGAAAAGAGAGGATGGAGGGAGAGTGAGATAGATCTATTATGGATCAGTCCTGATGCTGACTGCAGCAAGAGCATCGATATGGAGTGTGCATAGGCTGACCCTTCACCTAACCAACCCATATAAACATGCCAGCAACTGTGGGAGCAAGAACCAACTAATGACGGTGGGTGTGTGTGTTTGTGTGTGTGTCTGTGCACATGCATGCTTGCATGTGTGTACTGTGCATGAGTGTGCGCGAGAGAGATAGAGAGAGAATGACGTGAGTGAAATCTTAACTCTCTCAGCAGGGGAGCATAGCAGTGAAAAGGATGGCTGCACACTCATTAGAGACCCTGCTGCTACACCCTACATTCATCAGCAACACACACACACTTGCATATGACCACACTCAAACAAACACACAGATATGCACCTGGATGGATCTTGGAAGGGGTTAGACACATTCAGAACATTTAAAGAACATTCTAGGACACACAAGTTGACATACAGAGCATTCGGAAAGTATTCAGACCCCTTGACGTTTTCAACATTTTGTTACGTTACAGCCTTATTCTAAAATGTATGAAATAGTTTTTTCCCTCATCAATTTACTCACAATAGCCCATAATGACAAACAAAAACATGTTTTTAATTTAGCAAATTTATGAAGAAAAAAACAAACTTAAATATCACATTTACATAAGTATTCAGACCCTTTACTCAGTACTTTGTCGATTACTGCCTCGAGTCTTTTTGGGTATGATGCTACAAGCTTGGCACACTTGTATTTGGAGAGTTTCTCCCATTCTTCTCTGCAGATCCTCTCAAGCTCTGTCAGGTTCGATGGGGAGTGTCGCTGCACAGCTATTTTCAGGTCTTTCCAGAGATGTTTGATCGTCTACAAGTCCGGGCTCTGGCTGGGCCATTCAAGGACATTCAGAGACTTGTCCCGAAGCCACTCCTGTGTTGTCTTGGCTGTGTGATTAGGGTCGTTGTCCTGTTGGAAGGTGAACCGTCGCCACAGACTGAGGCCCTGAGTGCTCTGGAGCAGGTTTTCAACAAGGATCTCTTTGTACTTTGCTCTGTTCATCTTTTCCTTAATCCTGACTAGTCTCCCAGTCCCTGCCGCAGAAAAACATCCCCACAGCATGACACTACCAACACCATGCTTCACCATAGGGATGGTGTCAGGTTTCCCCCTGACGTGACACTTCGCATTCAGGCCAAAGAGTTCAATCTTGGTTTCATCAGACCAGAGAATCTTGTCTCTTATGGTCGGGGAATCCTTTAGGTGCCTTTTGGCAAACTCCAAGCGGGCTGTCATATGCCTTTAACTGAGGAGTGGCTTCCATGTGTCCACTCTACCATAAAGGCCTGATAGGTGGAGTAATGCAGAGATGGTTGTCCTTCAGGAAGGTTCTCCCATCTCCACAGAGGAACTCTGGAGCTCTGTAAGAGTGACCAAGGCCCTTCTCTCTCTCGATTGCTCAGTTTGGCCGGGCGGCCAGCTCTGGGAAGATTATTGGTGGTTACAAACTTCTTCCATTTAAGAATTATGGAGGCCACTGTGTTCTTGAGGACCTTCAATGCTGCAGAAATTGTTTGGTACCTTTCCCCAGATCTGTGCCTCGACAGAATCCTGTCGCAGAGCTCTACAGACAATTCCTTTGACCTCAGGGCTTGGTTTTTGCTCTGACATGCACTGTCAAATGTGGGACCTTATATAGACAGATGTGTGTCTTTCCAAATCATGTACAATCAATTGAATTTACCACAGGTGGACTCCAATCAATTTGTAGAAACATCAAGGATGATCAATGGAAACAGGAAGCACCTGTGCTCAATTTGGAGTCTCATAGCAAAGGCTCTGAATACTTATGTAAATAAGTTATATTTTTTTAATTGTTTTGCAAAATATTATGGGCTATTGTGTGTAGATTGATAAGGCAAAATTTTTATTTAACACATTTTAGAATAAGGTTGTAACAAAATGTGGAAAAAGTCAAGGGGTTGCAAAACAGTGATAGACACACTGATGGACACACATACACACACAAACACACTCACAGATGGAGGGACAACAAATGTGCAGAGACAGTCAGTTAGTGAAAGGAGACTGTGGTGTGTTGGCCAAAGCAGCTAAAAATTATTTTAAAAAGCACTGTGCCAGACAAAATATAGCAATAATAAAATACAGTAGTCTCCTCCTTCGACCCTCTTCTCTGCCTTGCACTCACACCCCTCACTATAAGCCACGATCAGACACAATACCATCCCCCCACACCCACACATATGCATATAAACACAATGAGAAAGATGGAATTCTATCCCACAATAAGCTCTCTATCTCTATATATATAATTCTCTATAATCCCTCATCCTCTCTCTGTCTTGCTGACACACACACACACACACACAAACACACACACACACACACACACACACACACACACACGAACACAGGGCCAGCCCGCTTATTAGGCAGGATTAGGCAACTGCCTATGGCGGCAGATTGATGAGGGCGGCCTTTTCTGAGCTAGACTGACCAAGACGCACCTCCAACAACACATACAACCTCAGAATTCTGCCCCGAAACAATGACAATTTCTATGAACCAGTGTTGAATGGGCTTTTTAGGTGAGCACTGATGCCGCCCTATGATAAGCAGTGCCCACTTTGTCAAAGGCAGGAAGGCAAAATATGTATCTTCTCCATTCCCAGCGTGTCTGTCCAGGGTGCTGTTGGAGAGACGCATCGCTGCGGCGCTCCACCAAAATTCCGTCAAGAAAATAATCAAACATAAATCATGTAGCAGATATAGCATATGGTAGAAAGAGTATGTGGCCTTTGCTTTGCTGTAGCCTACATGCTGGATATAACATGTATGACAATGTAATGAGATGGAAGCTTTTTAGGCTACCTCATGCATGTTTCTCCGATCAAATAGCCTAACCTAATGGTTTTTCACAAAGCCATGTTGGTCTTTGTGTATTAGATATGGGAGCACTCTATCCAATCTCCTGCCTAAAGCTTTAGCAATAATGTTTGAGTCTGAGTTCAGAAGAGAAATCGGTCTGTAATTTGTACATTTTGTTGGGAATTTGTCAAGCTTCAGAATAAGAGTGATTAAAGCACTCCTTAGAAAGGAGGGGACCTTGCTGAAACGATTCATCATACATATCCAAAAGTTTGTCCCTAAATATCTTATAAATATCTATTGGGAGCCCATGTGGACCTGCCGCTAGTCCTCCCTTCATATTGGAAATAGCATCAGATATTTAAATAATGTCCAATTCCTTTTCCAGATACAATTTGGTGTCTTTTCAAATAGACAGAAAAATCTAGACAGAAAAATCAAGACCATTCAAAAATGATGTCTGATTAGTTAAGTTCTCAGGAGATTCAGAGTTGTAAAGTGTGTTGTAGTAGGAAGCAAATGTTTGGTTTATTTCTACAGGATCTGTTGATATTTGTCCTTGTAAATGATGAATTGCATTCATGGCTCTGTCTGAATTTAACTTCTTAATGTGCCAGGCCAGCAATTTACCAGGTTTTTCACCTTGATCATAGAAGGGCTTTTTCAAGCTGTTTGCAGGATTTAAGGTGGACAGGTCTTCATACTGAGCTTTAAGAGCAAATACTTCCTTGTTTACTTCTTCTGAGTTATCCAAAAAAGCTCTGTCATTTTCAGATTTAATTGATTTGAAACTGGTAAAGTGCATCATTTGCCCCTTAATATAGGCTTTGAAAACCTCCTGTCTGGTACTCGCTGACGTTTGGTCAATGTTCAATGTAAAATAAACATCTATATTTACTCCAACGTAATGTAAGAAGTCTGGGTCCTGTAACCATCTGGGATGCAAACGCCATCTATAGGATAATTTAACTAGTTTTGTATCCCTATTGAATAATGACACAGGGGAATGGTCACTCAGAACAATACTATCATATCCACTTCCTACTACATTGTGAACAATGAGCAAGAAACTAAAAAGTAGTATATAAGCGAATATGATTTAAATGTCGACTAGTAACATACATACTCCCTTTTACCCAAGTTCTGAGTCCTCCAAGGTTCACATAGATTTAAGTCCTTTTTTTATTTACTTATTTTTTATTTCACCTTAATTTAACCAGTTAGACCAGTTGAGAACAAGTTCTCATTTGATACTGCAACCTGGCCAAGATAGAGCAAAGCAGTGCAACACAAACAACACAGAGTTACACATGGGATAAACAAACGTACAGTCAATAACACAAAAGAAAAGTATATACAGAGTGTGTGCGAATATAGTAAGATTAGGGAGGTAAGGCAATAAATAGGACATAGTGGCAAAATAACTACAATTTACCAATTAAACACTGGAATGATAGATGTGCAGAAGATGAATTTTGTAAGTAGATATACTGGGGTGCAAAGGAGCAAAAAAATAAAAAACAACATGAGGATGAGGTACTTGGGTGGGCTATTTACAGATGGGCTATGTACAGGTGCAATGATCGGTAAGCTGCTCTGACAGCTGATGCTTAAAGTTAGTGAGGGAGAAATAAGTCTCCAGCTTCAGTAATTTTTGCAATTCATTCCAGTCATTAGCAGCAGAGAACTGGAAGGAAAGGCAGCCAAAGGTGGAGTTGGCTTTGGGGGTGACCAGTGAAATATACCTGCTGGAGTGCATGCTACAGGTGGGTGCTGCTATGGTGACCAGTGAGCCTAGATAAGGTGGGGCTTTACCTAGCAAAGACGTATAGATGACCTGGAGCCAGTGTGTCTGGCGACGAATATGAAGTGAGGGCCAGCCAACGAGAGCATACAGGTCGCAGTGGTGGGTAGTATATGGGGCTTTGATGACAAAACGGATGGCACTGTGATAGACTACATCTAATTTGCTGAGTAGAGTGTTGGAGGCTATTTTGTAAATGGCATCTCTGAAGTCTAGGATCGGTAGGATAGTCAGTTTTACAAGGGTATGTTTGGCAGCATGAGTGAAGGATGCTTTGTTGCAAAATAAGAAGCCGATTCTAGATTTAATTTTGGATTGGAGATGCTTAATGTGACTCTGGAAGGAGAGTTTACAGTCTAACCAGACACCTAGGTATTTGTAGTTGTCCACATATTCAAAGTCAGCACCGTCCAGAGTAGTGATGCTAGAAGGGCGAGCGGGTGCGGGCAGCAATCGGTTGAAGAGCATGCATTTAGTTTTGCTTGCATTTAAGAGCAGTTGGAGGCCACAGAAGGAGTGTTGTGTGGGATTGAAGCTCACCTGGAGGTTTGTTAACACAGTGTCCAAAGATGGCCCAGAAGTATACAGAATGATGTCGTTTGTGTAGAGGTAGATCAGAGAATCACCAGCAGCAAGAGCGACATCATTGACATGTACAGAGAAAAGAGTCGGCCCGAGAATTGAACCCTGTAGCACCCCCATAGAGACTGCCAGAGGTCCGGACAACAGTCCCTCCGATTTGACACACTGAACTCTATCTGAGAAGTAGTTGGTGAACCAGGCGAGGCAGTCATTTGAATAACCAAGGCTGTTGAGTCTGCCGATAAGAATGAGGTGATTGACAGAGTCGATGAATACGGCTGCACAGTATTGTCTTTTATCGATGGCGGTTATGATATCGTTTAGGACCTTGAACGTGGCTGAGGTGCACCCATGACCATCTCGGAAACCAGATTGCATAGCGTAGAGGGTACGGTGGGATTCAAAATGGTCGGTGATCTGTTTGTTAACTTGGCTTTCAAAGACGTTAGAATGGCAGGGTAGGATAGATATAGGTCTGTAGCAGTTTGGGTCTAGAGTAGATATAAATCCTTAATGAAATGCTGTAATTTCTTTCTTTCTACTCTGCGAGTGGGAAGTGTATAAACCAGAGGAGCGATCTAGATGAGGATCAAGAGTGCAATTAAAATCCCCTGCCATTAGGACTTTACCAGAAAGGGTGGCTATCAATATAAATACATTCTCAAAGAATTTGGGATTATCATCATTAGGACCATTAATATTAACCAGATTAATACGCTTATTCAAAATATTTCCCTGTATCAAAATGTATCTACCAGCTGTATTAGTTATAATATTATCCACTTGAACAGATTTGTGAATTAAAACCATAACACCACAAGAATGAGAGGAGAAACAGGATGCTATTACTTGCCCTTCCCATCTCCTGCGTACTTTAAGAAGCTCATCTTTCAACAAGTGAGTTTCTTGTAGAAACACAATAGATGACTGAAGTTGTTTAAGCCTAGTAATAACCTGTTAAAGCTTGGATAGTTCACAAATTCCACAGACATTCCACAAAGTAAATTTCAGTTTTGCATTTGAAGTCATTTAAGCAAAGATGTAAACATGGAACAAGCTATAGCATAAAGGCATATCTAAAATATGTTTAGTAACCACAAGGACCACGTTAATATTTTGTAGTGAGGAAAATATGTGATTCACCACCTGGATTCGGTCTTATGTAGCAACATTTTGACAAAACAATGAGTTTTTTACATTGGATAAAAGTAGAGACTCAGAGCTACAAAATTGTATATCATAAACTGCATTTGAGGAACAATGGGAAAGTAATTATGCTTTGAAAGTTGATCAACTTGTAAAATCACTTTTCAGAAAATCGCCTTTGAATGTTTTGGTATATAGTGAAGAGCTCTTCTTTGACAACACCCATTCAGCATCGTTCACACCCTCTTAAGCTTTAGCCTCACCCATCTTGTTTTGCTCTTGCGGGCGCTGCAGGATTTCAGTCCTGCGTTTTTCTGGATTTTTGTTGTTATTCTGTCGCTCACTGTTCAAATAAACCTACCATTAAAATTATAGACTGATCATTTCTTTGTCAGTGGGCAAACGTACAAAATCAGCAGGGGATCAAATACTTTTTTCCCCTCACTGTATGGCAGACCAATCCGAACTCATCTCTCAGCATGTCCAGCCCACTCATTATCTCAACCAATCATGGCTAGTGGGAAGGTTGCTGACTTTTTCTGTGGCTTAACCAACAAGGCTCATAATTGAACAATTTTATTTGTATTTACAGATGGCATACAAGTTTGTTATAAAGGAAATTAAAGTTCACATGTTTTCGAGAAGGCATATCTGCCAAAAAAAATGCTTTTTGATCAAAAAATATGTTTGACGTTCAAATGGCTCTCCTGTGAAGTTGTGACTTGCAACATACGCCTAGTTTCCTGAATCGGGTCACATATGTAAAGATCTGTTGGAACGAACAAACATAACTCTAACCATAACTCTAACCCCATAACATAACCCTAACAGTAAAACACAGAACCCCATTCCCTTGTCTCCGTAACCGAGACACCCAACCTTCCTCTCCCACCTCCCCCTAAGTGTAGCCTGGTGGACGACTGATCCATTAAAGGGAGAAGTCCAACCTAAGCGATGCTAAACAAAACAAAGTGTCTCCTGTCTTCTCTCTGCCATTACTCCTCACAAACAAAACAAAAGGCATATCTTGCAAAACGTTATGTGAAATATCATGTAGTATCTGTTTGAAAAGTAACAATAATAGCTCCACCTAAAACTGTAATGCTAGTTAGTGAAGCCTGACTAACCTTAACGTTACAGTATGGTCAGTCCAAAATAGTTATAGATGATCCACAACATAGGGTCGGCTGCTAGTAGCTACCAAGTAACAAAACACGATATCTTGGTCCCCGTACATCACCTTGCCCATAGCCCTGGCTTTCCTCATCACTCTGACTTTTTCTTGAAAGTTGAGAAACTTCATGATACGGACTCGAGTAGAGGGGTTGTTTCTTGGGCCTGTAGGAGCCAGAAGCCAATGGGCTCTTTCGATGCGCAGGGGGTCCGGAAAGTTGTCTGGCCCCAATGCTTCAAGAAGCCATCTCTCGAGAAATGCGACTGCGTCACCATTTTCCACTTTTATGGGTAGATTAACCAGTCTCAAATTAGACCTGTGGTGGTTCTTGAGCGAGCTTAGTTTTGAAGTAAGGTCCACCACCTGTTTTTCCAGCTTTTCGATCATTGTTTGACAGTGATGACAGTATCTTCCACCATGCTATTGCGTTCCTCTGCTTTGTCCAAGCGCGTGGAGTAGGCTTGTAGGTCACGTTTAACCTCACTAATCCCTGTCAGGACACTTTTGAGTTTGGTGGAAAAGTCTGTCCTCATGGCAGAGATTGCTTCCAAAACCCCTTGGTTCTGGTTCTGGTTTAGATCTTCTACATCGTTGGTTGTCATGTCGGACTACGTGGTGTGAGGAGCTTGCAGGGCGAACTGGCCTTTTTTTGGAAATTGTCCAATAAAATTGCTGTTCGTGTTGAGAGGATTTAAAATAAGAGATTAAAAGAAGTTTAGCCGAAATTGGCAGGACAGCACTAAAAACACGTCCGCTCAGTTCAACGCCATAACCACGCCCCCTTAGATAGGAAGGCAGAGCGGTCAGGACCGGCCCTGCACACACACACACACCTCTATTAGCTGGGAGTACTATCCCATAATAGTAAATGCTCCAGGACTGGACTAGCAGCTCAATAATAATAATAATTAACTCCAGTCCAGTACATTGTGGGAGAATGGCCATCCATTTTGTGTCATTTCTGTAGTTTACAATGACATTGCAGTAACATTTTACCACTCAACTCCTTTAACACACAGCTGGACAGCATTCATTTACTATATAATTTTCCCCTGGATGACACTGTTCTTCACAAAACATTTTTGCCTTTGTACAGTTTTCTGATAATGTCATCATGGAGGTGTTTGTATATACCAGTCACATAAACATAGAGCATAATGAAGGAGCCAGCATGCAAAGCAACCCAATAATTTGAAAGTCACTATCTTGAAAAGGAGACTCAACGAGGTGGCAAAGGTTTGCAAGGAGAAGACAGAGCTAGAAATTGACGAACAAGAGGGTGTCATGGACAAAAGATGCATCATTATTGCTCTTCCACAAGCTACAAGCTTGTTATGCATCCTACAACCAAACGTCTTCTGGTATTACTGCTTCCCCTACCTGCAACTTACCATACAATCCCAAAAAATGTAATAAAAAAGAGCAGAGAAAGTTGCAGCTGATGTAAATAGCCGGGGGAAACTAGAGCAGGGTGACAAGCATTGGGCTGGTGTTGAGTTGGGGGTGTTAAGAGCTGACTGTGAACGTTCTTTGAAGTTCGGCAGGTTGCAGAGGTTGTCGATAATGAGGAAGTTCAAGGCTTGAATCCTTCATCAGACACATTTAAAAACATGGCTGACTCCACTGACAGATCAGGAGAAGAGAAAGGTAAGCTTTCCTCTCTTAACCTCCCCTCCTATCTTGACACCTTCCCAAAGATTTGAACGGCAATAACACAGTAATTAATAGCACCAGGCACAAAGAATGCTATCAGAGAAAACAATGTGGCTACATATGCGAAAGTCATACACCCCATCGGTTGGACAGGGGCTATGTGAATGGAGGTGGTGGTAATCCTGAGATTTAATGGCAGATAGGTAGAGAGCCTCTTTACACATATCAGATGCTACAGAAGATCAGCATCAATGGATGGCTATCAAAAGCAGATTAATTAATTAATTGACACCACAACCTTGAGCTGAGGACAAAATAACAACAATGGGGGGACTGGCTCAGTTATTAGACCGTTAGAAAGCCCGAAGTTTCAGTAATCTCACACCTTGTTGCATTGGAATTCTGTAGATCTGGGACAGGTATTCTCCACTCACACACGGAAATACACTTTAGACTTTAAAAGGAACACTTATTCTGACAAGCACACAGAGATATGAGCACCTACATTCATAAGCACACACTCGCAATCACAAACACAAACACGCACACACCCACCCACACCCACACTTTGAGTGAGGGTGTATACAACAACAAGGACAACGATTAGATTTGATCGCTGCAATAGCTTGTCTCTGCGATCAGGGCTGCCATTAAGTGGAGAGGGCCTCCTCATCTTTTAACGTGACAGACTCATCTGCATGTACAGAGTGGGCGAGATCAAAACACATGGTCCTCTACTGATGAAAGACACCCTTACTCTAATCAAATGCTACTAATGAGTCTCTCTCCATCTCATTATCTGTATCCCTCTCTCCCCCTCTCCCTGTACCTCTATCTTTCTCACCCCTCTATCTTTCTCTATTAGCCCCCTTTATTCCCCCCCCACACTTTTATATCCCTCTTTCTCCCTATCCCTCTCTCTACAAAAGAGTTGAGGTTGTGAAGTAGAGGTTAAATGTCAACAAGCAAGATCATTTTCACCACTTGGATGAAAGCCCATGCTTGAGCCTTTTCAATTTCACATGAGCGACCCAGATTGATCGCCACGAACCAAACATGATAATTTAACTTAGACTGATCTGCTCCACACAGAAGATACCAGGGCCAGTAACCGTACTGAGAACATCATAATCTTGTCCAATACCAGCAGCATTTTTATTGACAGGAGTTATTGAACTGTGCATTGATCATTGCTGTCCATCACTTCAACTTGTTTGGTTCGAAAATATCTGTGTGTGTGTGTGTGTGTGTGTGTGTGTGTGTGTGTGTGTGTGTGTGTGTGTGTGTGTGTGTGTGTGTGTGTGTGTGTGTGTGTGTGTGTGTGTGTGTGTTTGTGTGTACACAATATATATGGGTGTCTAACCCAGGTTTCCCTAGATGTCCCTCTATTATTGACCACTTTGCCCTCTCCTCTTCTTCTGTTGCCTGATAAATATGATGAGGTCAGTGGCGACTTCCACCTGCCTTTCCCATAATTCCATTCTATACGAAGTACTCAGCAGGTCACTTCAAAACAGATGAATAGGGAGGAAATATGTTGCCTTGACTTTAATGGATTACATCTGTGAGGCATGGGCCACCGGTATTCATCCCAAGGTTACAGAAATGACGTGGAGCACTCAATCTTTAAAAAAATATAAGTAAAACTAGTGCTGTAATTGTTTTTAAGAGGAAAGATAACCTTAGTATTTTCCTCTCTGTAAAATGGCTAAAAGAGCTTTTACATTATTCCCACAGGATGAATCTCACCCATGTTTGAACAGCATATTTTGGGGACCACTAGCTAATAATAAAGTGGACAATGGCACTCACCATGCTACATGCCATGGTCCATTATGGAGAAAAAGATGCAGGATGTTGGATCTGCAGGCTTTTAAAATGTGTGAAAAAGCTGAGAGCTTATTCATTAGTGACACTGTGCTCTTAGAGGGTCACCAGAATGACATTGTCTGGTACATCCTAAACAGCCCTCTAATGAGTAGAACATTTAGAGAAATCAAGCGAAGATAGGGAGTTAATGGGTGGATGATGGGTGGTGAATGGAGTTACGAAGGAGAGGTACTAGACAGGACATGTTCCAAACATATGATCCATTAAGGTAACACTTTTAGGCATAGTGCCTTTGATGCTATAGCCTTTTTTGAGTCATATACTCTAGTGTGTCTTTGGTCAAAAATTATAAAAAAAGTTTCACTTTCCCCATTCTAGAAGTCAATCATGCACACTCCCTCATCACCACCTAGCCCCCCCACCTCCCGGTGTCCCTGTTCTAATAGAAGTAGGGAAAAGCTGTACCCAGTCTCTAGCCACAGCCTTAATTAGCAAGACCAAAACAAAACACAGCACTAATCCCAATTAGAGCTGGGTAATGAGAGGACGATTTGTGTGAGGGTGGAAGCACCGGGCCTCAACCCCAAACTCAATTACACAAGCAGCCATGCAAGCCACACTGGGGGAGGTGGGGGGGAGGTGGGGGAGAGCGGTGGCTCACACAAAATACAGAGGCGAGACACTTGAATTAAAACATGTTCAGAAAAGGATCCAGGGAGTCGCAAACGCGAAGATGCAGCCTCAAGCACAATCTCCAACACAGGACAAGTCGAAAATAATTTGATGCTGAGAGGATGCAGCATTTCCAAATTACATTTGTGCCCCAATTCAGAGGGGGGTTAGAGATACATGTAACTCAATTAAAGCAGACAAAAGGTGCAATCCAGCTGCTACACCAGGGGTGCCCAACTACAAAAACACACTGAACTTTCTACAGATATACTCTACTACATCATAGTAATCATACTATTGACACCCTGATGCAGGAACATAGGCCTACACATATCACTTCGGTTGTTTAGCAGTCCGGAGGAAATTTAAACTTGAGGCAACCATCGTAATGCCCTCATTACCTGGGAATGGTAAAATAACACGCTGTCTTATACAGCATGTCCTGAAAAAGATCATTCAAGTTAAATTCTCCAAGCGTTATGACCTCAATGATTTTTACTTTTATTGAATTTCATGTCACACAACAATCAGTTTCAAAAAACACATTTCCATTCAAAGTTTTTAAGCGAGTAAAGTCATATCGTATTAAAAAAAAAATCACAACAGCTGTGATGGAAAACGGAAGTTTTGGTGTAATTTTATAAATGCCGACAGATATTTTGTTTGTTTGTCATGGTGGGATCTTTTTGTGTTTGTAAAATTAATTATTGTGGGAAAAGGTGGTGGAACCGCCTTTATGCACAAGTATTTATATAATAACCATCATATTGAAGTAAATTTGGAGTGACACGATGATATGGTGTTTGGTTCTCCCAGTATGACTTGAGAAACCAAGCAGATTTTCAGGCTAGAGATTAAATAAATGATGGTGAACTTCACAGAGTGGTGAAAGTGCACGGTGATGAGCTTGATGCTGCTTTCAAATAAATATCAAGGGTCTTATTCTGTTCACATGATGATCGAAGCTTGATTTTCGTTTGACAAATAAAAATATAGACCTTTAGATTTTTATTTGGTATGTGAAAATTGAAGTAAAAAAGTAAATTTTGTGTGCACAATGTAATCACGCACTGATTCTTATCCTCAACAAGTCCATTTTGTGGAAACATATCACTGGCTGGAAAATGCGTATATTTTATTTATGCAGATTGTATAATATTTGCATGAAAATTTGTCGCCAATTGGATGAAAACCTAGCTAAAGATGCAGTCTGGGATTTTAAGCACAACAAATTTGTAACATATTGTACGAATTAGATTTGTAACATATCATATGAATACCTAAAAAATATAAAATATACAGAGTGTACAAAACATTAGGAACACCTTCCTAATATTGAGTTGAGCCGCATTTTGCCCTCAGAACAGCCTGAATTCGTCGGGGCATGGACTCTACAAGGCATCGAAAGCATTCCACAGGGATGCTGGCCCATGTTGACTCCAATGCTTCACATAGTTGTGTCAAGTTGGCTGGATGTCCTTTGGGTGGTGGACCATTCTTGATACACATGGAAAACTGTTGAGCGTGAAACCCCCAGCAGCGTTGAAGTTCTTGACACACTCAAAAGGCACTTAAATATTTTGTCTTGCCCATTCACCCTCTGAATGGCACACATACACTATACATGTGTCAATCTTTTGTCTTTGTATTTATTAGGGATCCCTTGGGGTCCAACCACATTAAGGCACTTCAATTACATGTTACATACATTATTACATTAGGCTATTTTGTATTTGAACAATAGTCATGAAGATTAGGCTATTTAACCTAATCTAATTTTCAAATACAAAATAGCTTAATCTTCATGACTAATGTTCAAACTTGGACGTCAAACATCGTCAAGGTTCTGGTCTAATGCTTTCTAAAAATGTTAGGCATAACCATGTTCAAGGAGCTCTCAACTAGGGTGTTTTTCTGCTGGTGTAACCTCAAATTTTGTTTCACTGCAAATATTTTACCACACTGCCACACATTCATCAAATATTTTACCACACATTCATCATCTTTTGTCTTGCCGATTGCACTCAGTTGTCTCAAGGCGTAAAAATCCTTGTTTAACCTGTCTGTCTCCTCCCCTTCATCTAAACTGATTGAAGTGGATATAACAAGTGACATCGATAAGGGATCATACTGTAGCTTTCACCTGGATTCACCTGGGCAGTCTATGTCATGGAAAGTTCCTAATGTTTTGTACACTCAGTGTATATACATTTTTGTTTTGCAGGACATAACATATAATACGAAACGGATGACGTAATAGACCAAAAAAACGAGGACCGGTTTTGGCCCCTTTCAAAACTACTGGCTGAAATTATACAAAAGTTCTGGAGCATCACTTTTAATCAGAGAGAAAGCAATGTTAATCTAAAACTTCATAAAACATTGTACAACAAAAAGTTTTACTAAGTTTTACTATGTTCAAAGCTATGATATTTCCTTCTGCTCAATCGGTCTACATGCAGGGCGAGAATGGGCAATGTATTATTGTAATGAAAAATACAGCGCATTTCTATGTAACAATTACTGAGGTTGCAACAGTTCTCAGAGATAGTTGTGTGACTAAAATTATATCTGTGGAATGTGGATCTGAGTCTAATTGAGGTATTAATAATAATAACATCAATAATAATGTTGAGATCTCAAATTAGAGATAATTAAAGGGACCGACAGAAAATGATGGAGGGAAACCGGACCAGAAATGTATGTGGTCTATCACGGTTGACTGAGAATAGCTATTTATCCCCACCAGCAAGTTGGCCACTCACCTATTCCATCACAGAGAAAGAGTCAGGTAGCGATTCAAACATTAATGTAGCAGTTTGACTCTGGAAACGATTAAAAATGAATACACTCACAACTATGGAGGAACTGGCATTTTCAAACGAGAGAGGTGATTACAGTTTCATCAAGTCACACAATAACACATTCTCCACGTGAGCTTTAAAAAAGCTGTTTTGTAAAAGGACAGCTATGGTTGTGAGTGATACCATTCATTTTTAAGTGCAAATTGGTCTGAACTTTTAGAGAGTGGGACACTAAAGCTTTAGCAGAGCAGTGATTACTTCCAAAATGGTTCCACACTTGCAAATAGACCATGATGACAATGACCATGATTGCTCTTGATCAGTCATTTTACATTACATGAACTGAAGGAAAACATTCATTAGTAGCCTAGATATGGTTCACTATGGTGGTATATGGTGGAACTCACTGAAGAGTTGAAAAGATAGTTTGAAAATGTTTATCTTTTGTTCACATTGCAATGAAAGCCTGGATATGTGTTGTAAATCCAACAGTGGGATACTATTTAATCAGTATTGGCTACATGTATGCCCATGCACCAATTTTAGCTGATTGCTTTAATGAATGCTCCAAAAGAACACTGTCATCGGGGGTTAATAACACAGTGTATGTGACTCTCATTCAAGGGCACTGAGTTTTCAATGTTATTCAAAGCTAATCTTCTTGAATTTTTCTTAATGACGTCTATCCCTTTAACCTAAGGTGGTCGTTGGATGACAATCACCATCAAAGTTGTTTCAAGAATGTTGGAATCCACCAATAGCCACACAGATATAATTCAACTCTTTCTATGTTTCTGGATTGTCTGTGAGAGGCCATCTCCACAGGAGGGTGAAATTAATTAAGTTGCCATTCACATGTCTCCATTCAGAATTTCAATGACAGTAGTCTGCTGATAGTGTCTAGCAATTATGTGATTACTTTACCCCCAGTGACACTTTCACGTCCAAATCAAATTGCCGGTATTGGCACATGCAGACAAATATTCTATTATGTATCAATTCCTTTGATGACTTTCATTCTGTCAGGGTCATAATGAAGAGATGGGGACTAAGGAAAATTATAGACTACTTGCTGTGTTGATGCACGGTTCTATTCCGAACCAAGGAGTTATTGAAGATCTCATCTCCACAAGTAGATGCTAAGTCTAAAATGAGGTTCATCATGTCATTGTGAGATGAAACATCTGTGTGCTTATATGACAAGACGTTCACATTACTCAGTCAACATAGAGGTCAGCGGGGCATCATAAACCAAGACCTGGCCAAGACTTTTACAACCAGGGAAAAATTGAATGATGGCCTTATAGCTCAGGGGTGATCATAAAATGTGTTGTATTATATTTTACACACTGAAATGCCTTTCAGGCGTGACAGCCGTATTCATGAAAGACACAAAGTCTAACAACAGATTAGATCAATCAATCAGATCTTTTATTTGTATTTAACCCTTATTTTACCAGGTAAGTTGACTGAGAACAAATTCTCATTTACAGCAACAACCTGGGGAATAGTTACAGGGGAGAGGAGGGGGGATGAATGAGCCAATTGTAAACCCTGGGAGGATTAGGTGACCATGATGGTATGAGGGCCAGATTGGGAATTTAACCAGGACACCGGAGTTAACACCCCTACTCTTACAATAAGTGCCATGGGATCTTTTAGTGACCAGAGAGTCAGGACACCCGTTTAATGTCTCATCCGAAAGACGGCAGCCTGAAGGTTGATACAACCCCTTTGGGGGACCCACCTTTGGAAATCACAGAATTATTTTTGGAAGCTGCTTTAGATTCTTTCCATTTATTTTCTCCCTGGACTCTCTCTCTCTCTCTCTGGACTCACTCTCTCTTTCTCTGGACTCTCTCTGGACTCTGACTCTCTCGCCAGGATTACATTCACTGGATGATTAAGGAGTGAACTGCTCACCCCCAAAAAGAGTGATAAAACATTTATGCCAGGGTTAGAAATGGTACACACATGGGATTACAAAAGGGATTAAATAGCTAACTCCACCAGCTAATAGCATGATTTAACACTGGAACCACTGGGCCTCGAGGGACCCCCTTCAAGCTAATGAGCAGTCATTCTGACTGCAACATTCTAACAGTGTAAATAATACATTTCATATATGCTATTGCTAAAAATAATCATTTGGTTGTGTTCATAAAGGTGTTAGGTGACATTAAAATATGTTTTTTTTTTACCATTTCAAATAATGATACAGCATTTTCTTTAGTTTATGTTACTGTAGTCTATACTGTATGCAAAAACAGAAAAAAAAACGTGTTCAATCATTTTTATTTGTGGAGAGCCTTTGTTACAACTATTAAACAGAAACAACATGTGTTGGAACACGGTAACAGCTTATTTTTATAACATATTTTTTTACAAAATACCCCAACCACAAAGATGCACGGTCAGCAAAACGCACAGTAAAATAATGAAAACAGTAGCCTAAACATCATTATAAGCGCCAAGTGTGCTTGATAAATAGTGAAAATCAGCACAAAAGCAATAATGGCATTATAATTAATATAAGTGTTGATATGACAGCAGTCAATTAATAAATTATTAGTCAGTCAATTATTAGTTATTTTCAGTGTGCTTCCATGGTGTGCGTTTTCACGCAATGGCACAAGTTGGATTTCATTTAGCGGTTATCCCTTGTCCTAACAGTGGATACAAATCTTTACCACTTTCAACTGACTGACACACTTCCCAAAAACACGTCGCTTGCAAGTGACACAGGTGTCTTGGGTTCTGTTCTTTTTGCATCTGGCCACCTGGCACTCTCCTCCTTGGGAGCTGTGAGCAATTAGGCCTCTTTCATCTATTTTCACTCTCCTATCTGTTTCAGTCCCTCCCTCCCTCCCGTCTCTTTCTTTCTCTTCAGTCTCTTTCTCTCTCTTCTGTCTCTGTCTATCTCTTACTTTTAATTCCATCAGTATGGAAATGCGTCACAGAAGTGCTCCTTTTTATCTGCGCCTCGTAAAAATGTGCGACAGGAAACTGAAAGCTGAAAGCCAATTAATCTCTCCTCCAATCTTCATCTCTCACTATCTTTTCTCTCTCCTTCTCCCTCAGATCAATAAAGAAACAGGAGCCCAGTGGTTATCTGTAATTCCAATTACATTGGAATCGTAATTAGAAGAGAATCAGGGGTCTAACTGCACAACGCTGGAAAAGTACTTTTGAGTCTCCTCACTGAGAAGGAGAATTAGACTACTGCCGTGAAGGGATCACGTGATGCAGTTAGCCCCAGTTGCTGTGACCACTACTATCTGTCCCAGGATCCTGCCAGGCCAAAAAGTATGAAGTTGTTTGGCATAACTAGCTACTAGCTATCAAGCTAGCAGGGTTTTCCATGAAAAGCTTGAACACGGCCATGACGCGGTTAGCCCTTGTGGCTGGAACCGCGGAAGTGGAATTCCAGCCACAACCGCGGGCTTGTGGCTGTATTCGCTGCTGCCTGTTGCCGATTCCCAGTGACCTGACCTGGCTGGAGATGCGTGGTATAGCTACCAACATTAGCTGATGCTGCTACCATGCCACCTAAAGCTGCAGAGCTGCAGTTTCTCTAGCGAAGGTGAAAGATATTTTAAACCAACAAAAATGATTATAAAAGGAGCTGTTACAACAGCAGGAGAATAGCTATAAGAGCTTTGTCCAAATATTGGTGGATAAAACCAACAAAATAATAGACGATATTGGTCCAGCACCTTAAAAACTGTTTGCATTTCCCCCAAGGAGAGCTTGATGTGATGAAACAGGACTGCAGCAAGATGACAACTAACGGTGAGTCCTCTAGAAATGACATCAGCACTGTCTATGAATCTATGATAGCAATGACAGGAAAACAGCATGATCGACAAGGACACTCAAATAACATTGCTGTGGATGGAATCACAGTCTCCACATGAGACCTCGATGGAGTCTGAGAAAAAAGTGAGGAAAAGTATTGATGAAAAGCTGCGGATGGATCTTAGGAAGATTGAGGTGGAGAGCGCCTGCAGGACTGGAATCTCCAGCCCAGGTGACAGACCCAGGTCGATAGTGGTAAAGTTCCTGAGGTTAAAGGACTGTCACGACTTCAGCCGAAGTCGGTCCCTCTCCTTGTTCGGGCGGCGTTCGGCGGTCGACGTCACCAGTCTTCTAGCCATCGCCGATCCACCTTTCATTTTCCATTTGTTTTGTCTTGTCTTCCCAAACACCTGGTTTCAATTCCATCATTACATGTTGTGTATTTAACCCTCTGTTCCCCCCCATGTCCTTGACAAGAATTGTTTATTGTAGTGCTTGTGCACGTTATGCTGGTGTGAAACGGGTTTTGTTTAGCCATTGATTTATTGTTCTGTTTATGGTGGTTTTGTTTATTAAACTGCGCCATTGTAAATCAGTTTTTGCTCTCCTGCGCCTGACTTCTCTGCCGCCAGTACGCACCCCCTACAAGGACAAGGTGGCTGTTCTGGAGCGAGTCATGAACCTGAGAAGAACCAAAATCTTCCTCAATGAGGGCTTCTCTGAAGCTCTGCGTTAGTTAGGGGTAAAAAACAATACTGTAAAATCACCAGGAACTCATCAAAAAAATATGTTTGCTTTAGGCAAAACAAAGAGTAGTAGTCTGCTTGGAAAGGGTGGCTATTAATAAACTAGTCCTGAACACTGTATAAAACTAAAAGCATTGTATTTGGTACAAATAATTCCTTAAGTTCTAGGCCTCAGCTGAATCTGGTAATTAATGATGTGGCTGTTGAGCAAGTTAAAGAGACTTAACTTCTTGGTGTCACCTTACACTGTAAGTGTTCATTGTCAACGCATATTGACTCAATTGTTGTAAGATGGGGAGGGGTCTGTCTGTGATAACGAGATGCTCAGCATTTTTAACACCACAGTTGACCAAACAAGTCCTGCAGGCTCTAGTTTTATCTAATCTTGATTATTGCCAGGTGATATGGTAAAGTGGGATACTGTCAAAAAGGGCTAATGTCAACAGTATGCATTTCAGTCTCTCTTGGCTCAAAGTAGAGGAGAGATTGACTGCATCAATTCTTGTTTTTGTGAGAAATATTATGTTGAAAATTTCAAAATGTCTGTATAATCAACTAGACATACTTACCCCTTCATGCAAACAGGAGTCTCTTCACAGTCCCCAAATCCTAAACGAATTCAAGGCAATGCACTGTATTATATTGAGGCATAAACTAACAAGTCAAAGGTTTGGAACCGCTAACACCTTCTCCTCTGTTGTGTTGGTGCAGACATGACTCAACTAAAGGACCAGGATTTGGGAGTCACTCACCTGAGCCACCATCACCATGCATACCACCACCCAGTGCGCATCAAGCACTAAGTTGATGCACAGCAGCCATTGGAATGTTCACCACACAAGTTGCTGGAACAAGCAGCTTTCTACCTTACCTGGCACCCTAGACGCACTTCAATTTGCTTACCGCCCCAGTAGATCCACAGACAATGCAATTGCCATCGCACTGCATACTGCCCTATCCCATCTGGACAAGAAGAATACCTATGTAAGAATGCTGTTCATTGACTATAGCTCAGCATTCAACACCATAGTACCCTCCAAGCTCATCATTAAGCTCAGGGCCCTGGGTCTGAAGCCCGCCTTGTGCAACTGGGTCCTGGACTTGCTGACGGGCCGTCCCCAGGTGGTGAAGATAGGAATCAACACCTCCACTTCGCTGATCCTAAAAACAGGGGCATGTCAAGGGTGCATGCTCAGCCCCTTCCCGTACTCCCTGTTCACCCATGACTGCATGGCCACGCATGCCTCCAACTCAAGGAACTTTCCTGGTGCCAGGAAAATAACCTCTCACTCAACATCAACAAAACAAAAGGAGCTGATCATGGACTTCAGGAAACAGCAGAGGGAGCACCCCCCTATTCACATCGATGGGACCGCAGTGGAAAGCGTCAAGTTTCTCGGCGTACACATCACTGACAAACTGAAATGGCCCACACACACAGACAGTGTGGTGAAGAAGGCGCAACAGCGCCTCTTCAACCTCAGGAGGTTGAAGAAATTTGGCTTGGCACCTAAAACCCTCACAAGATTTTACAGGATTTTACAAGCTTTTACAAGCTCCTTTGATACCCATTTTCCCCTATTTCATAATCAATCTCTTATTTCTTCCTCTCAATATATCCTTCTCTTTTTATATGTCCATCTCCTCCCTCCTTGTCTGTGTGTCTTCCCCTTCCACTCTTCATATCCTGCCCCCCTCTGTCCCCCACCCCCCTTTATGCATATACACCCTCAATTCAAATTCCATTTAAGGGGCTTTATCCTTCTCTCTCTATTGGTTTGTGTGCTTGGTAGATGGAGTGGCCTTTATTGGGCAGGATTAGTGGCACCCCAGAGAAATAAAGGGAGAGAGAGGGAGAGAGAGGGAGAATTGAATTGAGAGATTGAGAGAGAGAGAGAGGGAGAGAGAGGGAGAGAGGGAGAGAGAGAAAGAGAGAGAAAGAGAGAGAGACCCCATTTCTTGTCTGACCCCAATAGCAACCATCTCTAACAGTGCAGCAATGATGGGCCTTGTCCAGTACTAAAACACTGCTAATTAGTCCTCATCACAAAGTCAATCCGGGTGAACAATGTGAACCTTACACAGTGACGCCATCTATCCATTATTAGTCATAGCAGTACCAACATTCTGCAGGCTCTTTTTGTTGAAATGGCTTTTGAATGTTTGTCCTATTTCCACCCCTCTTTCTCCCCAATGTGCTTTATAATCTTCTGATAACATCTCACTTCTAAATAAGCATCCTGCTGATGTGTAAAGTGGTGTGGAACTTGAGTCAAGTGTTCCTCTCCATCTTCCCCTCATTAGTGAAAACGAGTCAGGACAGGAGGCACGCAGGCTGGCACTTTTAGAAGCTTCCACTGGACACTTCCTGGTTCCTGGCCAATGCTAATGCCCAGCGCTAACCTGCTGGCCAAACAACCACCCCATTTCCTCCCC
Source organism: Salmo trutta (assembly GCF_901001165.1). Taxonomy (NCBI): domain Eukaryota; kingdom Metazoa; phylum Chordata; class Actinopteri; order Salmoniformes; family Salmonidae; genus Salmo; species Salmo trutta. The sequence continues at coordinate 37,352,643 of NC_042974.1, read as the reverse complement.
TAAACTCCATTCATCCTTGCTTGACATTGGTACTACTAATATGGTGTAATGTTTGACATATGACGAAGCAGCTGTGATGTGTGTACATTTTGTGATGTTAGCCAGCAAAGGACTCTTCCTTAGATTCTGTATTCCTTAATAACATGTTTCACTACAAAAATGTCTGCCATGTTATTCATTGTAAGAAACCTCCTGCAGGGAGAAAAAGTGGATGATGTCTGGTCGTCAGCTAAGCTCTCCATTCCAAAACCCATAGATTGTGTCTATTTACTAAAATAAGGAACGTATATCATCGATGGTTCTGAATCTGTAACATGTTACTGCCTTAGTTTTTATCAATTAAATGAGACAAGTCAGCATTTTACATCAGTGGACAATAGGATGACTCTATTTCTAGCATCTATTTGACATTACTTATATTATCTAACAGGCAAAACATCTGTGGACTTTAGAATGGAGACCTGTCTTAGCAGAGGACCAGGCCGGGACTTTTGCTTCTGCTCTCTAAAGAACATGGTAGAGTGGAATGAAGTGGCCCAAGTGGCTCCTTTCATCTTCAATGCTGTGAACTTGAATGTTATCAGCAACTATAGTGATTCACTTGGCCCAGTTGTGAGATAGAGAGGCTCTCCAGACTGTAGTTCACAGTGCCAGTCTGGTCGTCTGACAGATAACACAGATGACATGGCCAGAATCAATACTTCAATTTGTCTGTCTCTGTTGTCTGGATTTTGAAGGAATGCCATTGTGACAAGGGCAAGTTATGTCTCACATTATAAAAATAGTTCTAGACACACACTGTTTTATTGATATATGTCAAAAGTGATATTATGAATCAATGCCCAAGTAAAATTTGATTTCTGACTTTGAAGCTCTGAAGCAGCCAAGAGTGATGAAGCATTCATATGTTTTAGACAACCACTCACAACATCACTCATCTGTATACCCGTCCGGAATACATTTTCCTTTTCCTGTGTTGAAAGTGGAAATAAGGTGTAAAAATTATAACGGTTTCCACTAAAATCAAATCATGTTTCATGTTGAGGTTCCATCTTTGATTGACAGAATGGTTTATGTCAGTGTCCAGTAGAATCCCCCATCTCTCAACCATAGAAATTAATCGGCAACAGGCAACTGTTGTAATGATAGACGCTGAAATATCACCTCAGAGAAAGATACCATCTCTGTCAGAAGCGGTTCAACCCCCTGCTGAGATGTTACAGACAAGTTATTCAGCGAAGCCAACAGGTAGCCTCTGCCCCTCTCTCTCTCTCTCGGTATGTGTGCTTGGTAGCTGGAGTGACCTTTAGATTATTGGGCAGGATTGGTGGCTCCTCAGAGAAAGAAAGAAAAGGAGAGAGAGAGAGAGAGAGAGAATTGAAATATTGAGAGACCCCATTTCTTGTCTGACATCCATAGCAACCGTCTCTAACAGTGCAGCAATGATGGGCCTTGTCCAGTACTAAAACACTGCTAATTAGTCTTCATCACTAAATCAATCGGGGTGAACAATGTGAACCTTACACAGTGACGGCATCTATCCATTATTAGTCATAGTAATGCCAATATTCTGCAGCCTCTTGTTGTTGAAATGGCTTTTGAATGTTTGTCCTATTTCTACCCCTCTTTCTCCCCTATGTGCTTTATAATTGTCTCATAACCTCTCACTTCTAAATAAGCATCCTGCTGATGTGTAAAGTGGTGTGCAACTTGAATCAACTGTTCCTCTCCATTTTCCCCTCATTATGGAAACAGAGTCAGGACAGGAAGCACGCAGGCTGGCACTTTAACAAACTTCCCCTGGCCACTTCCTGGCCAATGCAAATGTCCAGCGCTAACCTGCTGGCCAAACAACCACCCCATTTCCTCCCCTAAACTCCATTCATCCTTGCTTGACATTGGTACAACTAATATGGTGCAATGTTTGACATATGACGAAGCAGCTGTGATCTGTGTAAATTTTGTGATGTTAGCCAGCAAAGGACTATCTATTCCTTAGATTCTGTATTCCTTAACATGTTTCACTACAAAAATGTCTGCCAAGTTATTCATTGTAAGAAACCTCCTGCAGGGAGAAAAAGTGGATGATGTCTGGTCGTCAGCTAAGCTCTCCATTCCAAAACCCATAGATTGTGTCTATTTACTAAAATAAGGAACGTATATCATCGATGGTTCTGAATCTGTAACATGTTACTGCCTTAGTTTTTATCAATTAAATGAGACAAGTCAACATTTTACATCAGTGGACAATAGGATGACTCCTCTATTTCTAGCATCTATTTGACATTACTTATATTATCTAACAGGCAAAACATCTGTGGACTTTAGAATGGAGACCTGTTTTAGCAGAGGACCAGGCCGGGACTTTTGCTTCTGCTCTCTAAAGAACATGGTAGAGTGGAATGAAGTGGCCCAAGTGGCTCCTTTCATCTTCAATGCTGTGAACTTGAATGTTATCAGGACTACAGAGATTTACTTGTCCCAGTTGTGAGATAGAGGGGCTCTCCAGACTGTAGTTCACAGCGCTAGTCTGGTCGTCTGACAGATAACACAGATGACATGGCCAGAACCAATACTTCAATGTCTCTGTTGTCTGGATTTTGAAGGAATGCCATTGTGACAAGGGCAAGTTATGTCTCACATTATAAAAATAGTTCTAGACACACACTGTTTTATTGATATATGTCAAAAGCGATATTATGAATCAATGCCCAAGTAAAATTGGATTTCTGACTTTGAAGCTCTGAAGCAGCCAAGAGTGTTAAAGCATTCATATGTTTTAGACAACCACTCACATCACTCATCTGTATACCCGTCCGGAATACATTTTCCTTTTCCTGTGTTGAAAGTGTAAATAAGGTGTAAAAATTATAACTGTTTCACTAAAATCAAATCATGTTTCATGTTGAGGTTCCATCTTTGATTGACAGAATGGTTTATGTCAGTGTCCAGTAGATTCCCCCATCTCTCAACCATAGAAATTATCGGCAACAGGCAACTGTTGGAATGATAGACGCTGAAATATCACCTCAGAGAAAGATACCATCTCTGTCAGAAGCGGTTCAACCCCTTGCTGAGATGTTACAGACACAAGTTATTCAGGGAATATAAATAGCAAAATATAAATCTTTAGTATCCCTTGGACTACACTTTGTCTATGGTAAAAATAGTATTCCCTAAATAACTCACAACTCAATCGCTGGTTGAAAACTGTTTTCTGCCCCTCCCAAAAGATAGAATTTGTAGATAACTGGCCCTCTTTCTGGGACTCACCCACAAACAGGACCAAGCCTGGCCTGCTGAGGAGTGACGGACTCCATCCTAGCTGGAGGGGTGCTCTCATCCTATCTACGAACATAGACAGGGCTCTAACTCCTCTAGCTCCACAATGAAATAGGGTGCAGGCCAGGCAACAGGCTGTTAGCCAGCCTGCCAGCTTAGTGGAGTCTGCCACTAGCACAGTTAGCGTAGTCAGCTCAGCTTTCCCCATTGAGACCGTGTCTGTGCCTCGATCTAGGTTGGGCAAAATTAAAAATGGCGGTGTTCGCTTCAGTAATCTTACTAGTATAAAGACCTCCTCCATTCCTGCCATTATTGAAAGAGATTGTGATACTTCACATCTCAAAATTGGGTTACTTAATGTTAGATCCCTCACTTCCAAGGCAGTTATAGTCAATGAACTAATCACTGATCATAATCTTGATGTGATTGGCCTGACTGAAACATGGCTTAAGCCTGATGAATTTACTGTGCTAAATGAGGCCTCACCCCCTGGTTACACTAGTGACCATACCCCCCGTGCATCCGGCAAAGGCGGAGGTGTTGCTAACATTTACGATAGCAAATTTCAATTTACAAAAAAAAAAAACAATGACGTTTTCGTCTTTTGACGAAATCTCTGCATGAAATCTATGCAGCCTACTCAATCACTTTTTATAGCTACTGTTTACAGGCCTCCTGGGCCATATGCAGTGTTCCTTACTGAGTTCCCTGAATTCCTATCGGATCTTGTAGTCATAGCAGATAATATTCTAATTTTTGGTGACTTTAACATTCACATGGAAAAGTCCACAGACCCACTCCAAAAGGCTTTCGGAGCCATCATCGACTCAGTGGGTTTTGTCCAACATGTCTCTGGACCTACTCACTGCCACAGTCATACTCTGGACCTAGTTTTGTCCCATGGAATAAATGTTGTGGATCTTAATGTTTTTCCTCATAATCCTGGATTATCGGACCACCATTTTATTGCGTTTACAATTGCAACAAATAATCTGCTCAGACCCCAACCAAGGAAGATTAAAAGTCGTGCTATAAATTCTCAGACAACCCAAAGATTCCTTGATGCCCTTCCAGACTCCCTCTGCCTACCCAAGGACGTCAGAGGACAAGAATCAGTTAACCACCTAACCGAGGAACTCAATTTAACCTTGCGCAATACCCTAGATGCAGTTGCACCCCTAAAAATTAAAAACATCTGTCATAAGAAACTAGCTCCCTGGTATACAGAAAATACACGAGCTCTGAAGCAAGCTTCCAGAAAATTGGAACGGAAATGGCGCCACACTAAACTGGAAGTCTTCCGACTAGCTTGGAAAGACAGTACCGTGCAGTATCGAAGAGCCCTCACTGCTGCATGATCATCCTATTTTTCCAACTTAATTGAGGAAAATAAGAACAATCCGAAATTTCTTTTTGACACTGTCGCAAAGCTAACTAAAAAGCACCATTCGCAAATGGAGGATGGCTTTCATTTCAGCAGTAATAAATTTATGAACTTCTTTGAGGAAAAGATCATGATCATTAGAAAGCAAATTACGGACTCCTCTTTAAATCTGGGTATTCCTCCAGGGCTCCATTGTCCTGAGTCTGCACAACTCTGCCAGGACCTAGGATCAAGGGAGATACTAAAGTGTTTTAGTACTATATCTCTTGACATAATGATGAAAATAATCATGGCCTCCAAACCGTCAAGCTGCATACTGGACCCTATTCAAACTAAACTACTGAAAGAGCTGCTTCCTGTGCTTGGCCCTCCTATGTTGAACATAATAAACGGCTCTCTATCCACCGGATGTGTACCAAGCTCACTAAAAGTGGCAGTAATAAAGCCTCTCTTGAAAAAGCCGAATCTTGACCCAGAAATTATAAAAAACTATCGGCCTATATCGAATCTTCCATTCCTCTCAAAAATTTTAGAAAAAGTTGTTGCGCAGCAACTCACTGCCTTCCTGAAGACAAACAATGTATACGAAACGCTTCAGTCTGGTTTTAGACCCCATCATAGCACTGAGACTGCACTTGTGAAGGTGGTAAATGACCTTTTAATGACGTCAGACCGAGGCTCTGCATCTGTCCTCATGCTCCTAGATCTTAGTGCCGCTTTTGATACCATCGATCACCACATTCTTTTGGAGAGATTGGAAACCCAAATTGGTCTACATGGACAAGTTCTGGCCTGTTTTAGATCTTATCTGTCGGAAAGATATCAGTTTGTCTCTGTGAATGGTTCATCCTCTGACAAATCAATTGTAAATTTCGGTGTTCCTCAAGGTTCCGTTCTAGGACCACTATTGTTTTCACTATATATTTTAACTCTTGGGGATGTCATTCGAAAACATAATGTTACATTTCACTGCTATGCGGACGACACACAGCTGTACATTTCAATGAAACATGGTGAAGCCCCAAAATTGCCCTCGCTAGAAGCCTGTGTTTCAGACATAAGGAAGTGGATGGCTGCAAATTTTCTACTTTTAAACTCGGACAAAACAGAGATGCTTGTCCTAGGTCCCAAGAAACAAAGAGATCTTCTGTTGAATCTGACAATTAATCTGGATGGTTGTACAGTCGTCTCAAATAAAACTGTGAAGGACCTCGGTGTTACTCTGGACCCTGATCTCTCTTTTGAAGAACATATCAAGACTGCTTCAAGGACAGCTTTTTTCCATCTACGTAACATTGCAAAAATCAGAAACTTTCTGTCCAAAAATGACGCAGAAAAAATAATCCATGCTTTTGTTACTTCTAGGCTCGACTACTGCAATGCTCTACTTTCCGGCTACCCGGATAAAGCACTAAACAAACTTCAGTTAGTGCTAAATACGGCTGCTAGAATCCTGACTAGAACCAAAAAGTTTGATCATATTACTCCAGTGCTAGCCTCCCTACACTGGCTTCCTGTTAAGGCAAGGGCTGATTTCAAGGTTTTACTGCTAACCTACAAAGCATTACATGGGCTTGCTCCTACCTATCTTTCCGATTTGGTCCTGCCGTACATACCTACACGTACGCTACGGTCACAAGACGCAGGCCTCCTAATTGTCCCTAGAATTTCTAAGCAAACGGCTGGAGGTAGGGCTTTCTCCTATAGAGCTCCATTTTTATGGAATGGTCTGCCTACCCATGTGAGAGACGCAGACTCAGTCTCAACCTTTAAGTCTTTATTGAAGACTCATCTCTTCAGTAGGTCCTATGATTGAGTGTAGTCTGGCCCAGGAGTGTGAAGGTGAACGGAAAGGCTGGAGCAACGAACCACCCTTGCTGTCTCTGCCTTGTCGGTTCCCCTCTTCCCACTGGGATTCTCTGCCTCTAACCCTTTTACAGGGGCTGAGTCACTGACTTACTGGTGTTCTTCCATGCCGTCCATGGGAGGGGTGCGTCACTTGAGTAGGTTGAGCCACTGACGTGGTCTTCCTGTCTGGGTTGGCGCCCCCCCCTTGGGTTGTGCCGTGGCGGAGTTCTTTGTGGGCTATACTCGGCCTTGTCTTCGGACGGTAAGTTGGTGGTTGTAGATATCCCTCTAGTGGTGTGGGGGCTGTGCTTTGGCATAGTGGGTGGGGTTATATCCTGCCTGTTTGGCCCTGTCCGGGGGTATCATCGGATGGGGCCACAGTGTCTTCTGATCCCTCCTGTCTCAGCCTCCAGTATTTATGCTGCAGTAGTTTATGTGTCGGGGTGCTAGGGTCAGTCTGTTACATCTGGAGTATTCTCTTGTCTTATCCGGTGTCCTGTGTGAATGTAAATATGCTCTCTCTAATTCTCTCTTTCTCTCTTTCTTTCTCTCGGAGGACCTGAGCCCTAGGACCATGCCTCAGGACTACCTGGCATGATGACTCCTTGCTGTCCCCAGTCCACCTGGCCATGCTGCTGCTCCAGTTTCAACTGTTCTGCCTGCGGCTACGGAACCCTGACCTGTTCACCGGACGTGCTTGTTGCACCCTCGACAACTACTATGATTATTATTATTTGACCATGCTGGTCATTTACGAACATTTTAACATCTTGACCATGTTCTGTTATAATATCCACCCGGCACAGCCAGAAGAGGACTGGCCACCCCTCATAGCCTGGTTCCTCTCTAGGTTTCTTCCTAGGTTTTTGGCCTTTCTCAGGAGTTTTTCCTAGGGAGTTTTTCCCAGCCACCGTGCTTCTTTCACATGCATTGCTTGCTGTTTGGGGTTTTAGGCTGGGTTTCTGTACAGCACTTTGAGATTTCAGCTGATGTACGAAGGGCTATATAAATAAATTTGATTTGATTTGATTTAAATAATACATTTGCATAAACATCTGGATCAACTAAAGATAAAAAAAATATATTCTGAGACGGGATTATGCCTGGGGTTGTTCTGGAAAATAACCACAAGTAGATTGTAAAGAAAGCAGGTGTGAAAATATCTCAAAGAAAACAAAGGCAATATTTCACAGACAAATAACGTATATTTTTATCGCTGCACTTTCAGCAGTCAGAGAGAGGTGAGAGAAGGCTTTAAAGTTTATTTATTCATTTATACACCTCAAGCACTTCAGTGCTTATGAACACACAAATAAATGTGTCCTTTATTCCACTATCTGCCCCGTTAGCAGTCGTTGAAGTGGATGGAAAAGTGTGCCGGTAGTCAATTAAATGATTTGCCAACCAGGGTTCAAATTTTCAAAACAATATTCTATATGAAGTGTTGGTAGTCAAGCAGTAGGCAGTCAACCTGTGTTGCTATTACAAATACAGTTGTGAGACTCACTTCATCAGCAAGTTAATATTCTGAATATCCACAAACAGATGCACGACATATGCACCCAGACACACAAAAACAATATCCAAAGATCAACAGAACAGCTTGTCAATGTCAGTACGGTGTTTAACCATCCTTAGAAGTATACGGCACAGAAAGTATTCCCATCAAGAAATCCAAGCACAGGTTCGAAGGCATCCACACAGCGTTCATCATTTATCTCCCAAACCACTAGCGTCAGTCTCAAAGACCTACTGTACAGCATGATTGATAGTCAACATAACTGCGATTAACATGCTGTCCTTCTTAATTACCTGAGATGAATAGCTGTGGTGGTGTAGTGCAGATTCAGCCATGTTTCTGTGGAGTGACCTGCATGTGGATATCTGACCATCGGATTCAGTGACCGATGAATCCTCCATTGCACCTTGCCAATGTAAATTAGCATTGGTTAGACAGTGTGAAAGATGAGACAAAGTTAAGCTAAGCATTTGTCCATGCTCCATGACATTGGACACACACACACACACACACACACCTCTCTCTATGACAGTCGCTGACCATGGGGAATATATTGGAACTCTCATCCCTACTGCTATCTCATGTCTGTTGTTGATGACATTCAAATCCTTCAGATTCAGTCATTTTTCTTTGCATTGTTGTTCGGATTTTCGTTATTTAGCCCTCCGAAAAGGCTCACCAGGAAGCACACAATGTCATGACTCGTGTTTTGTCCTTAATTTTATTTTAAATCAAATGACCACAGGTCATAAACCTGAAATACAACAAACAAGTAATGACAATATATTATTCAGATATATTATTTAGTATGTTATTCAAGTAATATAATAATGTAAATAATTAATCAAATAAGCCTGCAACACCATCAAAGATGTGGCGAATCTGGCTTAAAACAGCACCGACTACATCACCCAGAATGCCCAGCGCCAGAGGAGCATGCGCACAGTGACTCTGCCGTCACAGGTTGCTATGGACGCTGTCACAGGACACAGAACCCTTGCCACCACATGCTTCGTCCAAAGGATTTACACACAAACGCAACATAATGCGGCACTCCACCATGGATCACCGAACCAAACCACCGCTATCACCACCGCCACCAGAAACCAGCAGAGTGCTCCGAACAATCAGCACAATGCAAATGGCTGATAATAATAGCCTAATGCTATATAGCATCTGGTTCGCTGAGCTACCGCACCCAGCGAGCTACAAGTTACTCCCGGCCAACTAACACCGACACAGTGAGGTAAACGTTCAGTGCACAACATATAAGTGACTTAAACATCAATGCTAGACTGAGTAGTTCGCAGTTACATACCAACGGGCTGTGTGCTCCTGATGATTGTCTACGGTGAAGTGATTACCAGGTGCTGTAATTTAAGTCTCTAGTGAAGCTGTGCATGCACACATAACATAACATATCTGAGCATCTAAGAAACTTAAGGAAATCACTCGTTCCCCATTTAATTGAACACATCAGACCCATTTGCTTCTCTTTTATCTATTTATATATATATTTTTATTATTTTTATTTTTATTTTTCTGAGTGAGCTAGAAGTCTCAACAATTGTCCTACAACTTGTGTGTGTGCGTGCATGCTCAGTAAAGCCCACTCTATTCACAACATCCATGTAGGAGTGCTGTTACCTTGTTGACTTTTCACTCAGTCAGAAATAGCAAGCACATTTCACTGCAAAAGGCAAGCCTTATTGCATTTTTCAATCAATAACTTAACCAACACCTACAATAAAAACAAATAAGTGTGTAAATATTTCAACCCGAGGAAACTCTTTTCCACCTTCTCCTACTTCCTTAATCCTGCAACCCTTCTCTGATTGGACAACTTTGTCAACCGCTTTGAAAAGCAGCTTGACAACATGCAGTACTCATTCACTCAGCCTTTTGAGTCCACTGGTCTCACTCATATATAACTAACCTATGCCTTGACCTCTTTCTCCCCTCTCTTTCCAGATGAAATCCTGCAACTAGTGAGGTGTGGCCACCCGACAACCTGCCCACTCGACCCCATCCCATCCTCCCTTCTCCAGATCATCTCTGGAGACCTTCTCCCATTCCTCACTTCCCTTATCAACTCATCTCTGAGCACTGGTTACGTCCCCTCTGAATCCAAAATTGCCCGAATCGCTCCCCTCCTCATCTGACCTCAAAAAATAGACCTGTATCCCTTCTTTCTTTTCTTTCCAAAACACTTGAGTGTGTTGTCTCTGATCAACTTTCTTGTTATCTCTATCAGAACGATCTTCTTGACCCTAACCAGTCAGGCTTCAAGACTGGTCACTCAACCGGAACTGCTCTTCTCTGTGTCACGGAGGCTCTCCGCACTGCCAAAGTTGACTCTCTATCCTCTGTTCTCATCCTCCTAGATCTATCCGCTGTCTTCGACACCGCGAACCATCAGATCTTAGTCTCCACCCTCTCAGGGCTGGGCATCTCAGGCTCTGCACACTCTTGGATTGCATCTTACCTGGCAGGCCGCTCCTACCAGGTGACGTGGTGTGTCTATACTATGTAATCTCACTATTGGTGTCCCCCAGGGCTCAGGTCTAGGCCCTCTCCTCTGTTCTCCATACACCAAGTCACTCGGCTCCTCACATGGTCTCACCTATCATTGCTATTCAGATGACACTCTACAACTTTTCTCCTTCCCCCTTCTGACACCCAGGCGGCGACACACATCTCTGTGTGCCTGGCAGATATCTCCACTTGGATGTCGGCCCACCACCTCAAGCTCCCCGCTTGTACTATCAAAACCCTGCAACTTATCCAAAACACTGCAACCCGCCTGGTTTTCAACCTTACCAAGTTCTCTCATGTCACCCCTGTACTTACTATGACTGTGATAGGTGGTTGTCTCACCGAGCTATCTTAAGATGAATGCACTAACTGTAAGTTGCTCTAAATAAGAGCATATGCTACATTACTAAAATGAAAATATTCCTCTTGTAACATGATGTACAGCATAATAGGACAAAGGGGCTATGTAATTGATATGAATTTCAGTCAAATGTCTGTCCTATCCAAGCAATAGGGCAAGGATGTTATACTGATCACCTGAACTGGTCAGGGAAATTTCTGGATCCTAGTTAGGTGCTACCTATTAAATATATCAATCCAGTACAAACAGTGCCAACTTTGCTGTCCATAATACAGCATCCCTAAGGCAGCTCTGTGACGTCCACACCTAAAGTTGCAAGTTTCAAAGTTTATTCACCACGTACACAAGATACAATAGGTGTAAAACAGTACAGTGAAATTCTTACCTTGAGAGCTTTTCCCAACAATGCAATGATAATTAAAATATACTGTAGACAATAACAGATTAATTCATTGTTATAATGATAATAAAAGGAATTCATCTCAGAACAACAAGTGTCTTTACAATAGCTTGCAGTAATTAATCACTTTTAAAGGAATTCATGAATGCCTTTTATCTCCATCCATTGTGGTTATGTGCCTTATCAATAGTTCTGAGGGGGCGTGACTGCATTGGCTCAATTAGAAGAAGCAAGAACATATTTAGCTGTGTTCGCTAGTTTCCCCAAATTCTACAAATGAAAGCAAAATCCCCTGAAAATTTCAAATGACAAACTCCCCCAGTGGCATTTACATATTCTATCACCAGGGTTTGAAGTTTCATTACTGCAAATAAAAAAGTCTCCAGGGAGACTAAAAGGTCGCTGCAAAGTAAGTTGGCTCTAAACACTGGTTTGATAAATGTGCAACGTTGCAGAAAATCTTCCATATCATCATTAGCACCTTGTAATAAAAGGAAGTAGCTTGCAAACCTAGTCATAGATTATTTATTGAAGAGCCTTCTAAACACCCCAAACTCTGTCCCTCAGATTGTGTGTATGCGTGTGTGTGTGTGCATCTTTGTGCGTAGCTGTTTGTGTGAGGAGTGAGTGTGCTCCTCAGTCTCCCCAATGATCAACGTCCCATTGCTATGAACCTATTCCAACACAATGTGAAAGACAGCTGACAGAAGTACATTTATTGAAGAGCCTTCCAACCACCCCAAACTGTGTGTGTGTGTGTGTGTGTGTGTGTGTGTGTGTGTGTGTGTGTGTGTAGTTGTTTGTGTGTGAAGTGAGTGTGCTCCTTAGTCTCCACAATGCTGTGACCCATTGCTATGCACCTATTCCACACATTGTGATAGACAGCTGACAGAGAGTCTGTGAGTGAATTGAAGACCTCTCAGTTAGCCAACCATTCATTTTTTCATTACCCTCTCCCTCTAACGCGCCTTCCCATAGAAATAAAGTTTAATTGGTCCAGAGAAGCACTTTGTCACAAAGTACCATGTGATTAAGCATTCTGCCTGGCTCCTTCTTGCCAGCGGTCAATTATTAACTTCACTATCAGACTGGCTAAGCAGGAGGAGCTGTTCAGGCCAGTCCCTTGTTTTGACAGTTAACAGGCTTTGCTTTAAGGATGAGTGGAAACCACATATTTCATCCATATCATTACATGACAGGTTTCATGCAAAAAGCCGGGACATATGCTGATGCATAGCGTATGCTGACGCATGGTGTTGAGAGAGATCAGAGACAGCATGGCCCCACAGATCGAGTGGCCTTTGAACTAAGTCCCTTTCCACAGTGCTGAATGTGGCCGGGTGTTCATCGAATCCCAGACGTGTGTGTCACATATACACCTTATCCTCTCTGCCTCCTTTTGGGGCGTTAGGCTGTGTGTCACACAGGCTGTCTGTGTATTTGATGCACTGTGCAATGTGCTCCCGAAGGGAAAGCAACTGAATATTAGTAGGCTGACAGACGGTGAGAATACTGTTCACTTCAAGAACTCTAAAGGGCGACTGCACTTCCTGATTTGGTCTTGTTTTAGATTTGGTTCATTAAGAAATGCTAACTGCTATGACTGAATGCAAACGTTAGTTGGTTTCGAGGTGTGTTTTGATTTGAGTGTCGCTTGTAGGTGGAAAGAGTTAGCCAAATTATTTTGCCACTAGCTTCAGCTGGCTTGTGTGCGACCATGGCAAAATTGGTTTGACTTTGGATAGCCTATCTCCGGGGATAACTAGGTACCGTCAATACATTACACAATGTAAATGAGACAATATTTTCATGTTGCACACTTTTTAGTTTTGTCATTAACCTCTCTAGGGTATGTGGGACGAAATCGTCCCACCTACTCAACAGCCAGTGGAATCCCGTGGCACGATATTCAAATACCTTAGAAATGCTATTACTTCAATTTCTCAAACATATGACTATTTTACACCATTTTAAAGACAAGACTCTCGTTAATCTAACCACACTGTCCGATTTCAAAAAGGCTTTACAACGAAAGCAAAACATTAGATTATGTCAGCAGAGTACCCAGCCAGAAATAATCAGACACCCATTTTTCAAGCTAGCATATAATGTCACATAAACCCAAACCACAGCTAAATGCAGCACTAACCTTTGATGATCTTCATCAGATGACACTCCTAGGACATTATGTTATACAATACATGCATGTTTTGTTCAATCAAGTTCATATTTATATCAAAAACCAGCTTTTTACATTAGCATTCCCACCGCAAACTTCCGGTGAATTTACTAAATTACTCACGATAAACATTCACAAAAAACATAACAATTATTTTAAGAATTATAGATACAGAACTCCTTTATGCAATCGCTATGTCAGATTTTAAAATAGCTTTTCGACAAAAGCACATTTTGCAATATTCTGAGTAGATAGCTCGCCATCATGGGCTAGCTATTTTGACACCCACCAAGTTTGGCCCTCACCAAATTCAGATTTACTATAAGAAAAATTGGATTACCTTTGCTGTTCTTTGTCAGAATGCACTCCCAGGACTTCTACTTCAATAACAAATGTTGGTTTGGTTCAAAATAATCCATAGTTATGTTCAAATATCCTCTGTTTTGTTCGTGCGTTCAAGACACTATCCGAAGGGTGACGAAGGGTGACGCGCCCGACGCGTTTCGTGACAAAAAAAATTGAAATATTCCATTACCGTACTTCGAAGCATGTCAACCGCTGTTTAAAATCATTTTTTATGCGATTTTTCTCGTAAAAAAGGGATAATATTCCGACCGGGAAACCCTGTTTTCGTTCAAAGACGAAAAAATAAAAACATGGTGTCGGCGCATGCACGCGCCCCCAGTCTCATTGTTCTCTGATCGACCACTATCCAAATGCGCTACTGTTTTTCAGCCATGGCCTGCAAAGGCATCATTCAACGTTTTGACGCCTTCTGAGACCCTATGGGAGCCGTAGGAAGTGTCACGTTACAGCAGAGATCCTCAGTTTTCAATAAAGAGAGTGTAGAAGGCCAAGAAATGGTCAGAGAGGGCACTTCCTGTAAGGAATCTTCTCAGGTTTTTGCCTGCCATATGAGTTCTGTTATACTCACAGACACCATTCAAACAGTTTTAGAAACTTTAGGGTGTTTTCTATCCAAATCAAACAATTATATGCATATTCTAGTTTCTGGGCAGTAGTAATAACCAGATTAAATCGGGTACGTTTTTTATCCGGCCGTGCAAATACTGCCCCCTACCCTAGAGAGGTTAAACAATATTTGTAAACACATTTGTAATATCTACAGTCAGTTTGTGTTTTTTAAGTCATTGAAATATGGAGCTATTGGAATTTTAACGTAATGTCCATGTACATTGTGTAAGTTACCGATGGTCCCTAACTAGCCCCATAGGGATATCCAAAGTCACCCCACATTTACCACAAGCATTACGATTGAGTCGCATGCAGCTCCACTCCGAATTGATTATTACTTGTGTGCTGCCAGCTGTGGGCAGGATTGAAACAAACCTAAACTTCATTTACGCTGTGATGCAGACAAAACCATTAGTCGCAAATTTTTGGCCACAATTCTCCTATTTACACATTGTAGTCAATTTTGAGAGTAGAATAAATGTATCTGACTCATATGGATTTCACATACAGTGGGCTGTTTTCTAAATGAGGAGTTGGTTTTTAGGGATAGTTGCTCTTTATGTCCAATATGTGGCCATTCCTGGCAAAATATTGCTTTGCTATTAAAGTGGTTGTCAGATCCAAGACCACATCACAGACACACACACATACAGAAACACAGACACACACACAGGCACTTGCACATGCACAGCATTTAACCATCTGTAATGTGGCTGGAGAGTTCCAAGTTTCTCACTCATTAAGCTGTGATAGCATGGTGCTAATGAAGAGCATCCCCTCCTCCCAGCCTGTGATCTCTTCTGGTGGAGGGGGCATGTGGCTAGCGTTAGTACCCCAGGGAAGGTAGGCATGAGGCAGGCAATGCGATCCAACTGAGTGGTCTTTCCAAGAAAACCACATACTTCTGTGAGGTCTTTCCAGGAAATCGATGTCCCACTGCTGCCACCATTAACATGGTAAGTATCGAAGCGGGCATGCAGAATGAAAGTGTCAGCACACCATCACAGATAGGCACACACAGAACACTCATACTACCACGCAAAGACAAACATATAACCTAAACAAACAACACACTCTCTCTCTCTTATCACACTGACAAAGAGCATCCACATCTATGCTCGTCACATCCGGCTATCAGTCATGTGTCTGTCGGCCATCCCACTGCTGAGTCACACTGCTGAGTCACACTGCTGAGTCACACTGTGCTAATGGACCCTCCAGTGCCACACATGAGATCATGACTTCCTTTAAATGAGCCATGCTGAGAGGGCCAGCAGGCAGGCCATATCAAAGCCGAGCACTGGATGTGTGAGTAAACACCAAAAGAAACCAGAGTCCCTCATTAACTCACTACTACCTCCTGAAGACAAGTGCTCCACTAAAAGAGACAGCATAGCAGTGGTGCTACACACCCCATGTAGCACTACAGTAGAGAGATGGCCCTGGCAAATCCAACAATAAATATTTCCAATATTCCAGTCTGATTTTTTTCCCTAAAACGCAGACACATGTACTTACCCAGATAAGTATCTAGACACAGGCGATAAACAAAAGACCTAGAGCAACAGATGCAGACATAATACACAAACCTAGACATACAGTGCCTTGCGAAAGTATTCGGCCCCCTTGAACTTTTCGACCTTTTGCCACATGTCAGGCTTCAAACATAAAGATATAAAACTGTAATTTTTTGTGAAGAATCAACAACAAGTGGGACACAATTATGAAGTGGAATGAAATTTATTGGATATTTCAAACTTTTTTAACAAATAAAAAACTGAAAAATTGTCCGTGCAAAATTATTCAGCCCCTTTACTTTCAGTGCAGCAAACTCTCTCCAGAAGTTCAGTGAGGATCTCTGAATGATCCAATGTTGACCTAAATGACTAATGATGATAAATAGAATCCACCTGTGTGTAATCAAGTCTCCGTGTAAATGCACCTGCTCTGTGATAGTCTCAGAGGTCCGTTTAAAGCGCAGAGAGCATCATGAAGAACAAGGAACACACCAGGCAGGTCCGAGATACTGTTGTGGAGAAGTTTAAAGCCGGATTTGGATACAAAAAGATTTCCCAAGCATTAAACATCCCAAGGAGCACTGTGCAAGCGATAATATTGAAATGGAAGGAGTATCAGACCACTGCAAATCTACGAAGACCCGGCCGTCCCTCTAAACTTTCAGCTCATACAAGGAGAAGACTGATCAGAGATGCAGCCAAGAGGCCCATGATCACTCTGGATGAACTGCAGAGATCTACAGCTGAGGTGGGAGACTCTGTCCATAGGTAGACTGCACAAATCTGGCCTTTATGGAAGAGTGGCAAGAAGAAAGCCATTTCTTAAAGATATCCATAAAAAGTGTTGTTTAAAGTTTGCCACTAGCCACCTGGGAGACACACCAAACATGTGGAAGAAGGTGCTCTGGTCAGATGAAACCAAAATCGAACTTTTTGGCAACAATGCAAAACGTTATGTTTGGCGTAAAAGCAACACAGCTCATCACCCTGAACACAACATCCCCACTGTCAAACATGGTGGTGGCAGCATCATGGTTTGGGCCTGCTTTTCTTCAGCAGGGGCAGGGAAGATGGTTAAAATTGATGGGAAGATGGATGGAGCCAAATACAGGACCATTCTGGAAGAAAACCTGATGGAGTCTGCAAAAGACCTGAGACTGGGACGGAGATTTGTCTTCCAACAAGACAATGATCCAAAACATAAAGCAAAATCTACAATGGAATGGTTCACAAATAAACATATCCAGGTGTTAGAATGGCCAAGTCAAAGTCCAGACCTGAATCCAATCGAGAATCTGTGGAAAGAACTGAAAACTGCTGTTCACAAACGCTCTCCATCCAACCTCATTGAGCTCGAGCTGTTTTGCAAGGAGGAATGGGCAAAAATGTCAGTCTCTCGATGTGCAAAACTGATAGAGACATACCCCAAGTGACTTACAGCTGTAATCGCAGCAAAAGGCGGCGCTACAAAGTATTAACTTAATGGGGCTGAATAATTTTGCACGGACAATTTTTCAGTTTTTTATTTGTTAAAAAAGTTTGAAATATCCAATAAATTTCGTTCCACTTCATGATTGTGTCCCACTTGTTGTTGATTCTTCACAAAAAATTACAGTTTTATATCTTTATGTTTGAAGCCTGAAATGTGGCAAAAGGTCGAAAAGTTCAAGGGGGCCGAAAACTTTCGCAAGGCACTGTATATGGAAACAGACAGTCTAAACCAGGGTTCCCCAACTGAATTTGACCGGCGGATGATTTTATTTGGCCCCCCAAGTTTTCTGAGAAAAATTAAAACAAGTTTTGTTTTTTAGCTTGACATACTGTAAAATACTGTGAAAACACCAGCAAATCTGCTCCAAGTGATACATTTTTTTTATTTTTAGATCTGTTGCAAATTATTATCACGAATAATTGAAAGATAAATGTGACCGTATAAAAACGTCAGCAAGGTTTGAAATTATTATATTTGAGTCAAACATTATATCTTGGGCTTATTGTGGTCAATTTGCAATCTACAAATTATTTGTAATTATGTTCCGGCCCCCTGACCATCCGCTCAAGAAAAGAATCGGCCCACAGCTGAATCTAGTTGATGATCCCTGGTCTAAACACAACCGGAAAAATGGAAAAAGTAATTAAAACAAATTGAACGGCAACCTCCTGTCTTTCCCCCAACCATTTACATTTTATATTTTAATCCTTTAGCAGACGCTCTGGAGCGACTTAGTTAGTGCATTAAGATACTTTTTGAAGTTTTTGGAAGATGGGCAGGGACTCTGCTTTCATGGCGTCAGGGGAAGCTCTTTCTACCATTGGGGTGCCAGGACAGAGCTAATCCTAATCTGATCTCGATAGCTAGGTCTATTTGTTTGTTGTATATTTCTTTATTTGTGACTTTTTTATAGTTTCCTTCTCAACAGAAGACCCATTTAATGATAAGGTTGGAATCCATTATGTGCTTCTGCTCTCTCCTTTGATCTGTGAAAACACTTTGGCTCTGCCTCAAGAAGGATGGTTGGAAATGGAAAATGAATCATTTAGATTGTGACACACTCTGCCATGGAAATCTGTCACTACACAGGGCTAGGTTTAGACTCCAGTCTCAGTAGACAGTTCTCTAAAACCATAGGAAGGATGGAACAGCTGCTGGGACCATATCCATAACTGCAGCCTTCTCCACAGGCCTAGATCCTCCAGGATCCACAGCTATAACGTATAGAATCCAAAAGCCTCTGGAAAAGTGTTTATAACTGATTATCTGTGTAGCCAGGCCTGGAGGGTTCACTCACATATGTGAATGGAGCAACTATTAAAGAGGCAGGAACTCAATTATTTTCCCCAAATTAGTGGTAGGGCTGGGTTGCCAAGTTTCCCCAGTGAGTTGGGCCTGATGGGGTCAGAGGTGCCAAGCTGGGGCCCAGAGAGTCCAGGTGGCCCCATCAGGCTCCCAGCTCCAAGGACAAAAGGGGCCAATGTGAAGTGGGCTCAGTCTGTTTGTGCTGTGTTGCAGACTGGTATCAAAGAGTCATAGAAGTCGATACTTGTTGACTTTCTCCCCTCAATAGATCTACAAACTCGAGAGGACACTGCAAGGTGCAATGGCGTAGGAGTTAGTGTACCTGGTTCCAGGTTGCTAAGTAATAGCATGCATGCAATGTTTTTAACTGTTCTGAAACTACTATGCACAATCATATTCCTTCATATGGCCTTTTTTCACCATTTGTTCTACCTTAGCCTGCCAACCTCATTCCTTTCCTACAATAACAGGTGACAACACTTATGACCTGTGTAGAAAAACAGAACGACTATGTTGTCCATACAGTAGAATATATACAGTATGAGTTTGGTAGTCTCAGATTCTGTCGTTTTTGGCCTGTCCATTGTTCTGGCAAAGGCTGAACTGGCTGGAGAGAGTTCCTGAGTGGACGGAGAGTAATTCTGAGGTTGAGTTCCAGGGTTTCAATGCTGTTTTTGTTATATGCCTTTCGCCAGAGTTCAGTCATTACGGCTCTTTAAAAAATGCTTGAGCCATTGCGCTCTCCCTTTGTAGGAATCCAAAATAGACAGTGGACAAAGACTCCACAAGCAAGGTCCTTGTAGACCGGCAGAAAACATATGGCAGCAATGGTGGAGCATACTCAATAATAATGTAATGTTAGCAGCTCCAATATGATTCCATAGCCATCATGCTATGCACAGTGAATCTGGTCATAGATAGTGATAACAAAACCAAGACTGGTGAAATTAAATAAGCAATGATATAGTGTGGGGAGACAATATGCAATTTTGGTAATGAATAAGTATAAGCTAGTCACACAAGATAATACCTATTCAAAATCCATATTCAAATATATATATAATTATCCACTGGCATATCAATGTTCCAGAGTGGGATCTCTGCTACTTTTAGAGTTATGATGCAATTTGTAGGTATTACCATCAGAGTGAACGTGGAAATGGATAAAAAATGGTCGCCCTCTGCTGCCGATTTGCAGAATGTGTAAGTAAAAGGAGGGCCGTGATGGGTTACATTGTCTACTATGCCAATGTCTCTGTATAAAATGGGCAATAACTTTAAAACTAGCATAGATCGTTCTCAGAAACTTTGAAATGCCTGTAGAGCAGTGGTTACCAACCGGTCGATCACAATCGACTGGTCGATCTCCAAGACATTCCTAGTCAATCGCCAAACATTGCTGTAAAAAACTAATGATAAAGCCTTACATACGTATTTTTGGGGGGTGGTCTCGCGCTGTTGGTAGTAGGTGCATCCAATTCAGCTGCCCTGTGTTCCCGGGTAGACGAAGTGTTCCCATTTTTAACCATTTCATGTGTCTGAAGATACAAACTCTGCCTTCCTGTCGGGCCCGGACAGCAAATCAAGTGCACTATCGGCCTTCCACTGGCCATTAGGATGGTTCAAGTTACTGTGTCTGCAGTAACGTAGCAGGCATAAAAGAAAGATACAGCAAAGTTGCTACTGTGAAAATTCAAAACGTTTAAAACCATGACTAGAGAGACTGTCAATGAATACAGCAAAGAGCTGCAGATTTTATGAGTGAGATCATGTTTGTTTTTTTCTTCCAATCTGAGCGATAGATCTCAGATTACATTTTGACCCAGAAAACATTGGTGACCACTGCTGTAGAGTTTTTATGTTCAACAATATACAGTGAGGGAAAAAAGTATTTGATCCCCTGCTGATTTTGTACGTTTGCCCACTGACAAAGAATTGATCAGTCTATAATTTTAATGGTAGGTTTATTTGAATAGTGAGAGACAGAATAGTAACAAAAAAATCCTGAAAAACGCATGTCAAAAATGTTATGAAATGATTTGCATTTTAATGAGGGAAATAAGTATTTGACCCCCTCTGCAAAACATGACTTAGTACTTGGTGGCAAAACCCTTGTTGGTAATCACAGAGGTCAGACGTTTCTTGTAGTTGGCCACCAGGTTTGCACACATCTCAGGAGGGATTTTTCCCACTCCTCTTTGCAGATCTTCCCCATGTCATTAAGGTTTCGAGGCTGACGTTTGGCAACTCGAACCTTCAGCTCCCACCACAGATTTTCTATGGGATTAAGGTCTGGAGACTGGCTAGGCCACTCCAGGACCTTAATGTGCTTCTTCTTGAGCCACTCCTTTGTTTCCTTGGCCGTGTGTTTTGGGTCATTGTCATGCTGGAATACCCATTCACGACCCATTTTCAATGCCCTGGCTGATGGAAGGAGGTTCTCACATGGCCCCGTCCATCGTCCCTTTGATGCAGTGAAGTTGTCCTGTCCCCTTAGCAGAAAAACACCATCAAAGCATAATGTTTCCACCTCCATGTTTGACGGTGGGGATGGTGTTCTTGGGGTCATAGGCAGCATTCCTCCTCCTCCAAACACGGCGAGTTGAGTTGATGCCAAAGAGCTCCATTTTGGTCTCATCTGTCCACAACACTTTCACCCAGTTGTCCTCTGAATCATTCAGATGTTCATTGGCAAACTTCAGACGGGCATGTATATGTGCTTTCTTGAGCAGGGGGACCTTGCGGGCGCTGCAGGATTTCAGTCCTTCACGGCGTAGTGTGTTACCAATTGTTTTCTTGGTGACTATGGCCTTGAGATCATTGATTCCTCACCGTTCTCATGATCATTGCAACTCCACGAGGTGAGATCTTGCATGGGGCTCCAGGCCGAGAGATATTGACAGTTCTTTCATGTTTCTTCCATTTGCGAATAATCGCACCAACTGTTGTCACCTTCTCACCAAGCTGCTTGGCGATGGTCTTGTAGCCCATTCCAGCCTTGTGTAGGTCTACAATCTTGTCCCTGACATCCTTGGAAAGCTCTTTGGTCTTGGCCATGGTGGAGAGTATGGAATCTGATTGATTGCTTCCATGGACAGATGTCTTTTATACAAGTAACAAGATTAGGAGCACTCCCTTTAAGAGTGTGCTCCTAATCGCAGCTCGTTAGCTGTATAAAAGACACCTGGGAGCCAGAAATCTTTCTGATTGAGAGGGGGTAAAATACTTATTTCCTTCATTAAAATGCAAATCAATTTATAACATTTTTGACATGGGTTTTTCTGGATTTTTTTGTTGCTATTCTGTCTCTCACTGTTCAAATAAACCTACCATTAAAATTATAGACTGATCATTTCTTTGTCAGTGGGCAAACGTTCAAAATCAGCAGGGGATCAAATACTTTTTTCCCTCACTGTATATATATATTAAAATGCCATATAAAAAATAAAAAATAAACCTTAATGTGTATATATTTCAATATTCATATATATATATATATAATATATATATATACATATATATATTTTTTTAAGACTACTAATATTAGAGCAAGCAGTAAAGCTTCATATGACATACATTTTTGCTTTGTAGCATCTACAGATGATGATTATGGAGTCTTAAATGAGGCCTGGGGAAGGCCAAAATGTCATGATTGGCCAAGTTTATTAATTATTTCATTATTATTATTTTAGAAACAAATGTAAAATATATATCAACAATGCTTCCTCCAAATGACTATTCTATGGATTACATTTCGTGAAAATCACCAAAATCATGGTCTTTTTTGTCTGGGTTTCGTGAGGAATGGGCCTTTGAAAATGTCTGTCAATGTAAAATGAAAGGTTTTCCCTTGTTTCAAAGCCTTCCCACATCTTATCAAATCTGGTGATGACTTCTTGCATCGTACGGAAACCGATCTGAAGCTGATTTTTTGTTTAAATATTGTAAGCATTATTATCTGTTTGCCAGAAGGACTTAAAGAGTCAATAGAGAGCCGAGCGGTGCGCTGTGTCGCATGTTTGGGATAACCCACAATGCTTCTGGATGGCTATAGAGATTCACCATTGCTGTAGACATGGGGGAAATCTCAATTGCATACTTATCACGTCCTCTCTCCTTTCCTCCTTCTCAAAACCCATTGGATGAGAAAGCCAGAGGTCCTTCCCCTTTCACCTTCTCCTTCCATGGGTTTTGAGAAGGAGGCGAGGAGAGAGGACGCGAGAAGTACGCAATTGAGATTCTCCGATGCACTTGACAGGCATCCATGGGTCCATCCTTACCCCCCATTTCCTGCCCATTTCTTGACACATGTTAGGACCATTTTGTCATCTTTCCAGGTCCCTCTGTTGTATCTTAACTTTTCTGTCACAGGGTAATCAAACTGTAGTCTTGCAAGTCGATCAATATAAGTTAGCCTTCGAGGCACAAATGCATAAAATACTGTTGAAACAGATTAGGGAAAGAGAAACCTTCACAGTCTATCGAACTACAGCCTTTTGTATTTTCTCTGCAAGGTACCTTCCCACCCACTGGCGTACCGTGCCCATGCGCCTGTAAAAATGTTTTATAATATTTTTGACAGTATCCCTCCAAAAGGTAATTTATAAACCTTTTTAATTTGCAAGCTAAGTATTTGTTTCTTGGGCTTCAAGAATGAGACTGATAAAAGTGTCTCAGGACTTGAAAAATGAATAATTGAATAACTGATTGAAAGTAAGGGGATATCAGTCAACAAATGCCAAGGTCAAGGCTACAACGGCGCCAGTGCAATGAATGGAGCTTACTCAGGTGTATAAAAGTGCATATCAGAACGAGAGGCTAACGCTTGTTTGGCAGTTCTTCATAACTTTTAGATTAGAACACAATCTCTCAGCTAAAGTGACAGTTACAAGGATTGTTAAAAACACCTTGATTGCCGTAGCAACATCAGGGAAACTGGGCAGAAAGGAGTGGTGATTTAAATAAGTGGTTCTGCATCATCTTTCAATGAGCCTCTCATTCTCGTTAATTGCCAGCCTCAACACATTACAGAACGAGATTAACTCTATAGGAAGCTCTGGGGACAGGTCGTCTGGATATTGGACAGCCAATAAATTGGCAGATGCAAACAGATTATCATCATTAGCGGACAACAGTTCTTGAGGGCTCAAACTAAAAAAGCTGTTTACATTTTTGTTACATACTGGTGAACTGCCGTTTGAGTTGTGTGGTTGCAATATAAACAGTCACTTATCTCTGGTATGTCTTGGCATGCAAGGCTAAGTTTAAATGGTGTGCAGCGCAATGGACATACGTGTAATGCACAGTGTCTCAGGAAAGACTGTCTGGGTTGTCAATACTTAGTATAGAAAACAGTCGACAACCTAGGCCTACAGGATGTGACAAAAATGCAAGGTGACGCTGTCGCATACTGTAGCTACTATAGGCCTCTACATAGAAAAAATAGACAAGCACAGACAGATAACTTTTTTCTAAGAGAAAGGAACAGAAAAAAGACAGACACAGAGAGAGAAACATCAAGGAATACTTCAGAACAATTGTTAGGCTATTTGATGTGTAATTTTTATATTTCTTTAGAAATAGCAGCTTAAAAGCAATTTAATATAGCTACAGATAGTAGACTACACTGCATAATGAAATAATCCATAGTAAGCTAGTGTTTTGAGGGTGGACTGACTACATTATTTGGCATTAATTGACTGGTTTTATGCACAACAACTTTCTATCCTAGCTGGGAGAGAGCGCGAGGACGGCTCATGTCATGCAGGTTCAGGTAGTCTATACAGGACAGTTGTATATATTAAAATATAAAAGATTGGTAGCTGATTACTATGGCGTTGCATAGAAAATGTGTTTTACAATCTGCATTGTTTGAATTTCCAGCTTGAATTACTGAACAAGTAATTACATTATTGCGACACCGTGTATAACTTCATCAAATGTTAGGCTTAACATGAAAAAATGACGACCAAATAGGCCTAACAATAAACATTTATCCATTTCCTAAAGAAAAGCTATTGGCAGCCACATTAAACTTGTCGCAATTTCACAAAATGTAGGGTAGGATTGAACCTATACTTTAGACAGCTTAAAGCTAGCATAGTGGTATACTGTACATGTGCCTTCAGAAATAATTCACACCCCTTGACTTTTTCCACATATTGTTGTATTACAGCCTGAATTTAAAATTTATTAAATGCAGATTTTGTGTCACTGGCCATCACACAATACCCCATAATGTCAAAGTGGAGTAATGTATTTCGAAATGTTTACAAATTAATTAAAAATGAAAAACTGAAATGGTGTGAGTCAATAAGTATTCAACCCCTTTGTTATGGCAAGCCTAAATAAGTTCGGGAGTAAAAATGTGCTTAACAAGTCACACAATAAGTTGCATGGACTCACTCTGTGTGCAATAATAGTGTTTAACATAATTTGTTTTTAATGACTACCTCATTTTTGTACGACACACACAATTATCTGTAAGGCCCCTTAGTAGAGCAGGGAATTTCAAACACTTATTCAACCACAAAGACTAGAAAGGTTTAACCAACGGCTTGCAAAGAAGAGCAATTATTGGTAGATGAGTAAAAAAGCAGACTTCGTCACTTCCCGCTGAACGAAGGAGAGCTCGGTTTGTTGTTTCGGAAAGTTTGTTTCAAAAGTGTATTGGACAGTTTCTCAGTATCTAGCTAACTTTCAAGTTTGTCTGGTAACATCAACAGTGCTAGGTGGCTGTACTACAGAAACACCGCTAACCAAACAACAGTGCTAGGTGGCTGTACTACAGAAACACCGGTCGTTGTCGTGGGAAAGACTTATTGTAAAAAACTTTTGTAAAGAACTGGTTGCAGTAAAGAGCCAACCTGGATACTAAGGAGATTCTGAGGGAAATTGACAAGTACCAAAATCTTTATGCTGTGGAGCAACAACATGCTCCATCATGGAAAGATCCGGCTACATCAAAAAATAACTCTAACCCGACAAAACAAAAGAAAAACAGATTCATCTACAGACACAGACAATTTACTTACCGTTGAAGTAGAGGCTAGTGCTCTGGCTGGAATCCATGCAACACTGGAAAATTTGTATGAGGTGGTAGCAGGGCTGAGGGGGAGTTTGGAGTTTAGATAGTTTCACTCTATCACGCATCAAGGAGAGAACAAGGCACTCACAGGTAAAAATCCACGATTCCAACATGAATCGTCTACTCATGGAAAGCAGGGTGATGAGGGAGTCGCTACTAGACATACAAAGCTGTAGCATGCGTGAAAATCTAATATTTTCTGGGATTTCTGAGGACGCATCCAATAATCCAGAGGGTGCGATCAGAGAATTCATGCAAACCATCTTGAAACCAGAGACTGTAAACAAGGTGGCATTCCAACGAGTACACAGACTTGGAGCTCAGAGGGACAAGACCAAGGGTCCCCGACCGATCATCGCAAAATTTGAACACTACCAACAAAAGGAGCTGATCAAATGCAGGGGAAGGGAGCTTAAATGGACCAAATTCAGTCTCAATGACCAATGTCCACGGGAGAAAAACGAATGTCACAAGAGGCTGTATCCTGTACAGAGGCAACTGATGGAGAGGGGTAAGCATGCCTTTCTCATTGAGGACAAACTCTTTATAGATGGACAGCTATTCCGAGACAGCTCCAGAACACCAAGGCTGTACTAAATTCTACAGGGACTTTAGGTTACAAAAAAAGAAAGTATGGGAACTGTAAAAATATCTTAACACTATGAAGTGGATATGAACACATGCGTACTCAATTACATGCTAGCTTACACATACAGATTTATACATACACATACACATTTGATCTCGCTCTCTTCTCTCACTCTTTTTCTCTCTTTTCTCTTCTCTTCCTCTCTCCCCTTTCCCTCTATCATCGAGAACAGTTTTATAATTGAATATGTTTCTTGTTTGTCTATGTTTTCTATATCTTTGTCTACATGTTTATATATGTTTACAACAAGCAAGGGGAAGATATCTGAATAGGGGCATTGGGGAATAATAACATATTGCACGGGATACATTTGTACTGTAGTGAAGCCATCTCTATAGTAATGCAAGGTCTCTTTCATGATCATGTGAAACGTCAATTTCTATGGAAATGCTGGGATGTGTTTTTCAATGATGTTAAAGGTAATTATGATCCAACTACGATGGTTAAACGATATGGATTACAATTATCATCATGAATATTAAGGCTATACGCACTACATGTTACACACAGACACTCAACAACGCAAATTGCCGGGGTTTTTATTTATTTGGACATGACACATTATAGACTTACTCTTATACAGACATCGTACACATTCTCACTAAATCACATCCAATATCATACACATCAACTTACTCAGATTTACAACACACATAATAACTTGTCTGAATGTTCTAACATCTGTTGCATTGGCTCAGGCAAACAGGCAAGGGAATAAAACAAATATTGCTAGAACCTATTTCTTGAATTCTAAATACCAGACATTTCAAAGCTCTAATTTTGACCATCATAATACCTCTTATGGCAGTAACTTTACAAGCACAAATTATGGTCAATTTAGACTGAGAATAGAATCTAGTTATGGTAAGGGGTGAAATAAGTATAGACAATTATAAATGTAACGATTTAGCAGATTATAAAAAAAGAAGATCAGTCTTTATGTGGCTGAAAGAAAAGGAATATAACATATACTGTTTACAGCAAACTCACTCTTCATCCTTAGATGAAGTTACATGGAAAAAGGAATGGGGGGGTGAAATAATTTTCTGTCATGGACAAAGGAACTGAAAAGGTGTGATGATATTAATTAACATAAATTTCGATCTGAATCTGCAAATAGTCAGGAATGATTCGCAAGGAAGGTGGATCTTTTTAAATATGAAGGTGGACAAAAAAAAGAGATTTGGCTCATTAATCTATATGGTCAAAATCAGGATGATCCATACTTCAAAAATATTTATACCAATTTATTGAACTTACAGGCAACAAATGATCAAATTATTATGGTAGAATACTATAACACAGTGTTAAGTAACTCAATGGACCGTAAAGGAAATCACTTGACAAACTATCATCACTGTGCCATTATGGAAATCACAAATATTATGGACACATTAGATATAGTGGATATTTGCAGACTAAAAAACCCCGACCTAGTGAGATATACATGGAGGAGACTTAATCAAGTCTTGACTACTTTCTTGTCTCTTTCTCTCTTGCATCAAAGGTTTAAAAAGTTTTAATAGGAGACAGATTGCGATCGGATCATCATCTAAATGGCCTTCACATAACGCTTCTAGAATTTCCACGTAGACGGGGATATTGGAAATTCAATCAATGTTGACTTATTTTTAACTAAGACAAAATTTTATAACTGAATTTTTCCAGTATAATATAGGTTCAGCAAATCCCCTTATTCTTTGGGATACCTTTAAATGTACCTTCAGAGCTCATTCAATTCAATATTCATCAATAATAAAAAAGCAGTTTCTGGCTAAAGAAACAAGACTAACAAGAGAAATACGTGAACTAATAGTACAGGTAGATAGCAATAAAAACGATACTACAGAGATACAAAATAAGTTAGAGGAAAAACAAAAAGAACACGAGGAACTTATTCAAGAACGATTTAATGTAATCTATTACAAAAATAAAGCAAACTGGATGGAATATGTAGAAAAATACACAAAATTCTTCCTGAATCTCCAACACAGGAATGCTAACAAAAATAATTTGCAGAAACCCGTTACTGAAGATGGAGTCATCTATGATTCCCTGAATGATATTTTAAAAGATGAAGCTAATTATTTTAAGCAGATGTTCTCTATTCCGTCTCATCCTCTCCCACTGAATGATGATTACGGTAAGGAATTCTTTCCAAATAATACAAAAAAATGAAAAATTAACAAAGTACAGAAAGATCAGTGCGAAGGCCAAATTAAAGAGGAAGACATTTTTGAGGCTATTAAATCCTTTCAGTCTGGAAAAAACCCAGGGTTTGATGGCATACCGGAACAGGTATATCAAGCCTTTTTTGATATACTAAAAGCTCCATTGTTAGGTTGTTTTAACAACTCCTATAGAAATGTTAGTCTGTCAGGTACTCAGCAGAAAGTTCTGATTTCACTATTATTAAAACAAGACCCAGTCTATCTAAAATACTGGAGGGCACTTACACTTCAATGTTGTGATGCAAAAATACTAGCAAAATGCATTCATCCTGATCAGCCAGTTTTTTTACATGGATGATACATTGGAGATAATATATGGCAACTACTAGAAATAATTGAACATCATGAAACATCGAAGAAGCCAGGCCTGGTATTTATAGCAGATTTTGATAAAGTAAGACTGGATTTGTGGAGTGGTTGAAAACAAGTTTTAATGACTCCAACCTAAGTGTATGTAAACTTCCTACTTCAAATGTATATGTTGATACAGTATATAAAACAACGCATGATTCAAGACTTTGTGCTTTTCAGCTAAAATTATTATATAGAATTCTTGCCACCAACAAAACGTTTAATATTTGGGGCATAAAATCATCGAAGCTCTGCAGATTTTGTTGTGAGGATACAGAATCAATAGAGCATTTCTTTTGGTATTACCCTCAGGTAGCCTGTTTCTGGTACACAGTTTCAGGAATGGCTGAAAATGCATAACATTGATCTAAAATTGACGCTAGAAATAGTACTGATGGGAGATCTGGAGCGACCGGGTCAGTCAATTACTAATACACTAATACTCTTAGTAAAAGTATTTTCAACTCGCAATCTGAGGATTCTATTCAACTAGATAGATTGAAATTGTAAGTTAAACATCACAGCATGGTTGAAAGATATACACTACTGTTCAAAAGTTTGGGGTCACTT
Source organism: Salmo trutta (assembly GCF_901001165.1). Lineage (NCBI taxonomy): Eukaryota > Metazoa > Chordata > Actinopteri > Salmoniformes > Salmonidae > Salmo > Salmo trutta. Next base: position 37,322,958 of record NC_042974.1, on the reverse strand, counting down.
AGAAATGTTCTTGTTTTTGAAAGAAAAGCACATTTTATGTCCATTAAAATAACATACAATTGATCAGAAATACAATGTAGACATTGTTAATGTTGTAAATGACTATTGTAGCTGTAATCGGTTGATTTTTAATAGAATATCTACATAGGCGTACAGAGGCCCATTATCAGCAACCATCACTCCTGTGTTCCAATGGCACGTTGTGTTAGCTAATCCAACTTTATAATTTTCAAAGACTAATTGATCATTAGAAAACCCTTTTGAAATTATGTTAGCACAGCTGAAAACTGTTCTCCTGATTAAAGAAGAAATTAAACGGGCCTTCTTTAGACTAGTTGAGTATCTGGAGCATCAGCATTTGTGGGTTTGATTACAGGCTCAAAATGGCCAGACCTTTCTTCTGAAACTCGTCAGTCTATTCTTATTCTGAAAAATGAAGGCTATTCCATGTGAGAAATTGCCAAGAAACTGAAGATCTGGTACAGCGCTGTGTACTACTCCCTTCACAGAACAGCACAAACTGGCCCTAACCAGAATAGAAAGAGGATTGGGAGGCCCCGGTGCACAACTCAGCAAGAGGACAAGTACATTAGAGTGTCTAGTTTGAAAAACAGACTCCTCAACTGGCAGCTTCATTAAATAGTACCCACAAAACACCAGTCTCAACGTCAACAGTGAAGATGCTAGGGATGCTAGCCACATTTATATAAACTTTATTTAACTAGGCAAGTCAGTTAAGAACAAATTCTTATTTTCAATGACGGCCTAGGAAAAGTGGGTTAACTGCTTTGTTCAGGGGCAGAATGACAGATTTTGACCTTGTCAGCTCGGGATTCGCTCTTACAACCTTTAGGTTACTGGCCTAATGTTCTAACCACTAGGCTACCTGCCGCCCCACTTAAAGGTAGACTCAGTTAGATGATGTTGCCACGAGCAGCACCGCAGATATTGAGATAAGCGAGATGAAAGACTTCCCTATCACACAGTCACACATATACAGCTGAAGCCGTAGGTTTACATACACCTTAGTCAAATACATTTAAAATCAGTTTTTCACAATTCCTGACATTTAGTCCTAGTAAAAATTCCCTGTCTTTGGTCAGTTAGGATCACCGCTTTTTTCTAAGAATGTGAAATGTCAGAATAATAGCAGAGAGAATTATTTATTTCAGCTTGTATTTCTTTCACCACATTCCCATTGGGTCAGAAGTTAACTTACACTCAATTAGTATTTGGTAGCATTGCCTTTAAATTGTTTAACTTGGGTCAAACGTTTCAGGTAGCCTTTCACAAGCTTCCCACAATAAGTTGGGTGATTTTTGGCCCATTCCTCCTGACAGAGCTGGTGTAACTGAGTCAGGTTTGTAGGCCCCTTTTTCCTCCAAATATAACGATGGTCATTATGGCCAAACAGTTCTATTTTTGTTTCATCAAACCAGAGGACATTTCTCCAAAAACTACGATCTTCGTCCCCATGTGCAGTTGCAAACTGTAGTCTGGATTTTTATGGCGATTTTGGAGCAGTGGCTTCTTCCTAGCTGAGCGGCCTTTCAGGTTATGTCGATATAGGACTCGTTTTACTGTGGATATAGATACTTTTGTACCCGTTTCCTCCAGCATCTTCACAAGGTCCTTTGCTGTTGTCTGGGATTGAATTGAACTTTTCGCAGCAAAGTACGTTCATCTCTAGGAGACAGAACGCGTCTCCTTCCTGAGACGGCTGCGTGGTGCCATGGTGTTAACACTTGCGTACTATTGTTTGTACAGATGAACGTGGTACCTTCAGGCATTTGGAAATTGCTCCCAAGGATGAAGCAGATTTTTTTCTGAGGTCTTGGCTGATTTCTTTTGATTTTCCCATGATGTCAAGCAAAGAGGCACTGAGTTTGAAGGTAGGCCTTGAAATACATCCACAGCTACACCTCCAATTGACTCAAATTAAGTCAATTAGCCTATCAGAAGCTTCTAAAGCCATGACACCATTTTCTGGAATTTTACAAGTTGTTTGAAGGCACAGTCAACTTAGTGTATGTAAACTTCTGACCCACTGGAATTGTGATACAGTGAATTATAAGTGAAATAATCTTTGTTTAAACAATTGTTGGAAAAATTACTTGTGTAATGCACAAAGTAGATGTCCTAACCGACTTGCCAAAACTATAGTTTGTTAACAAGAAATTTGTAGAGTGGTTGAAAAACGAGTTTTAATGACACCAACCTAAGTGTATTTAAATGTACGACTTCAACTGTAGTATCTGCTCATGTGCTCGGGTTCACTTCATGCTGAGAAAAGTTGAGCCTCGCGCTTCAACGCTTGTAATTGTTGCAGAAATGGACCTACTATGCTGTTTACTTTATGTATCTAGGTCATATCACTGAGTCTATCTTTACATTTATATTCTCCTTCAATTAAATGTTAATCAGATATTAGTCCCTGCATTTTTTTCTATGTGCTTTCGGCATTCCAACTCCCTCTTTTCTCTTTTCTTCTAGAGTATCTCTCTCTTACACTCACTCACTCCATCCATCCCCCTCTAAATGCTTGTTTGCTATAGCAAGACTTGAGTCTTGACTTCAGTCCCTCAGTATATCCATCTCAATTAAAAGGTCTAGCTCGCTCAATGAGCCAGCCACCTCTGGTGAGGGATAACAAAAGTGTTCAGCATCAAAACATGTCCCCTTCAATATGGGCTAAAATTCCAGCTGGCCTAGAATGGGGAATGGGGTGCTAGGAGTTTAAGCACTTAAGCGCATCCTTCCCAAGACAAGATCTATAGACAACCCAGTGACTCACGTAACCCTTTACACTCGTACCCGTATACGGGGTGAAAAAGACAGATTTGTCTCTGATAAGTTCCTAAATTGGAACGCAGTGGCTGAACAGTAACATGCTATACATGACATCAGAGCTGAGAGTCTTCGCTTCACAGCTCTGTATGGGTTTTGAATGACAGCAGTTCTGATCTTGAGCAGCGTGCGCAACAAGAAGTTGCCCACATCCCTCCTGCTAACTGGGCAACTTTAGCAAATGTTTTGTTGTCTGAGTGAGGGAAATGCTATAAATGATGAGGAATCTATGTATTTTGAAAGATGAGCCAAACACCGGTGAGTCCAAATGTGCACTTCACATTTCTATATCATAAAGCTCTTGTAATATACAGTGTCAACGTATATGATCACTATGTTTGATGTACAGTTATTAGATTACATGGCGTTATAGTCTGGGTTGTCATCAACAGAATGAGCCTGTTTGTTGTATTGTGAAGAAAATGTTCCTCAGACCATGCATTTGAATGCACTTATGACTCGATTCTACGCGAACCAAAATGACAATCTTCTTCTCTGAATTGTCTTGTGAAAGCCTAACACTGTAAGATCATATTTTAAGATTTAGCTGTTTTTGGATTGCGTAAAGAACAGTAATTGGGTAAATGTGGATATGCAGGGCTGTGTTCCAAACAAAACAACTACAAATGTGCTTGCTCTAGGTCCTCAGCGGCACTGATAGGAGAGCTAAAAAAAAAAGCACATTATAGTTGAATTAGTATTGGTATTTTGGTATTTTATTAGGATCCCCATTAGCTGTTGTGAAAGCAGCAGCTACTCTTCCTGGGATCCACACAAAACATGACATAATACAGAACATTAATAGACAAGAACAGCTCAAGGACAGAACTGCATACAGTACATGTAAAAAGTCACACAGTCTACATATCAGTACATACACACAAAATATCTAGGTCAAATACGGCAGAGGCGTTGTGCAGTGAGATGTTGCTTTACCTTTTTTTTCTTCATAAAAGTATATTGAAATTACTTAGGAACTGTGCACACTTTGGAGATGTGTGTGGCCACTTGGAAACACCAGTTAGACCTCTCACTCAAACCCTTGTAATTTTTTTGTCTTATGTTGCACGTACCCCAACAAATATTCTTACCATGCTACTGAATGTATCCAGAGCATTTTCAGATTTAGTAATCAACAAATGCAGCGAAAAGTACAGTAAATGTAAAATGCATATAAAATCTAGTGTAATTTTTTTATTCAGTTTTGTCATTTCGCCCCACCCGCAATAACATCTGCTAAATACGTGTATGTGACCAATATAATTTGATTTGATTTGTTTCAGGTGAACTGTTGTGTCCTCACCTTCAGTCTAATCATTTTCCCATAACCTCCAAACAGTTCCATTTCAATTGCTTCCATGGTTATGCAATTCCATATTCTTCTATAAGAAACATTTCAATTTAGCCCTATTCATATAGGCCAATTCCCACGAGTGTAATTAAAATCCTGAATGAAGCTTCCATCATTAATAATATTAGTGAAAGATAGTTTATAATATAAATTCCTTCCACTAAGACAGTCACAACATACACCTAAAGATGAACCACATGTAATAACAGCTATAAGAAAGCAAATGATTTTAATCCAGGACTGCATGTTCAATGTTTAGACAAACTAAGCAAACGTTCTGCCAGCCTGACCATTAGTTGTAGGCCTATTTCAAACTGAAATGAATGACAACATCTGCTGTTCATTCCCCTCCAAAACACAAGACCCTAGTCATCATTAGCAACACCCACATGCCCATGTTACCACTAAGAAATGTGATTATTGGCACATATGGACACAGCACTCCACCGCAGGCTTATGAAAGAGTGAGCCTATTTGATTCTATTCAGCCTATCTGACAACATAGAGTCAAATGGAATGTCATGGTAGAACAGTCAAAGTGAGAGCTTTATCCATGAGTGCATAGCACCTTCAGAGCAAATGAATAATGATAAAACACTTAAAATACACAGAATGTGTGGTTAGTCAGAGTGTGTGTACTTATCATGTGGGAGCGTGTGTGGCACGTCAATTGCTTACGTGGTGTATATTTATGCAGGTAGTCATGTGGCTGCATAAAAATCTGTTTCACTTTTAATACAAAAGCATGCCTGGAAAACAAATGTTGGTTGGATGTGTTTTGCCATAATAAAAAAACTTTTAATGCTTTTACAAAACATAACATAACATATGTATGTGTGTGTGTGTGTGTGTGTATGTGATGTGTGTGTGTGTGTGTGTGCAGTGTTACGCATGAGTTGACTGTACAACACTGTGTGTGTGTGTGTGTGTGTGTGTGTGTGTGTGTGTGTGTGTGTGTGTGTGTGTGTGTGTGTGTGTGTGCAGTGTTACGCACGAGTTGACTGTACAACACTGTGTGTGTGTGTGTGTGTGTGTGTGTGTGTGTGTGTGTGTGTGTGTGTGTGTGTGTGTGTGTGTGTGTGTGTGTGTGTGTGTGCAGTGTTACGCACGAGTTGACTGTACAACACTGCAGTTTAACAACATAACCTTATCTTACCTGGTTTAGAGAAGCCCAGTGTCGGTTGCGAAACATGGAAGAAAAAGAAAGAGACACAATCAAGCTAGTGGAAAACCATGTATAAAACATGAACCATATCTATTTAATGTAGAGTAAGTAAAAAAAAACATCTTTGGCAGAGTGACATTTATCAAAATCATAGTTTACCACCATAATTTCTATCAGCATGTTAAATGTGCAACCAGGGGGAAAACAAAACTCTAGACCACCTTTACTCCACACACAGAGACGCGTACAAAGCTCTCCCTCGTCCTCCATTTGGCAAATCTGACCATAATGATATCCTCCAGATTCCTGCTGACAAGCAAAAATTAAAGCAGGAAGCACCAGTGACTCGGTCAATAAAAAAGTGGTCAGATGAAGCAGATGCTAAACTACAGGTCTGTTTTACTAGCACAAACTGGAATATGTTCTGGAATTCTTTCGATGTCATTGAGGAGTACACCACATCAGTCCCTGGCTTCATCAATAAGTGCATCGATGACATCGTCCCCACAGTGACTGTACGTACATACCCCAAATAGAAGCCATGGATTACAGGCAACATCAGCACTGAGCTAAAGGGTAGAGCTGCCGCTTTCAAGGAGCGGGACTCTAACCCGGATGTTTATAAGAAATCCCGCTATGCCCTCCGACGAACCATCAACCAGGCAAAGCATCAATACAGGACTAAGATCAAATCGTACTACACCGGCACCGACGCTCGTCGAATGTGGCAGGTCTTGCAAACTATTACACATGACAAAGGGAAGCACAGCCGAGAGCTGCCCAGTGACACGAGCCTACCAGACACGCTAAACTACTTCTATGCTCGCTTCGAGGCAAGTAACACTGAAACACGCATGAGTGCATCAGCTGTTCCGGACGACTGTGGAATACCAGATGGATTACCAGGACGTGTACTCCGAGCATGCGCTGACCAACTGATGTCTTCACTGACATTTTCAACCTCTCCCTGTCTGAGTCTGTAATACCAACATTTTTCAAGCAGACCAGCATTGTCCCTGTGCCCAAGAACACTAAGATAACCTGCCAAAATGACTATCGACCTGTAGCACTCACATCTGTAGCTATGAAGTGCTTTGAAAGGCTGGTCATGGCTCACATCAACACTATTATCCTTCAGGTTCCGAAAAAAAAAGTATGGGAACTGTAAAAATATCTGAACACTATGAAGTGTATATGAAAAAACACATACTCAATTACATGCTCACTTAAACATAATGACTTACACATACACACACACACACACCTGATCTCGGTCTCTTCTCTCACTCTCTCTTTCTCTCTTTTTTTCTTCTCTTCTCTCCCCTCTCTTCATTGACAAGAACTGTTTTATAATTGAATATGTTTATTGTTTGTCTATCTTTTTTATGTATTTGTCTACAAGTTTATATTTCTTTACAACAAGCAAGGTGAAGATATCAGAATAGGGGCATTGGGGAATAATAACATATTGTACGGAATACATTTGTACTTTAGTGAAGTAGTTTCTAGAGTAATGCAAGGTCTCTTTCATGATCATGTGAAAAGTAAATTGCTATGGAAATGCTGGGATGTGTTTATCAATGATGTTAAAGGTAATTATGATGCCACTATGACGGTGATACGATATGGATTACAATTATCATTATGAATATTAAGGGTACACACACTACATGTTACACACAGACACTCAGCCATGCAAATTGGCGGAGTGATTATTTATTTGGACATCACACATTATAGTCTTACTCTTATACAGACATTGTACACACTCACTAAATCACATTCAACACATGCATGCAGTAAGGGGAAAAAAGTATTTGATCCCCTGCTGATTTTGTACGTTTGCCCACTGACAAAGAAATGATCAGTCTATAATTTTAATGGTAGGTTTATTTGAACAGTGAGAGACAGAATAACAACAACAAAAATCCAGAAAAACGCATGTCAAGAATGTTATAAATTGATTTGCATTTTAATGAGGGAAATAAGTATTTGACCCCCTCTGCAAAACATGACTTAGTACTTGGTGGCAAAACCCTTGTTGGAAATCACAGAGGTCAGGCGTTTCTTGTAGTTGGCCACCAGGTTTGCACACATCTCAGGAGGGATTTTGTCCCACTCCTCTTTGCAGATCTTCTCCAAGTCATTAAGGTTTTGAGGCTGACATTTGGCAACTCGAACCTTCAGCTCCCACCACAGATTTTCTATGGGATTAAGGTCTGGAGACTGGCTAGGCCACTCCAGGACCTTAATGTGCTTCTTCTTGAGCAACTCCTTTGTTGCCTTGGCCATGTGTTTTGGGTCATTGTCATGCTGGAATACCCATCCACGACCCATTTTCAATGCCCTGGCTGAGGGAAGGAGGTTCTTACCCAAGATTTGATGGAACATGGCCCCCTCCATCGTCCCTTTGATGCGGTGAAGTTGTCCTGTCCCCTTGGCAGAAAAACACACCCAAAGCATAATGTTTCCACCTCCATGTTTGACGGTGGGGATGTTGTTCTTGGGGTCATAGGCAGCATTCCTCCTCCTCCAAACATGGCGAGTTGAGTTGATGCCAAAGAGCTCCATTTTGGTCTCATCTGACCACAACACTTTCACCCAGTTGTCCTCTGAATCATTCAGATTTTCATTGGCAAACTTCAGACGGGCATGTACATGTGATTTCTTGAGCAGGGGGACCTTGCGGGCGCTGCAGGATTTCAGTCCTTCACGGCGTAGTGTGTTACCAATTGTTTTCTTGGTGACTATGGTCCCAGCTGCCTTGAGATCATTGACAAGATCCTCCCGTGTAGTTCTGGGCTGATTCCTCACCATTCTCATGATCATTGCAACTCCACGAGATGAGATCTTGCATGGAGCCCCAGGCCGAAGGAGATTGACAGTTCTTTTGTGTTTCTTCCATTTGCGAATAATAACCATTTGCGAATAATAATCACACCAACTGTTGTCACCTTCTCACCAAGCTGTTTGGCGATGGTCTTGTAGCCCATTCCAGCCTTGTGTAGGTCTACAATCTTGTCCCTGACATCCTTGGAGAGCTCTTTGGTCTTAGCCATGGTGGAGAGTTTGTAATCTGATTGATTGATTGATTGCTTCTGTGGACAGGTGTCTTTTATACAGGTAACAAACTGAGATTAGGAGCACTCCCTTTAAGAGTGTGCTCCTAATCTCAGCTCGTTACCTGTATAAAAGACACCTGGGAGCCAGAAATCTTTCTGATTGAGAGGGGGTCAAATACTTATTTCCCTCATTAAAATGCAAATCATTTTCTAACATTTTTGACATGTGTTTTTCTGGATTTTTTGTTGTTGTTATTCTGTCTCTCACTGTTCAAATAAACCTACCATTAAAATTATAGACTGATCATTTCTTTGTCAGTGGGCAAACGTACACAATCAGCAGGGGATCAAATACTTTTTTTCCCTCACTGTACACATCAACATAATATCACTAATTATGGTCAATTTAGACGAAGAATAGTATCTAGTTATTGTAAGGGGTGAAATAAGTAACGGTTTAGCAGATTATAAAAAAGAAGATCAGTCTTTACATGGTTAAAAGAAAAGGAATATAACATATACTGTTTACGGGAAACTGACTCTACATCCTTAGATGAAGTTACATGGAAAAAGGAATGGGGGGGTGAAATAATTTTCTGTCATGGACAAAGGAACTCAAAAGGTGTGATGATATTAATTAACAAAAAATTCGATCTGAATGTGCAAATAGTCAGGAATGATTCGCAAGAAGGTGGATCTTTTTGAATATGAAAGTGGACGAAAAGAGATTTGGCTCATTAATCCATTAATCACTCTACAAACTATCATCACCGTGCCCTTAAGGAAATCACAAATATTGTGGACACATTAGATATAGTGGATATTTGGAGACTAAAAAACCCCGACCTAGTGAGATATGCATGGAAGAGACTTAATTAAGCTAGTCGTCTTGACTACTTTCTTGTCTCTTTCTCTCTTGCATCAAAGGTTAAAAAAGTTTTTATAGGAGACAGAATGTGATCGGATCATCATCTAATTGGCCTTCACATAACTCTTATTGATTTTCCACGTGGATGGGGAAATTGGACATTTAATCAAAGTTTACTGGAGGACAACTTATTTTTAACTAAGACAAAATAATTAACAACTGCATTTTTAAATAGGCCTGATCACCGACAACGCCGAGACAGCCTACAGGGAGGAGGTTAGAGACCTGGCCGTGTGGTGCCAGGACAACAACCTCTCCCTCAGTGTGAGCAAGACAAAGGAGATGATTGTGGAATACAGGAAAAGGAGGACCGAGCACGCCCCCATTCTCATCGACGGGGCTGTAGTGAAGAGGGCACTATTCCCCCTCAGGAGACTGAAATGATTTGGCATGGGTCCTCAGATCCTCAAAAGGTTCTACAGCTGCACCATCAAGAGCATCCTGATGTGTTGCATTACTGCCTGGTATGGCAACTGCTCGGCCTCTGACCGCAAGGCACTACAGAGGGTAGGGCGTACGGCCCAGAACATCACCAGGGCCAAGCTTTCTCCCATCCAGGACCTCTATACCAGGCGGTATCAGAGGAAGGCCCCAAAGACTCCAGCTACCCTAGTCATAGAATGTTCTCTCTGCTACCGCACGGCAGGCGATACCGGAGCGCCAACTCTAGGTCCAAGAAGCTTCTAAACAGCTACTACCCCCAAGTCATAAGACTCGTGAACATCTAATCAAATGGCTACCCAGACTATTTGCATTGCCACCCCCCCTTTCTACTCTGCTGCTACTTTCTGTTATTATCTATGCATAGTAACTTTAATAACTCTACCTACATGTACATATTACCTCAATTACCTCGACTAACCGGTGCCCCCGCACATTGACTCTGTACTGGTACCCCCTGAATATACCCTCGCTATTGTTATTTTACTGCTGATCTTTAATTATTTGTTACTTTTATTTCTTACTTTTTTGGCGGTATTTTCTTAAAACTGTATTGTTGGTTAAGGGCTTGTAAGTAAGCATTTCACTATAAGGTCTATACCTGTTGTATTCAGCGCATGTGACAAATACAATTTGAAATGATTTGATTTGAATAGTCATTAATCCTATTCCTTGAGTGATGTGGGCCACAGTTACAGATGCCAGTCCCCTATGTATTATAATCACCAAAGCTTATTGTGGATTTTTGTCTCCATTTAACTTTGTTTCATCTGGCTGTGAACACATTGGACAATAGTGCAATATTGCATACAGTTTTTTTAAGGAGACATACAAAACATTTCTGCTGAAACTTTTGAGGGCTACTTGAAAATACCTGGGTACCCTACTCTGCACTGGGGCCTGCACGGGGGCATTATCTGAACAGACGTCTCCCTACTGCTGCTTTCATCATTCCACTTGACATAGAGCCTTGGATGTTTTTGGACTACTGTCAAACTTGAACTCCACTTCGTTTTTGACTCTCCCGCAGCCTGGTGTAGTGCTTGCCTCCCTTCCGGCTTCCAATGGCCTGTACTGGAAATGGCATCCCCTCCAAGGTGCTTCTCTGGTTTGATGGGCTCCAGCATTTAATCACATTGAGTAAGTCACCGCTCGTTTCTTGCTGTTGTTATGCTGGTGAGTTTTGTTCGTTGGTTTAGTTTATTGTGGGTCCTACTCTTAGTGCTGGCTGGTTTCTAGTCTGTGGTTGGGTTCTGGCTTGCTGCCTATTACTGTGGTGATCCTACAAACTGTTTGAATAAATCTAACTAACTATCACACTGTGTGGAGTGAATGACTTTTAGCTGATTCCTTGCCAAACTCAAAATATTTTTGAGTGGATTTTAACTCACTTTTTCCAAAATGGTGTCTACCACTTTCCGCCATACGGGGAAACTGACTTTTTCCAGCCTTCCAGATTTTTAAGCCTTCAGAAAATTGAGATGTATTGTGTATGTGGGCCATTCAGAGGGTGAATGGTAAAGACACAAGATTTAAGTGCCTTTGAACAGGGTAGGTGTGCACCGGTTTGTGTCAAGAACTGTAACGCTGCAAGGTTTTTCACACTCAACAGTTTCCCGTGTGTGTCAGTAATGGTCCACCAAACAAAGGACATCCAGCCAACTTGACATAACTGTGTGAAGCATTTGGAGTCAACATGGGCCAACATCCCTGTGGAATGCTTTCGACACCTTGTAGAGTCCATGCCACGACAAATAAAGACTGTTCTGAGGCCAAAACTCAGGTAAAGCTAGGTAAATCTACTTTTATTTTTAATTTTAATGCACCGTATTGCTGGAACAAAATTCAAAATACATTTCATCTTGATGTTCTGGTGTCGTTCGGGCAATTTAAAGTATTGATTAGGGATTTACTTGTGGAGGAATGTAACCATTTTTCTGGGTGATTTGTGACGTTTTATTTGTGCTTACCATTACTTTGTTTTTTGGTATTATAATGTGTGTGAATATATATATATACAGTCTCAGTCAAAACTTTGGATACAGCTGCTCATGCAAGGGTTTTTCTATTTTCTACATTGTAGAATAATATTGACGACATCAAAACTATGAAATAACACATATGGAATCATGTAGTAAGTAAAACAGCATTCAAAAAAATATAAATATATTTCATGTTTGACATTCTTCAAAGTAGCTACCCTTTGCCTTGATGACAGCTTTGCACACTCTTGGCATTCTCTCAACCAGCTTCATGAGGTAGTCACCTGGAATGCATTTCAATTAACAGGTGTGCCTTGTTAAAAGTTAATTTGTGACTCACAACCTGGATTTGGTCTTATGTAGCAACATTTCAATTTCAATTTTCTTTACATTGGATACAAGTAGAGACTCAGAGCTACACAATGGTATATCATACACTGCATTTGAGGAAACAATGGGAAAGTGATTCTGCTTTGAAAGTTCATCAACTTGTAAACTCACTTTTGAGAAAACCGTCTTTCAATGTTTTGGTACTACTATTGGAGAGCCCTTCTTTGTCTACACCCATTCAGCATTGTTGAGACCCTCTTAAGCCTTAGCCCCACCCATCTCTTTAAGGGTTGATCCGAGCATTCTGTACTAACTTGCCAGCTACTTCCAAACATCTGAGAGAGAGAACAGACAGCTCACTGAACATTACTCGCCCTAGCAGAGCTGGTTAGGCTGTTATGTTATCCAGAGCATTGGTGACTGCAACTGTGCTGTCAGATTGTCCGTTCGTAAATGCACAGCGTTTCACATTCAGAGCACACACTGGAAGCTCTGGCTAATAAGTAGGGTTGATCCGAAAGCTCTGACCTCACAACGACAGTCAAGCACCCAAGCTAACTGGCTAACATTGGCTGGCAGAGCTGGTTAGGCTGTTTTCATGTTATCCAGAGCATTGGTGACTGCTGCCGACATTTACTGACACTGGACATATTCAACGGTTGTTGAGCGTTCAAAAATGAATCAGTTATTCTGCGCTCTGGCACACTAAGACAAGAGTATTTTGTTAATAAGAAAGGTAGCTAGATTGCTAGCTAGGTAAACAATGAATCCCAAAGCATGAAGTAACGTTAGTTAGCGAGCCAGCCAGCTAACGATAGCTAGCTAGCTAACAGTACATTTTATCTTGAAATTAAAATACTTTGACAGAATTAGAAATGTGTAATATCTGAAAATGTAGCTAGCTAGATTATCTTACCTGTGGTCTGAAATCGGAGTAGATAGCCAGAGCGAATTGATTCTATTGAAATGGATACGTGCATAGTGGAGTCTTTTGTTAAGACATGTAGCTAGCTAGCTAGCTAAACAATGGACCATAATCACAACTCAAGACGTTAATACCCATGAATCTGCAGGTAGCTAACCAACCAGGTTCTATGGCTATAACTAGTCAATCAAATGTGTCTTGCGATACAAAGAATAAGATCATACACATAACATTAGCTAGCGACCCAGACAGCTAACGTTAGCTAGCTAACAGTACACTTGAAATGAAACCACTTTCGGCCAAAATTAGAAACGTGTAATATCTGAAAATGTAGCTAGCTAGACTATCTTACCCGTATACATCATGGTTGGACACGTCTCCTGCCTGATGCCATGCATCCTTGCCCTAAGTTTGAAGATGTAATCCAGACTGGTGTTTTCTCCATCTCCGTAGCCATCATACCTGAATTCCACTGATTTCAAAACTCGATCCTCCAGAAAATGGAGAGCATACACATAACGTTAGCTAGCGAGCCAACCAGCTAACGTTACACTTTAATTTGACATTATGTTTAAAAAGCCGTGTTCGACACATTACCTAAACATACTGACCACCTCCAGTAGACAGACAAGTGCTATATGGCAGACCAACCCAAAATCATCTCTTGGCATGTCCAGCCCACTCATTATCTCAGCCAATCATGGCTAGCGGGAAGATTGCTCACTTTTTCTGTGGCTAAACCAACTAGGCTCGTAATTTAACAACTTTATTCGTATTTACAGTTGGCAAACAAGTTTGATATTAAGGCACATGAAAGTTCACATGTTTGAAAAGGCATTTCTGCCCAAAAACACATTTTGATTTAATAAAAAAATGTTACATTCAAATGGCTGTACTGTGAAGTTGTGACTTGAGACATAAGCCTAGTTTCCTGAATCGGGTCACATTTGTGGAACTTCTTTCCTTCTTAATGCATTTGAGCCAATCATCTGTGTTGTGACAAGGTACGGGTGGTATACAAAAGGTAGCCCTATTTGGTAAAAGACCAAGTCTATATTATGGCAATAATAGCTCAAAGAAGTAAAGAGAAACGACAGCCCATCATTACATTAAGACATGCAGGTCAGTCAATATGGAACATTTTAAGAACTTTGAAAGATTTTTCAAGTGCAGTCGCAAAATCCATCAAGCGCTATGATGAATCCGCTTCTCATGCGGACCGCCAGAGGAAAGGAATGCCCAGAGTTAGCCACTGCTGCAGAGAATAAGTTCATTAGAGTTAACAGCCTCAGAAATTGCAGCCCAAATAAATGCTTCACAGAGTGCTTCACATCTCATAATCAACTGTTCATAGGAGACCGTGTGAATCAGGCCTTCATGGTCAAATTGCTGCAAAGAAACCACTACTAAAGGACACCAACAATAAGAAGAGACTTGCTTGGGCCAAGAAATGTGAGTAATGGACATTAGACCGGTGGAAATCTGTCCTGTAACTTTAACAAGGCACACCTGTTAATTGAAAGGCATTCCAGGTGACTTCCTCATGAAGCTGGTTGAGAGAATGCCAAAAGTGTGCAACGCTGTCATCAAGGCAACGGGTGGCTACTTTAAAGAATATAAAATATATTTCGATTTGTTTAACACTTTTTTGGTTACTACATGATTCCATATGTGTTATTTCCTAGTTTTGATGTTTTTTACAATGTAGATAATAGTAAAAATAAAGAAAAACCCTGGAATGAGTAGGCGTCTCCAAACTTGTGACTGTATATATTTAAATAACTAGATGCAGTACAACCAAGATGGAGGTGTTCAAAATGATGATGGCTGTGGATCTGGAAAAGACGATCAGTCTTTACCTGGCTAAAAGAGGAATATAATATCTATTGTTTACAGCAAACTCATTCTACACCTTTAGACAAAGTTGTATGGAAAAAGGACTGGGTGTGCAAAATATATTTCTCCCCATGGGCAAAGAAACTCAAAAGGGGTGATGATATTATTGAACAATAAATTTGATCCAAATGTGCAAACTGTTCAAACACATTCACAAAGGAGGTGGATCCTTTTAAATATTATGCTATTGGACCATAAACAGATTTGGTTCATTAATCTATATGGTCCAAATAATAATGATCGACACTTTATAATAATATCTATTATAATTTATTGAGCTTACAGGCAATACATTACTTAAATATTATGGAGGGAGATTATAATATGGTTTTAAGTACCTCATTGGACAGTAAGGGAAATCTAACTACAAACTATCCCCCTGATGCAGATAAGGAAATAATGAATACTATGGATATATTGGAACTAGTGGATATATAGAGGCTTCAATATCCTGACCTAGTGAGCTATACATGGCGGAGGCTCAATCAAGCAAGTCGTTGACTACTTTCTTGTCATTTTTGCTGGCACCAAAAGTAAAGAGTGTTGATAGGGGACAGAATGCTGTCGAACCATCAAATAATTGGTATACACATTACTCTTATAGAATTTCCGTGAGGGCGAGGATATTTGAAATGTAATCAAAGCCTACTGGATGACAACTTGTTTTTAAACCAAGACAGAAGAATTTCAAACATACTTTTTCCTACTTAACATAGGTACAGCAGATCCCTTTATTGTATAGGACACTTTAAAATGTGCTTTTAAATGCCATGCAATTCAATACTAATCTTTAAACAAACAAAAAAATAGGAAACTATAAAAAAGGAAAAAGAGGAACTAACAGTAAAGAAAGATAGCAATAAAAACTGTAACAGAGGCACAGAATAAGTTAGAGGACAACAAAAAGAAATGGAGGAACTTATTCAAGAAAGATCAAATCAAATCCAAATCAAATCAAAATATATTGGTCACATACACATGGTTGTCACGTCCTGACCAGTTTAGGTATTATTTGTATTGTAGTTTGGTCAGGACGTGGCAGAGGGTATTTGTTTTGATTGGTTCGGGGTGGTTGGTTGTGTTGAGGGTGTGTGATTTGTTAGTTCTGGGTGTTGGGTATGTTCTAGGTTGTATTTCCTACGTTCTGTCTAGTTTAGTTTTTCTATGTTTAGGTTTGGGTGTGGACTCTCAATTGGAGGCAGGTGTTTCTATTTTCCTCTGATTGAGAGTCCTATATATAGGTATGTGTTTGGGGTTGTTAATTGTGGGTAGTTGTATTTCGCACTGCTGTTATTATTTAGCCTGTGAAACTGTCGGTCTGTCGTTTTCTGTTTTCTTGTTTTTCTCGTGTTCACAATAAATAATATGATGAACATGCAACCCGCTGCCCCTTGGTCCCCTCTCTCCTACGACAGCCTTTACAATGGTTTGCAGATGTTATTGTGAATGTAGTGAAATGCTTGCGCATTTAGTTCCAATAGTGCAGCAATATCTAACAAGTAGTATCTAACAATTCCACAACAAATACCTAATACACAAAAATCTAAATAAGGAATTGAATAAGAATATATAAATATATGGATAAGCTAGCATATAATGTCACATAAACCCAAACCACAGCTAAATGCAGCACTAACCTTTGATGATCTTCATCAGATGACAATCTTAGGACATTATGTTATACAATACATGCATGTCTGTTCAATCAAGTTCATATTTATATCAAAAAACAGCTTTTTACATTAGCAGGTGACTAGCATGTGACTAGCATTCCCACCGAACACTTCCGGTGAATTTACTAAATTACTCACGATAAACGTTCACAAAAAACATAACAATTATTTTAAGAATTATAGATACAGAACTCCTATATGCACTCGCTATGTCCGATTTTAAAATAGCTTTTCGGTGAAAGCACATTTTGCAATATTCTAAGTAGATAGCCCGGCATCACAGGGCTAGCTATTTAGACACCCAGCAAGTTTAGCACTCACCAAAGTCAGATTTACTATAAGAAAAATGTTATTACCTTTGCTGTTCTTCATCAGAATGCACTCCCAGGACTTCTACTTCAATAACAAATGTTGGTTTGGTCCCAAATAATCCATTGTTATATCCAAATAGCGGCGTTTTGTTAGTGCGTTCAAGACACTATCCGAAAGGGTAAATAAGGGTGACGAGCACGACGCATTTCGTGACAAAAAAATTCTAAATATTCCATTACCGTACTTCGAAGCATGTCAACCGCTGTTTAAAATCAATTTTTATGCCATTTTTCTCATAAAAAAGCGTTAATATTCCGACCGGGAAATCGTTTTTTATTACAAAGAGAGCGAAAGTAAAAGCATGGGATCCCCTCATGCACGAGCCTCAGTCTGATGGCCCTCTGATAGAGCACTTGCCAAAAGCGCTAATGTGTTTCAGCCTGAGGCTGGAATTATATCATTCAGCTTTTTCCCGCCTTCTGAGAGCCTATGGGAGCCGTAGGAAGTGTCGTGTAACAGCAGAGATCCCCTGTTTTGGATAGAGATGATCAAGGAGGGCAAGAAATGGTCAGACAGGCCACTTCCTGTAAGGAATCTTCTCAGGTTTTTGCCTGCCATATGAGTTCTGTTATACTCACAGACACCATTCAAACAGTTTTAGAAACTTTAGGGTGTTTTCCATCCAAAGCCAATAATTATATGCATATTCTAGTTACTGGGCAGGAGTAGTAACCAGATTAAATCAGGTACGTTTTTTATCCGGCCGTGCAAATACTGCCCCCTATCCCCAACAGGTTAATGCACCTGTACAAATCTCACATTCTGGATGGTGGCGGGGTGAACAGGCAGTGGCTCGGGTGGTTGTTGTCCTTGATGATCTTTTTGGCCTTCCTGTGACATCGGTGCTGTAGGTGTCCTGGAGGGCAGGAGGTTTGCCCCCAGTGATGCGTTGTGCAGACCGCACCACCCTCTGGAGAGCCCTGCAGTTGTAGGCGGTGCAGTTGCCATACCAGGCGGTGATACAGCCCGACAGGATGCTCTCAATTGTGCATCTGTAAAAGGTGTTTGGGTTTTAGGTGACAAGCCAAATTTCTTCAGCCTCCTGAGGTTGAAGTGGTGCTGTTGCGCCTTCTTCACCACACTGTCTGTGTGGGTGGACCATTTCAGTTTGTTAGAGATATGTACGCCGAGGAACTTAAAGCGTTCCACCTTCTCCACTGCTGTCCCGTCGATGTGGATAGGGGGGTGCTCCCTCTGCTGTTTCCTGAAGTCCACGATCATCTCCTTTGTTTTATTGACGTTGAGTGAGAGGTTATTTTCCTGACAACACACTCCGAGAGCCCTCACTTCCTCCCTGTAGGCTGTCTCGTCATTGTTGGTAATCAAGCCTACCACTGTTGTGTCATCTGCAAACTTGATGATTGAGTTACAGGCGTGCATGGCCACACAGTCATGGGTGAACAGGGAGTACAAGAGGGGGCTGATCCTCCCCCAGTGTTTAGGATCAGCGAAGTGGAGATGTTTTTCCTACCTTCAACACCTGGGGGCGGCCCATCAGAAAGTCCAGGACCCAAATGGACAGGGTGGGGTTGAGACCAAGGGCCTCAAGCTTAATGATGAGCTTGGAGGGTACTATGGTGTTGAATGCTAAGCTATAGTCAGCATTACATAGGTATTCCTCTTGTCCAGATGGGATAGGGCAGTGTGCAGTGTGATGGCGATTGCATCGTTTGTGGACCTATTTGGGAGGTAAGCAAATTGAAGTGTGTCTAGGGTGAATGGTAAGGTAGAGGTGATATGATCCTTGACTAGTCAATCAAAGCACTTCATGATGATAGGAGTGAGTGCTACGGGGCGATAGTCATTTAGTTCAGTTACCTTTGCATTCTTGGGTACAGGAACAATGGTGGCCATATTGAAGCATGTGGGGAAAACAGACTGGGATAGGGAGAGATTGAATATGTCTGTAAACACACCAGCCAGCTGGTCTATGCATGCCCGGAGGACGTGGCTAGGGATGCCGTCTGGCCCGGCAGCCTTGCGAAGGTTAATGCGTTTAAATGTCTTACTCTCGTCGGCCACGGAGAAGGAGAGCCCACAGTCCTTGGTAGCGGGCCGCGTCAGTGGCACTGTATTATCATCGAAGCGGGCAAAGAAGGTGTTTAGTTTGTCCGGAAGCAAGACGTCGTTGTCCGCGACGTGGCTGTTTTTCCTTTTGTAGTCCGTGATTATCTGTAGACCCTGCCACATACGTCTTGTGTCTGAGCCATTGAATTGCAACTCCACTTTGTCTCTATACTGACCTTTTGCTTGTTTGAAATGCCTAGCGGAGGGAATGACTACTCTGTTTGTATTCTGCCATATTCCCAGTTGCCTTGTCATGGTTAAATGCGGTGGTACGCACTTTCAGTTTTGAGCGAATGCTGCCATCTATACACGGTTTCTGGTTAGGGTAGGTTTTAATAGTCACAGTGGGTACAACATCTCCTATACACTTCCTTATAAACTCACACACCGAATTAGCGAATACGTCAATATTATTCTCTGAGGCTAACCAGAACATATCCCAGTCCGCGTGATCAAAACAATCTTGAAGCGTGGATTCCGATTGGTCAAACCAGTGTTGAATAGTCCTTAGCAAGGGTACTTCCTGTTTGAGTTACTGCCTATAGAAAGGGAGGAGCAAAATGGAGTCGTGGTCAGATTTGCCGAAAGTAGAGCGGGGGAGGGCCTTGTATGCATGGTCACACTCAGGACATAACGTTGTAAGGACTTGTGTTTGTGCAAAATGTTTCTGTGAAAAAAACAGTGTGGCCAGCTCAAACGCTTAATGTTGCGTCAATCGAAAACTGGACGAGCGGTCCAGATAAGCGGTCTAATAACACCGGTTTGAGCATATACTGCAGGGACCACTGTAGAATGATCACTCCCATGTCTTGGTACAATCTTTGTCAATTATACCATAAATAGGACTGGTGAAGTTATGTCACATAACAGTTAACAAAAATATATGGAAATGTCTGTTCTATCCAAAATTGAAATCAACTGATTGCAGCATTACCAAAAAAATGGAGGAGGCAAGTGGAAAGGGGAGAAGGTAAGGAACTTGTCTGTCGGCACTGCATTAAAGACCAAAATTGGCTAAAGAAGATTGTCATTAATACAAAAAATATACCAGTTTAATTTAAGGAACAAAAAATGTACATCTGCGCCATACAGGTTACAACATAGTTGGGAGGAGATTTTGTACTGCCCATATGTAGCTTGTTTTTGGTCGCAGGTTCAGGAATGGCTGAAAATGTTCAACATTTACAGTACCTGTCAAAAGTTTGGACACACCTACTCATTCAATGGATTTTCTTTATTTTTACTATTTTCTACATTGTGGAATAATAGTGAAGACATCAAAACTATGAAATAACAAATGGAATCATGTAAGGGAAAGGGGGATATCTACTCAGTTGTCCAACTGAATGTATTCAACTGAAAAGTGTCTTCCGTATTTCACCTAAACCAAACCCTCTGAATCAGAGAGGTGCGGGTGCTGCTATATCCACGTCTTCGGCGCCCGGGGAACAGTGAGTTAACTGCCTTGCTCAGGGACAGAACAACAGATATTTTCCTTGTCAGATCGCGGATTCGATCCAGCAACCTTTTCGGTTACTGGCCTAACGCTTTAACCAGTAACCAAAAAAGTGTTAACCAAATCGAAATATATTTTACATTCTTCAAAGTAGCCACCCTTTGCCTTGATGTCAGCTTTGCACACTCTTGGTATTACTGACAACAACAGTAAATTATTAGGCAGTCTAGACAGTGCAGGTGAGTGCAGGTACAGGAAGACAGAACAAGTGTTTGGTGGGTGGAATCCCTGTTCCTACCATGTATGTTAATTCATTAATACATGCAAATACACCCCATTTATGCAAATAAAGCATGTATGATTGTTATATTTATTTATTTTACACACAAAAAATGCCTGATACAATAAGAAAATGTATATACAGTATAAGTGTATCCTAAGAGAAAATAAGTTAAATTTTACAATAAATTGATTACCTGAATTACCACCAAAATCCTTGAACTGCATTCAATATTTGTCCGTGCCAGTAAAATGTTTTATATACTATAATACAGTCAATATCTGATGGATTATAACAATTCCAAAAGTTTGAAATATTTTCATCCATTGTCCAACTATTTCATTTAATGGAATTGTTTTAAACCTTTTACAAATGTAGATGGCATTTGTCAAATGTGTGATTTAAACAACCCCCATTTTGACGGAGACACACTACGAAAAAAACAACACCCTCCCTTCCTCGGTTTGTCCCTCAGTCTCTCTCAGGACAGCAATAAGACACTCAGCCTATTTAGAGCAGACTACCATGTTTGCCCTTATCGGCCCGTCCTATCAAGGCTTCTTTAAAATGGCAGGCGTGAAAGTAAAAGGCCCCCAGGCCCTCTCTCTATCTCTTCACTCCTAGATATTGCCCTGTCACTGTATCGCTCCATTGAGACCCCAGAGGGCCCGGATCCAGGCAGCTTTTAGCCCTCCCTGCAGACTTGTCCTAACCACTTTTACTGTGACCTCCGCCACCCTCCCTGTTGCCGCTGACAAGCTGCCTTAAAAGGCCATAGGTTATAGGGCTGGGTGTGTTGGGTGTGTGTGTTTGTGTGTGTGATATTCTTATGGATCAGACACGTAAAAGAAGATCCCAACAGAGAACAAGGGAATTTCACGGATCCTTGTTAAACAAGTATACGTTTGTTCATGCGTGGGTGTGTGCATGTGCGTGTGTGGGTTTGTTTTCAACACAACCTCAGTCTAATAATTGTACAGTCTGAGCTTTTTAACCTCTGCTCTCTAAGGGATCCGGAGAGGCCTTCCAATGCTCAGATACACCAAAGGTACTGAAGCCTGCTCACAGCTCTGTCTCTGATCTCTAACAAGCCTGTAGAGACTGAAAAGCACTGCAGTAAGCTGCAAAGTACACTAAGACACCATGAAGAGACTGCATTGATCGTTCTAAAACAAGAGAACAATCACATGCAGTGTGCTTATTTAAACAGATACAGAACTATACACAAAAGCTATTTGTCAAGGATATCTATTAGTTGCATGGGCACCACTTGTTGCCAACTGTGTACCTCCGCAATTAAAATCAATGCTAAACATACTAACATACACACAACAAAAACAAAGGGACACCTGAGCCTTTTGTCATCAACAATGCATATGCCACTTAACAAAATTGATCAATTACATCACATAATCTTACCGCAGTAAAAAATCCAGAAAAACAGTAAAAAAAAAACAACAACAAAAAATCACCACTTTTGTGTTATTCTTTGCAGATACAGTATATTGCACAGAAATGCTATTTTAGTAAACAAAAACTGAAACTAAAATAAACTAAATTTATAACAAACATTTAGTAAACTGAAATAAAAAAAATGTAAAAACTAAAACTATACTGAAACCATTATTTTGACTGTAAAACGAACTAAAATTAAATTAAACATAAAATTATTTTTTCCCCTTTGTTTTTTACTTCTAAAGGGGTTTTCAAGCTATTTTATGGGGTTTTCAAGCTTCTGAATCTGACAGGTAAATGCTTCCAGTAGATGGCAGTGTTTTAAATGTCTAGCTTCTGCATCACAATCACTAGCTATCAGTAGCTAACGGGTAAGAAATCTGAGGCCGTGTGTGAAATGTGAACCATAAAGTGCATTCGGAAAATATTCAGACCCTTTGACTTATTCCACATTTTGTTATTCTAAAATGTATTGAAAAAATTTGTCCCCATCATCAATCTACACACAATATCCCATAATGACAAAGCAAAAATAGGTTTTTAGACATTTTTGAAAACTGAAATATTACATTTACATACACTACCGGTCAAAGGTTTTAGAACACCTACTCATTCAAGGGTTTTTATTTATTTTTACTATTTTCTACATTGTAGAATAATAGTGGAGACATCACTATCGTGATGTTTCCTATTTATTCCTATACCTAACGTTTCCTATTGAACATACTCCTTTCCATAAGAAATATTATAGTAAGATTACATTTTAGGGTATCTGAGGAATAAATAGAAACGTATTTTGACTTGTTGAAACAAAGTTTAGGAGTACATTTTTGGATTCCTTTCTCTGCATGAGTGGATTACTCAAATCGATGGCGCCAGCTAAACAGACCTTTTGGGATATAAAGAAGGATTTTATTTAACAAAACGACACTACATGTTATAGCTGGGACCCTTTGGATGACAAATCAGAGGAAGATTTTCAAAAAGTAAGTGAATATTTAATCTCTATTTGTGAATTTATGAAACCTGTGCCGGTGGAAAAATATTTTCAACTGGGGTGCCTTCCTCAAACAATCACATGGCATGCTTTGCTATAATAGCTACTGTAAATCGGATTAAAAATAATTTAAGCTTTCAACCAATATAAGACACTTGTATGTACCTAAATGTTTAATATTTATTATATGTATTATAAAAATTATATTTAATACTTTTTTGAAGCACCTTTGGCACCGATTACAGCCTCGACTCTTCTTGGGTATGACGCTATAAGCTTAGCACAACTGTATTTGGGGAGTGTCTCCCATTCTTCTCTGCAGATCCTCTCAAGTTCAATGGGGAGCATCGCTGCACAGCAATTTTCAGGTCTCTCCAGAGATGTTTGATCGGGTTCAAGTCCGGGCTCTGGCTCGGCCACTCACGGACATTCAGAGACTTGTCCCGAAACCACTCGTGCGTTGTCTTCGCTGTGTGCTTAAGGTCATTGTCCTGTAGGAAGGTGAACCTTCGCCCCAGTCTGAGGTTCTGAGCACTCTGGAGCAGGTTTTCATCAAGTACTTGGCTCTGTTCATCTTTCCCTCAATCCTGACTAGTCTCCCAGTCCCTGCCGCTGAAAAACATCCCCACAGCATGATGCTGCCACCACCATGCTTCACCGTAGGGATGGTACCATATTTCCTCCAGACATGATGCTTGGCATTCAGACTAAATAGTTCAATCTTGGTTTCATCAGACCAGAGAATCTTTTTTCTCGTGGTCTGAGAGTCATTTAGGTACCTTCTGGCTAACTCCAAGTGTGCCGTCATGTGCCTTTTACTGAGGTGTGGCTTCCGTCTGGCCACTCTACCTTAAGGGCCTGATTAGTTGAGTGCTGCAGAGATGGTTGTCCTTCTGGAAGGTTCCACAGAGGAACTCTGGAGCTCTTTCAGAGTGACCATCAGGTTCTTGGTCACCTCCCTAACCAAGGCCCTTGTCCCCCGATTGCTCAAATTGCCCGGGCGGCTAGCTCTAGGAAGAGCCTTGGTTGTTCCAAACTTCTTCAATTTAAGAATGATGGAGGACACTGTGTTCTTGAGAACCTTCAATGCTGCAGACATTTTTTGGTACCCTTTCCCAGATCTGTGCCTCGATGCAATCCTGCCTCGGAGCTCTACGGTCAATTCCTTCGACCTCATGGTTTTTGCTATGACATTCACTGTCAAATGTGGGACCTTATATAGACAGGTGTGTGACTTTCCAATAATGTCAAATTAGTTAAATTTACCACAAGTGGACTCCAATCAGGTTGTAGAACATCTCAAGGATGATCAATGGAAACAGGATGCACCTGAGCTCAATTGTTCGAGTCTTGTAGCAAAGGGTCTGAGTACTTATGTATTGTCATTATGGGGTATTGTGTATAGATTGATTTTTTACATTTATTTCATTTCAGAATAAGGATGTAACATAACAAAATGTGAAAAAAGGGAAGGGGTGTGAGTACTTTCCGAATGCACTCTACTGTAGGCGTGAACAATGCCGCAAGCAAAATGTAGAGCCCTGTACGGGATTGTTTAGAGTACATTGCTCGAAAGGACAAAAGACAATGTATTGTAGTGTCAGAAGATGGCAGTGCGTGTGGAACAGAGATAAAAGGGAAAAACCCAACCAACCTCAAAGTTCATCTGAATAGCACCCACAAAGATTCATACAAACAATTTTCCCAATAATTACAAGGTGAGACAGCCAACAGCTATTAGTAGCTGCATGTCAACGGCAACAATAGGACAACGAAATGTAGCAGTTTGCATGACAGGTTGCCATGTTTCTGCTCTTAATTCAAATGAGTGAAAAAAATAAGTAGCACTGGTTAATTTATTCATTGAGTCTGGCACGTCCACGAGACTGTGAGATGAGCCAGCCTTCAGAAAATTCGACCAAACACTTGATCCCAAATGTAAAAATCATTTTGCTGCTAGACTAAATGGGTTGATTGCTTTGCAAATGGATACAGTAACCCAGAAAGTTAAAGAGATTCTGAAAGAGGCATGAAATATAACCCTGTGGGTAGACAGATGGAGCAAGAAAGGACTGACTGCTTCCTTTATGAGCATATCAGCCTGCTTCAATCACCCCTCCTCCAACAAAGCACAGCAAGCATTGCTCAACCTCCATAGGATTTAGCATCCACACACCAGAGAGGTAATTGACCGCACATTGACAACCAGACCGCACATTGGACACATGGGACATCCAGAGGAGAAGATCCTACTCGTCGCTACTGACAATGGGGCGAACATAGTCAAGGCTATCAAGCTATTACAAAACAGCCAAGAGCAGTGTTGTAAAATAACTACAGTGCCATCAGAAAGTATTCATACCCCTTGATTTATTCGACATTTTGTTGTGTTCAGACTGAATTTCTTGCCAATCTACACACAACACCACATAATGACAAAGTGAAAACATGTTTTTAGAAATGTTTGCAAATGTATTGAAAATGAAATGCAGAAATATCTCATTTACATAAGTATTCATACCCAATAGTCAATACTTGTACTTGTAGAAGCACCTTTAGCAGAGATTACAGCTGTGAGTCCTTCTGCGTAAGTCTCTAAGAGCTTTCCACAACTGGATTGTGCAACATTAGCTCATTATTATTTTCTAAATTCTTCAAGCTGTCAAATTGGTTGTCGATCATTGCTAGACAACCATTTTCAGGTCTTGCAATAGATTTTCAAGTCGATTTAAGTTAAAACTAACTCAACCACTCAGGAACATTAACTGTCTTCTTGGTAAGCAACTCCAGTGTAGATTTGGCCTTGTGTTTTAGGTTATTGTCCTGCTGAAAAGTGAATTCATCTCACAGTATCTGGTGGAGAGTTGAACCAGGTTTTCCTCTATGATTTTGGCTGTGCTTGGCTCCAGTCTGTTTCTTTTTTATTCTGAAAAACTCCCCAGTCCTTAATGATTACAAGCATAACAATAACATGATGCCGCCACCACTATGCTTGAAAATATATAGAGTAATGTGTTGTAAATTTGCCCCAAACATAACACTTTGTATTGCCACATTTTTTTCAGTATTACTTTAGTGCCTTGTTGAAAACAGGATACATGTTTTGGAATATTTGTATTCTGTACAGGCTTCCTTCTTTTTACTCTGACAATGAGATCAGTGGAGTGGAGTAACTATACTGAACCAGAATATAAACGCAACATGCAACAATTTCAAAGATTTTACTGACTTACAGTTCATAAAAGGAAATCAGTCATTTGAAATTAATTAATTCGGCCCTAATCTATGGATTTCACACAGGGGCACAACTTTGGTTTTAGAAGTGTGGGGGGACGTAACCTGGCGTGGGTTGGGTGGTCCTCCCCCATGGTTTTGCTGGCCATCTAAAGCTAGTTTCCTGTATTTCTACACAATCCAATTTGCCATCTCTATTTATAACAACAAAAAGTAAGCAAAAATGCATGCAAGTCATCAAGCTAGTTAAGAGATCATTTTTACATATGTTTAAGTGATAAGACTGAACTAGTTCAAAGGTAATTCAATAATCAATATTGAGTTGCAAATTTAACCAATAGCCTAACAAATGAACAACTCTTAAAAAACTACAAAGACTTTTGATTGTCTATATCAAAGTTCAACCAGACCGCACAGCCAGCCCGAGCTGCCTGCACGCCCAACCCCCACCAGTCTAGTACAAAACGCAACTCTCTCCCAAAACAATTTCGTCCCCACCTTTTTTTATTCCAAAGGGAAAGGTTTGTTAACAAAAGTAAAATAAAAAAAATTGTAAAATAAAAACACATACACCTCAAATATACATTAACACACAGAAACAGCAAATCCTCCATATAATTAATATCATAGGGCTATAGCTTTAAGCTTAAACTACTGTCCTGTAGCTACTGTAGATCTACCCATCAACTCAAGATGGAGCTTTGTATCATTCACTGATATTGTTATGTACTGCAAAATTCCCCTGAGCTCCATAGACTGGTCTTCCCTGGCTGTCGGACCCTGCTCTGACACCTGTCACCATCTCCTAAGAAATTATGAGCATAGTGTTGTGTACTGATTGTGCACCATGACAGTGAAGCCTGTAGAGATGTTTATTACTGTCAGTGTGAAAAGTAGGGAATTAGCTAGGGTAACTGACAGATTAATAACGTTACATTGCCAGCTATGCTGACTAGTAAAAACTCACATTGCACTGATAAAACGTCAGAATATCGGTCTTCAATCGTTTGGCCGCTGGTTTCATCGTTTTGATTTAGGTCTAGTGTGATTGAGGCAAAAATAATAGCTAACATTAGCCAACTTTTGGCCAGCTCACTCTAACGGTACATTAACCAAGTTAATTTACTTCTGTTGAAACGGGACAAAACAAAGGCTACAAAATATTTCCATACAAACAACAGCTGTTAGATAATAATAATGGCCCCCTCATATCGTTATCTCACAGATAGCTAGAGGCTAGAGCTGAACCGGCTGTGGTAGCTACAGTCAAGAAGGGATAAAAAATAAGCTAACGTTAGATGTCATCTACACTAGCTACTGAGAATAAACACTAGTTTAGTTAAACAGCAGTTACGTTACCAGCTACATCAGCCAACTAAAGAGTAGCCAGTTTCTGCTCAGCTTGCTTTAAGGAGCAAGAGCGCAACACATACACACTGACAGCAGCTGCCTATGTTCAACTCTCCCGTGCTGGTCCAGCCAGCCTTCCAGAATCCTAAATCCAGCAGTCTGAAAATTCCAAACAGCCAACTCGACCACTCTGAGGCGTCCACATGGTCCTTAAGCACACCGCTGCCGCTTTTTGTATCACATTGCAATAATTAAACTGGGGGGGGATTTCAGAATGCGGAGGGGACCCTCGTCCCCAGTGAAAGTTGTGCCCCTGATTTCACATGATTGGGCAGGGCTGCAGCCATGGGTGGGCCTTGGAGGGCATAGGCCCACCCACTGGGGAGCCAGGCCCAACCAATCAGAATGAGATTTTCCCCACAAAAGGGCTTAATTCCAGACAGAAATACTCCTCAGAAATACTCCTTGTTACATTTCCAATGCTTTGCATAACAGGAACATTTTCCAATTCACGCACTTATCAAGTGAACGTCCTCAGTCATCTGATCTGGCGGACTCACTAAACACAAATGCTTGTTTGTAAATGATCTCTGAGTGTTGGAGTTTGCCCCTGGCTATCCGTAAATTTAAAAAACAAGAACATTTTGCCGTCTGGTTAGCTTAATATAAAGAATTTTTTAATGATTTATACTTTTACTTTTGATATTTAAGTATACTGAACAGAAATATAAACACAACGTGTAAACTGAAATAAAAGATCCTAGAAATGTTCCATACGCACAAAGAGCTTATTTCTCTCAAATGTTCAGCACAAATTTGATTATATCCCTGTTATTGAGCATTTCTCCTTTGCCAAGATAATCCATCCACCATCCACCTTATTAAATAGTACAATCCTTACACAGGTACACCTTGTGCTGGGGACAATATAAGGCCACTCTAAAATGTACAGTTTTGTCACACAACACAATGCCAAAGATGTCTCAACTTTTGAGGGAGCGTGCAACTGGCATGCTGACTGCAGGAATGTCCACCAGAGCTGTTGCCAGATAATTGAATGTTCATTTCTTTACCATAAGCTGCCTCCAGCGTCGTTTTAGAGAATTTGGCAGTGTGTCAAACTGACCACCACAACCGCAGACCATGTGTAACCACGCCACCAGCGGGATCATCTGAGACCAGCCACCTGGACAGCTGATGAAACTGAAGAGTATTTCTGTCTGTAATAAAGCCCTTTGGTGGGGAAAAACTCATCCTGATTGGCTGGGTCTGGCTCCCCAGTGGGTGGGAAAATACATAGATTAGGGTCTAATTAATTTATTTCAATTGACTGATTTCCTGTAACTCAGTAAAATCGTTGAATTTGTTGCATGCGTTTATATTTTGTTCAGTATATATTTTAGATATTACATTGACTTTTGATACTTAAGTATATTTAAAACCAAATACTTTTAGACTTTTACTAAAGTCATTTTTTAATAGATGCCTTTCACTTTTACTTGAGTCATTTTCTATTAAGACATCTTTACTTTTACTCAAGTATGACAATTGGGTACTTTTTCCACCCTGGGCAAGAGAATACCCATGACCAACAACAACCAGAGCTGGCCATAGCGTTGAACAGTGCGGCAGAAATGTCATGAAACTTTGTCGCACCCTGACAATGATGCTTTTAAATCCAAGTCACATTAAGATTGATTTATAATTTAAACATAACCAAACCTATCACCTGACCTACAATGTGACTTCTTAAGCACATTTTTACTCCTGAATTTATGTACTACTGCCCCCCAGTGGCAAGAAGTGACATCCCCAAAAAAAGACAAACTATAGGCCTACAACACATAAATGGCTTCTAGACTTCCACGCACAAGGCTACTTTCTGTCCCTAACACAAAAAATAAAACCAAATACGAAACAGAAATTATTTTATGAAACCCAAACTAAATAAAAACAAATAAATCAAGTCTGAAATCGAACTGAAACTAAACTGAATTTTAACAAAAATCTAAAATAAATATATAAATATTCCATATTCTTCTGGGGCTTTTTAGCACGCAACACTAAATTGAATCACATTGCAAGGAATGCATTTTGGGTTTTCATTAACAACCAATGTTATCATAGGTGTCAGCGTGTGTTGAGCCAGGTGGCAGGGTGCTGGGGCCAGGCACCAGAGTGGGCAGGGCTTGCATAAGGGGCTCTGATTGGGGAG
Source organism: Salmo trutta (assembly GCF_901001165.1). Classification (NCBI taxonomy): domain Eukaryota; kingdom Metazoa; phylum Chordata; class Actinopteri; order Salmoniformes; family Salmonidae; genus Salmo; species Salmo trutta. The sequence goes on along the minus strand of NC_042974.1, from coordinate 37,292,932 downwards.
GTGTGGTGGGTACCTTGGCCAGCTGGTACTGCAACTCAGGGAAGAGGTTTAGCGAAGACGGTGACAGAGGTTATGAATAAGGGGTGTAGCGTCCCTCCGCCAAGCGGGGCTGGGCTATTTTGATCCTGCCCGAGCAGCTTACTACTTACTTCTGCCCATCTCCATCCTAGTCCCGACACTGTGATCCACTGTGATGACGCAAACTTACACAATGAAGAGAATCTCTTCCACACAGACCTAGTGACCATTCCTCTCACCTCCACAAATCACCATGCTCCGCTCACTTTCTCCCTCTTACATCATGGTCCAATCCACCTACACATTCGGTTAAAGACTGTGAAAGTTTGGCTCTTGCTGTGATGTGAAAAGCTGAATATTCATGGTTCCCAGAAGCAACAATCAGCCAGTACGCCTGGCCAAGGCACCACTTAGACCAAGGGAGAACATACCTGCATGATTTCTCTGACTGGCCTTTTCTCTCTTTAGAGGAGCTCGGAACAGTAATAATAGTAATAATAATAATAATAAACTGTAGAAATGAAAAGGAAAAACTGAAAAATAGGAGTCAAAACAACTCATCAGACTAGACAAAAACCTGAATAAAGAACGGGGTGGACTTAAAGAAGGGAAAGATTGTGATGAATGGGACAGTTAGGGCTTTGGATACAAACCCGGTTTAGGGTAACGGGTGGGATTGGGGTTAGGATACGAACCCGGTTTAGGGTAACGGGTGGGATTGGGGTTAGGATACGAACCCGGTTTAGGGTAACGGGTGGGATTGGGGTTAGGATACGAACCCGGTTTAGGGTAACGGGTGGGATTGGGGTTAGGATACGAACCCGGTTTAGGGTAACGGGTGGGATTGGGGTTAGGATACGAACCTGGTTTAGGGTAACGGGTGGGATTGGGGTTAGGATACGAACCTGGTTTAGGGTAACGGGTGGGATTGGGGTTAGGATACGAACCTGGTTTAGGGTAAGGAGTAGCACCAAGGGTTTGGAGAGGAGTGTCTTTGTGTATTTCTTTGCTTGTATGTGTGTGTGGGGGGGGGGGTGTAAGGGTAGGCATTGTCAAAGAAGCGATGCTTTAGGAGGGACTGAAAGATAGCGATGGACTCCAAGTCACGGATGGCTGGAGGGAGGGAGTTCCAGAGCCTACAGTAGGAGCAACCCTGTCAGAGCATGTCATAACAGAAACCAAGCCATGAGGTCGAAGGAATTGTCTGTAGAGCTCCGAGACAGGATTGTGTCGAGGCACAGATCTGGGGAAGAGTACCAATGGTAGAGTGACCAGACAGAAGCCACTCCTCAGTAAAAGGCACTTGACAGCCCGCTTGGTGTTTGCCAAAAGGCACCTAAAGGACTCTCAGACCATGAGAAAAAAGATGATCTGGTTTGATGAAAACCAATATTTAACTCTTTGGCCTGAACGCCAAACATTACATCTGGAGTAAACCTGATACCATGCTGTGGAGATGTTTTTCAGAGGCAGGGACTGGGAGATTAGTCAGGATCAAGGGAAAGATGAACGGAGCAAAGTACAGAGATCCTTGATGAAAACCTGCTCCAAAGCACTCAGGACCTCAGACTGGGGCGAAGGTTCACCTTTCAACAGGACAACAACCTTAAGCACACAGCCAAGACAAAGCAGGAGTGGCTTCGGGACAAGTCTCTGAATGTCCTTGAGTGGCCCGGCCAGAGCCCGGACTTGCACCCGATCTCACATTTCTAGAGAGAACTGAAAATAGCTGTGCAGCAACACTCCCCATCCAACCTAACAGAACTTGAGAGGATCTGCAGAGAAGAATGGGAGACACTCCCGAAATACAGGTGTGCTAAGCTTGTAGTGTCATACCCAAGAAGACTCGAGGCTGTAATTGCTGCCAAAAGTGCTTCAACAAAGTACTGAGTAAAGGGTCTGAATACTGATATTTCAGTAGTTTTTTTGTATACATTTGCAAAAATTTAACAAAAACTGTTTTCACTTTGTCATTATGTGATATTGTGTGTAGATTGAGCAAAAAAATATTTTATCCAATTTAGAATAAGGCTGTAACGTAACAAAATGTGGAAAAAGTCAAGGGGTCTGAATACTTTCCGGATGCACTATTTGAAAACCATTGACAAAACCTGTCCTCACCATGTAATGTAGGGCAGAGAAAATAAGGGAGCACATGTGAATTTGTCTTCAATTACAACTTTTCCAATGTTTCCATATGCCATTGGCTCTTTATTAGTCAGCTTTGGTCCCTGGCTTTAGCACAGCAGTGAACTGAGAATTACTTTCTGAGGTGTAGCTTTCCTCATGGTGGATTTGTACGAGAACCGATAGCAGCTTCACCACTTAAATGCTACTCCTCGTGTCACAATGCGCAGCTAAATTATCTTCCCCCACTAGCAGTCACATTAAGTCATTTTAATTACAGTTCCTAGACATGGATTAAATAAGTCTGCCCCCAGTGATGACTGTAGGCAAGCATTTCAAGCACTTCACTGCACCTGCTTTAACAGCTTTGATTTGATTGTGAACTGCTTCTCTCTTTCTCTCTTTGACTTGAGATGTTAGAGGAAGCCTCTCAGATTAGGTTTTAAGGTGCTTGATACACACAGTATCTTACTAGTGCACACCTGTATTCAACATCTGCAACCCTTAGGTAACAACGGGCATTCAGTATCTTATTTGTACAACATGCTACGTTAAAAAAGGATACAATAGCATTTGAAGTGAACTGGCACATACACAGCCACACACAAAAGCTACTTTGGTTTAGCTATCCCACCTGTGCAGCTCTATCTTGTTCCTATACAGGGCTTGAACTTCTTCTGTACTCCCCTCACACAGAACTACTTTTGAGTAAGGCGCCTTTTACAGAAGGACTTGTACCAATGTACTTGTACCAATGTTGTTTGCTAACCCTACTGCCTCCCCCTCCCCTCACAGTCTCTCTGTGAAACTCTGTTCAATAGCATTCCCTTCTTACAGATCACAAAAGGAGAAAATGGTGCCCTGCCAGACAAATTGGATGCACCTAGCATCAAGCTAAATCTGGAGAAAAACAAACATGATAGAAAAGATACAGCTACTATGGTCATTCTTCTTCAGTAGCAGGCACACTGTGTCCTAAAACAGTGGTTCCTAAACCTCTCCTCGGACCTCCAGACCTTTCATCCTTTTGTTGTTGCCATGAACTAGCTCACCTTATTCATTTAGTCAAGGGTTTGATAATTAGTTGACAATTTGAATCAGATGTGCTAGCTCTGGAATAGATCAAATACATGGAACAGTTGTGGCTCCCCAGGAGAGTTTTGAGAGACACTCTCTTAAAAGACCACATCTGTTCTGCTGGTATTTCTTATTATTCGTGGTTTTATTCCAATCCGATTTTCCATGGGGACAGAGACGTCCCAGTGCTCTATCTTGATGCCAGGTTGCTGTTCTTTTGGTTCAGTCTGGTACTTAACATAGAGGGGAAACAAAAAATGATAATTACAAATACATTTTTGGAGCAGCAATATGGGAGCTACAGCAAAACATAAAAGGAGCGTCTATAGACCTGCTTCAAGCCTCCAAACATGACAAGGCTGTACATTTCTGATAGTGCATTGATAACAAGTTGTTTATGTCAGATAGGCTATACTCCACATACAGGTGCTGTTCTGTGGCAGAAACATGTTTATTGCATGGGTTACAGATGCCTGTATCGGTCTGCTAATACAGGACTAGTAAAGGCCCAGTGCATTACTTTTGTGAGAATATACCGTAAATAAATTTTACATTTTAGTCATTTAGCAGACACTCTTATCCAGAGCGACTTACAGTAGTGAATGCATACATTTCATACATTTTCTTTCCCGTACTGGTCCCCCGTGGGAATCGAACCCACAGCCCTGGCGTTGCAAACACCATGCTCTACCAACTGAGCCACGCAGGACCATAAATCCATTATTAAAACTTGTTTTTTATTATACATATTCTTTATTCTGATTTTTCAGAGGGTGCTGCAGCAGCCTCAGCACCCCTACTTCCCGCAGCTATGCAATCAGCGATCCCGCTATATGCTGGCAAAATGAGTAGAATTGCAGCAAACGTACTTTAAACTGCAACATCTTCTCCACGCCTCATGGCAAAATGTGTAGAATTGCAGGAGGTTACAAAATTCCACTTAGGTCCCCAAAAAGGTTAGGGCTGGCTCTGACTGCATGTGTGGGTAAGGATATGGGTACGTAGACCCTCGAGCCACTGTGGCCCCTCATGATGAGTTCAGATTTTTGTTGTGGCCCCCACCCCAATCAAAGTTGCCCATCCCTGGTTTAGACTGAACTACCGTTGTGCAACACAACAAAACACAATGTCATAATCATCCACCAGAACATGGAAAAACACAACATAATCTTCTCATTTCAATTTCCTCTATGTGTTAGCCGAATGGAGGCCGAGCTAAAATGTCTGCCACTTTTGTAATTGCCTTCATTAACACTGCATGATTCTCACAAATGTGCCACGATGCAAATGCGCCATGACACACACACACACACACACACTGACACACACACACACACACACACACACTGCACATTGCACCTTATCAGAGAGCAATGAACAATGATCCTCCATCATGATAATTATCATAATGGCAATAAAGTAATTACATCTCTGTGATGCCGCTAGATTTGTCAATATGGAATAGGCCTGTAATAATTGTCAGAAGCTGAGCTATTGGATCAGAATTGAGTTGACAATTTCAACCCTTTTTGGAAAGAAAACACGTTTTATGAGGATCCACCCAAATAATTTGGGTTCCTGTATCCTTTCACAGCATTATAAGGCTGCATTGAGACAATGACTTATCAATGACCCAAGCCCAGCTCAATTAATCCCTCCCATTAGGGATTAAGTATCCTAAATTATGTAAGTAACCTAATTCAATGTCCCTCTAACTGCCCTGAATGCCTCTGCTGATCCTACAGCTATTGTATGCAGTAATCATGTGCCTATGAACCAGAGTTATACTGTTAACACTGAGCCGTTGTGCCCTAGTTGGAAGTCCACTGTGTGTAGCTCACCCTGCACTAACACCCTGCACTAACTAACTCAAGGGTTTTTCAAGGGCTGTTCTTGTAATAATGTGGACTTGATCTTTTACCAAATAGGGCTACCTTCTGTACACCCCCCCCCCCCCCCCACACACACACACACACACACCTTTTCACAACACAACTGATTGGCTCAAACACATTAAGAAGGAAAGAAATTCCACAATTTAACTTTTATGAAGCTTCACCTGTTAATTGAAATGCATTCCAGGTGACTACCTCATGAAGCTGGTTGAGAGAATGCCAAGAGTGTGCAAATCTGTCATCAAGGCAAAGGTTGGCTATTTGAAGAATCTCAAATATTAAATAGATTTTGATTTGTTTAACTGATGTCTTCACTATTATTCTACAAGGTAGAAAATAGTAAAAATAAAGAAAAACCCTTAAATGAGTTGGTGTTCTAAAACTTTTAGTTTAATGTAAATAACATGAGCATGTCTACTTCTGTTAAGCTTCCCAGTAAAGCAATGAAAACAATCAAGCATCCCAGAAAAGGGGGGGAAAAAGCCCACGTTAACATATGTAGCTTAAGAAACAAGGTTCATGAAATTAACAACTTGCTAGTAACAGATGGCATTGATATTCTGACTATCTTTGAAACTCACTTCAATAATACCTTTGATGATACAGTGGTAGCAATACAGGGTTATAACATCTACAGAAAAGCTTGCTGTTTATATTTAGAACCACATTCCTTTAAAGCTTAGACAGGATCTGATGTTAAATACTGTTGAAGTAATATGGCTACAGGTGCATCTGCCTCATCTAAAGCCCATTCTTGTGGGAAGCTGCAACAGACCACCAAGTGCTAACAGTCAGTATCTGGATTACATGTGTGAAATGCTTGATAATGTATGTGATATCAACAGAGAGGTACATTTTCTGGGTAATTTAAATATTGATTGGCTCTATTTATGCTGCCCACTCAAGAAAACGCTTCAAACTGTTATCAGGTTATCAGTCAACCTAGCAATCAATCAATCAAATGTATTTATAAAGCCCTTCTTACATCAGCTGATGTCACAAAGTGCTGTACAGAAACCCAGCCTAAAATCCCAAACAACAAGCAATGCAGGTGTAGAAGCACTACCAGGGTAGTTACAAACAGCACAGGAATGAAATCATCAACATGTATTGATCACATGTTTATTAAATGCTGCAGAAATTTCCTTGAAAGCGGGGTCCATCGGATGTAGTGATCACAATATAGTAGCTATTTCTAGGAAAACCTAAGTTCCAAAGGCTGGGACTAATATAGTGTATAAGAGGTCATACAGTACAATATGTTTTGTAGTGATTCCTATGTTGTTGATGTAAATAATATTTGTTGGTTTGTGGTGTGTAATGAGGAGAAACCAGACACTGCACTTGACACATTTATGAAATTGCTTATTCCAGTTACTAATAAGCATGCACCCATTAAGAAAATGACTGTAAAAACTGTTAAATCCCCATGGCTTGATGAGGAATTGAAAAATGGTATGGTTGAGAGGGATGCGGCAACATGGAATGGCAAATAAGTCTGGCTGCACAATCGATTGGCAAACATACTGTAAATCGAGAAATCATGTGACTAAACTGAATAAAAAGAAGAAGAAACTATACTAAGAAGCAAACATAAATGATATAAAGAATGATAGTAATAAGCTCTGGAGCACCTTAATTGAAATGTTGGGCAAAAAGGCAAACTCAGCTCCATCATTAATTCAATCAGATGGCTCATTCATCACAAAACCAACTGATATTGCCAATTACTTTAAGGTTGGCAAACTTAGGCATGACATGCCAGTAACAAACACTGACACTACACATCCAAGTATAAATGACTATGAAAGACAAGCAATGTAATTTTGAATTTGGTAAAGTGAGTGTGGAAGAGGTAAAAAAAATAACTGTTGTCTATCAACAATGACAAGCCACCCGGGGTCTGACAACTTGGATCTAAAATTACTGAGCATAATAGCAGACAATATTGCCACATCATCAATATTAGCATGACAAGAAAGTGTGTGCCCTCAGGCCAGGAGGGAAGCAAAAGTCATTCCGCTTCCTAAGAATATTAAAGCCCCCTTTACTGGCTCAAATAGTCGACCAATCAGCCTGTCACCAAGCCTTAGTTAACGCTTGGATGGTGATGTTTGACCAAATACAATGGAATTTTACAGTGAACAAAGTGAACAGACTTTCAGCATGCTTATTGGGAAGGACATTCAACAAGCACAGCACTTAAACAAATTACTGATGATTGGCTGAGAGAAATTCATGATATAAAGAATGTGGGTGGCTGTTTTGTTAGACTTCAGTGCGGCTTTTGACATTATCTGTCACGGCTGTCGTAGGAAGGAGTAGACCAAGGTGCAGCGTGGAAAGTGCTCATATTTATAGTAACTCAGAACACTCAAACAAAATAACAAACAAAGAAAAAATGACCGTCACATTCTTCAGGCTTACTGAGCTGACATAAACAAGATGCCACACTGAAGGAGGGAAAAAGGGCTGCCTATGTATGATTCCCAACCAGAGACAACGATAGACAGTTGACTCTGATTGGAAACCATACTAGGCCAATCAAAGAAAAACAACAACATAGAAATATGACACATAGAATGCCCACCCCATGTCACACCCTGACCTAACCAAACAGAGAAAAACGGCTCTCTCAGGTCAGGGCGTGACATTATCGATCTTAGTCTGCAGCTGAAAATACGTATGTGTTATGGCTTTACACCACCTGCTATATTGTGGATAAAGAGTTACCTGCCTCTCCAAAATAAATTCCCCACGGCAGCTGTCAAATACCCTTACTTATTTTTTTAAACATTTTTGAGAAAAGCCAGTGTGTCTATGTGGATGACTTAACATTATACACGTCAGCTTTTACAGCGACTGAAATGACTGCAACACTTAAACAAAGAGCTGGAGTTAGTTTCAGAATGGTTGGCAAGGAATAAGTTAGTCCTAAATATAAAAAAACTAAAAGCATTGTATTTGGGACAAATCATTCACTAAACCCTAAACCTGTGGAAATTGTGGAATGTGGAAATTGAGCAAGTTGAGGTGACTAAACTGCTTGGAGTAACCCTGGATAGTAAACTGGCATGGTCAAAACATGTTGATAAAACAGTAGCTAAAATGGGGAGAAGTCTGTCTATAATAAAGCGCTGCTCTGCCTTCTTAACAGCACTATCAACAAGGCAGGTCCTACAGGCCCTAGTTTTGTCACACCTGGACTACTGTTCAGTCGTGTGGTCAGGTGCCACAAAGAAGGACTTAGGAAAATTAAAATTGATTCAGGACAGGGCAACATGGCTGGCCCTTAAATGTACACGGAGAGCTAACATTAATGATATGCATGTCAATCTCTCATGGCTCAAAGTGGAGGAGAGATTGACTTCATCACTACTTGTTTTTGTAAGAAGTGTTCACAAGCTAAATGCACCGAGCTGTCTGTTTAAACTACTAGCACACAGCTGGGACACCCATGTGTAGCCCACAAGACATGCCACCAGAGGTCTCTTCACAATCCCCAAGTCCAGAACAGACTATGGGAGGCGCACAGAACTACATAGAGCCATGACTACATGGAACTCTATTCCACATCATGTAACTGATGCAAGCAGTAGAATCAGATTGAAAAAACCCCAGATACAAATACACCTTATGGAACAGCGGGGACTGTGAAGAGACACCCACACACAGGTACAGACACACCCATACACACATGGGCGCTGCACACGCACTCTACACACACACACGCACATTGTGGTATTGTAGTATGGTGTTATCGTGCATTTTGTGGTGTGGATATGTACTGGTGTAGCGATGTTAAATGATGTACTGTTTTATCTTTTTTATGTGTACTGTAAGTGTCTTGATGTGTTTGGGCCCCAGGGAGAGTAGCTGCTGCCATGGCAGCATCTAATGGGGATCCTTAATAAAATACAAATACAATAGCACTGTTTATCAGCCATTGGAACACCTCTCTCCATCCCTTAGTCTGAATCTAAGCTGGCTACAGTACAGTGTGAGAGGGACTGTGTGAAGTGACAGGGAGGACTGTTTTTGAAGTTTGTTTTTCTGTTTGCCTAATCCATCTACTCAAACCCCTCTGGATGTGGGGAGCTTGGCAACGAAAAACACAGCTGTTTGATGCTTGACAGCGAAAGAGAGAACGAGAAAGAGCAAAGAACACAAGATTGGAATACAAAGAAATATGAATACATATATTTACTTAAGCCTCTTAATGTAATTCTCAATAACAGGTTGGTGAAATAAACAGGTAACTGCCAAAATAAAGGAAACACCGACATAAAGTGTCTTAATAGGGTGTTGGGTCACCACGAGCCAGAACATTTTCAATACACCTTGGCATAGATTCTACACGTATCTGGAACTCTATTGGAGGGATGCGACACCATTCCATGAGAGATTCCATTATTTGGTGTTCTGCCTGCTAGGCAGAGTTGCAAAGAAAAAGCCATATCTCAGACTAGCCAATAAAAAGAAAAGATTAAGATGAGCAAAAGAACACAGACACTGGACAAAGGAACTCTGCCTAGAAGGTCAGCATCCTGGAGTCGCCTCTTCACTGTTGAGACTGGTGGTTTGCGGGTATTAGTTAATGAAGCTGCCAGTTGAGGACATGTGAGGCGTCTGTTTCTAATGTACTTATCCTCTTGCTCAGTTGTGCACCGGGGCCTCCCACTCCTCTTTCTATTCTGATTAGAGCCAGTTTGTGCTGTTCTGTGAAGTGAGTAGTACACAGCGTTGTACCAGATCTTCAGTTTCTTGGCAATTTCTCGCATGGAATAGCCTTCATTTCTCAGAACAAGAATAGACTGACGAGTTTCAGAAGAAAGGTCGTTGTTTCTGGCCATTTTGAGCCTGTAATCGAACCCACACTTGCTGATGCTCCAGATACTTAACTAGTCTTAAGAAGGCCAGTTTTATTACGTCTTTAATCAGCACAAAAGTTTTCAGATGTGCTAACATAATTGCAAAAGGGTTTTCTAATGATCAATTATCATTTTAAAATTATAAACTTGGATTAGCTAACACAATGTGCCATTGGAACACAGGAGTGATGGTTGCTGATAATGGGCCTCTGTACGCCTGTGTAGATATTCCATTAAAAAAATCTGCCGTTTCCAGCTACAATAGTAATTTACAACATGAACAATGTCTACACTGTATTTCTGAGCAATTTGATGTTATTTTAACAGACAAAAAATGTGCTTTTCTTTCAAAAACAAGGACATTTCTAAGTGACCCCAAGTTTTGAATGGTAGTGTATGCATTGTATAGTCCTCCATAGGGTAATGCCTAACAAAGAGAGCTAATTAGCGAGAGGCAGCATGGCTGTGGGGCTTATGTAACGTTACACCAGTCTGTCAGTGAGGAGAAGGGGAAAAGGGCGTGAACAAACGGGAGCACAGAGAAAGATAACTGATAACTCAAGTCTAGCTGCTCGCCAGCCTGCAACTCAGCCTGTGCACAAATCCACAATCCTATCCTTCTTTGGCAAAGTGGTCACAAACCAAGAGTAATGCATCACCTTAAAACATGTGTGTGTGGAACAAATGGGCACTGTTCATGATGCAGCATCTTTTCCAGTCACTGCACTAGTTCATCCTACAATGACTGTCTGTAGAGCTGCATTAGTACTCTGTGTTCATGGCTTATCCTGGACTAACTAAATGCCTGACATAGTCATCCAGTTGGACTAGCAGTGGAACTGTCAAATAGTGGCAGCGCTGTTGCTGATGCTGCCGTGACTGGAGTACTGGAGGCTGATAGGAGGTTAATGTGCCTGAGTTTCTGCTTTATCGTCCCGCTCTCTGTCTGCATCACCACCACCAGCCCAGACACACTTGTTTATGACAGGAGCTAACAACATCAAGTCCCCTCTGCCACCTCCTAGATGCTGATTGGCAGGTGTGATGGGGCAAGGCACTAATTGTGGCTGAATGTTCCCTAATATCTGTGTGTTGTCATGCTGATCAAGGCTGGAGGACAATAAATGGGTAATTCATCATGTTTTTTATTCTTTCAGTCTTTGTGTATAAAATTCAAGGGACAAACATTGTTTACATACCTTTTAAAATGTATTTATTATTATTTTATAAAACAATACAATACAAAACAATACAATACACAGACAATACTAATGGCCACTCCCATAGCTATTTAGCATATTTTAAGACTTTTTGTGTATATACAGTACAGTGTTGACTTGATTGTCTATTGATGGAAATAAAGGGAGACTGTGGGATTGAGTTGGTGCTTTGTTCAGTGATAGTTATTGGCAATAATTACTATAGGAAAGGTTGTCTCTCCAATCACTGCAATTATGTCTGCAGGCTTTAAGAAGCTTTGTTCCATAGCAATGCTTATGTCTCCAGCACAGTTATTGAAAATTGCTGTTTACTTTGTCCAGCATCTGTAAAATAAGGCAGTCAAGTGAAAGACAAGTACTGAATCAATCTAGCGTTTTCAGAGTAGATGCAGAAGCATCACTCCATAGTCAGTTGTCCACATTTACGTGCATGAAGTGATAACTTCCTTGAGGATGGCTACGCAAACAGTCTTCTAGGGAGTTGTTGCCATATGCAGCAGTGTAAATGATTTAGTATAGCTTTCCCATTGTACATAATTGTATCTGGATCAGAGTAATAAAGTTTCCAAAGCACAAATGTGTGATTAAAAAAAATGCCACACTGTCATAGACAATGATAAGACTGGGGTGAAGGGTAGTTTGGTTACCATGGTATTAGTATAACTTGTAGGAGAGTATTAATGCAATGCCGAGAATATCCCCATAGTGAGCCCTACTGAAGCACATACTATTGCTTATCTCTGAGGATGAATAAATCAAATGAAGACGATCCCCCCCCCCCTCGGGGATTTTATGACTAAAGCATTTTCTTAGGTCAAGAGGTCAAGTAAATAGATTAGGAGGGTTGTGACCTTTGACCCCCTTCACTAGGCAGTAATGTGTTACTAAAGACAGAGATAACCTGCGGCTGACCCGCCCCTGTCTGAACGAGGTCGCTGCATCAAGAGGTAGCCCGACCTTCACATCAACACGCGTACATACACACACACGCAGATCCCAGAGCAGAGCAGCTTCATTCCACTCAGTGAGCATGGCTCATGGCTCAGCACTAACACACACACTAATTCCCTGAGGTCAGAGCAGTGGGAGAAAGGGCATCAAGTTGCATGACCTTCAATTCATTACATATCTAAATCATCTCAAAACAATCTCAGATTGAACTAATAAGAAAGAAAGAAAGACTAAGTGCTCTAGGCATTGGTGGGTGAAGAGAGAGAGAGAAGAGAGCTCACAGGTGGAAATACTCTACATGCCATGCCCCTGTTTAAAAATGTCATTCACTTCTGCTGTATGGCTGCCAATCTGATAAACACCTTTAGATACCTGACAGGAGGGGTGCTTGTAACACATTAGCAGAGAGTAAGAGAGGGATGGGCTCCTCTCCAACCCCAGGGTTAGCCTACCTATAACACCAATCATTGTCTTCTTTTTGGCTAGGGGACATCAGTACAGTATGAACTGGATAGTAAACTGCTGGGCCACCTGGGTTATAAACGTCATCTGTAACTGTGCTTAGTAGTGGTCGGCCGATTATGATTTTTCAATGCCGATACCGATTATTGGAGGAACCAAAAAAGCCGATACAGATGAATAGGCCAATTCTTTTTTTGGGGGGGGGGGGGTAATAATGACAATTACTACAATACTGAATGAACACTTATTTTAACTTAATATAATACATCAATAAAATCAATTTAGCTTCAAATAAATAATGAAACATGTTCAATTTGGTTTAAATAATGCAAAAACAAAGCGATGGTGAAGAAAGTAGAAGCGCAATATATGCCATGTAAAAAAGCTAACATTTAAGTTCCTTGCACAGAACATGAGAACATATGAAAGCTGGTGGTTTCTTTTAACATGAGTCTTCAATATTCCCAGGTAAGAAGTTTTAGGTTGTAGTTATTATAGGAATTATAGGACTATTTCTCTCTATACCATTTGTATTTCATATACCTTTGACTATTGGATGTTCTTATAGGCACTTTAGTATTGCCAGTGTAACAGTATAGCTTCCGTGCCTTTCCTCGCCCCTACCTGGGCTCGAACCAGGAACACATCGACAACAGCCACCCTCGAAGCATCGTTACCCATCGCTCCACAAAAGCCGCGGCCCTTGCAGAGCAAGGGGAACAACTACTCCAAGTCTCAGAGCGAGTGACGTCACCGATTGAAACGCTATTAGCGCGCACCCCGCTAACAGCCTAATCTCGGGAGTTGATAGGCTTGAAGTCATAAACAGCTCAATGCTTGAAGAATAGCGAAGAGCTGCTGGCAAACGCACGAAAGTGCTGTTTGAATGAATGCTTACGAGCGTGCTGCTGCCTACCATCGCTCAGTCAGACTGCTCTATCAAATATCAAATCATAGACTTAATTATAACATAATAACACACAGAAATATGAGCCCTTGGTCATTAATATGGTCGAATCCGGAAACAATCATTTCGAAAACAAAACGTTTATTCTTTCAGTGAAATACGGAACCGTTCCGTATTTTATCTAACGGGTGGCATCCCTAAGTCTAAATATTGCTGTTACATTGTACAACCTTCAATGTTATGTCATAATTATGTACAATTCTGGCAAATTAATTACGGTCTTTGTTAGGAATAAATGGACTTCACACAGTTCGCAACGAGCCAGGCGGCCCAAACTGCTGCATATACCCTGACTGCTTTCACGGAAGACGAGAAGTGACACAATTTCCCTAATTATAAGAAATTCATGTTAGCAGGTAATATTAACTAAATATGCAGGTTTAAAAATATATACTTGTGTATTGATTTTAAAGAAAGGCATTGTTGTTTATGGTTAGGTGCAACGACAGTGCTAAATCATCACCCTTATAAAAATATATAATCCAGTCCAATTCAATGAATTACAGTGTAGACTAATCCAAGTGTAGGCTGCGACACAATGTAAACGGAGAAGGACGCTAAAATGTGGTCAGTGGCAGATCAAAATAGCAGGTGAACGGAGAAGTTGTCCATGGTGCTGTCATTCTAGGTCCTTTATTACCTTGTTCATAATGAGCATAGGACGGTTGCATTTTGGCTTCTGCTCAGATGGATGAAGCCAATGGGGAACACATGCAGCATACAGACACCACCACCGGCTACAGACCTACCACAGATCTTACTTGCAGTGGTGTAGTACTATTTTTTTCAGGCGAGGGAGCACAAAAAAATATGTAAATGATGTCATCATTTCCTCAATCAAAGTTTTTTACCAACAGATGTAGCCTATTGAATAGCATATCCTTACAGGGCTCTCCAACCCTGTTCCTGGAGCACTACTGAACTGTAGGGTTTCACTCCAAATCCAGTTGTAACGAACCCAATCCATTTTATAAATCATCTAATTATTAGAATCAGGGGCGCTAGATTAGGGTTGGAATGAAAACCTACGTGATGGTAGCTCTCCAGGAACAGGGTTGGAGAGTCCTGTTATAAGATATGCATAAAATGCATCCTCCAATTGCAACGTTCGCCTATGCCCACACATATTGTCTCAAGAAAATGTTATATTTTTAATACCCTCAAACACCAAGTTAAGCATACCTCATTTCTAAATAGGCCATCATCACTGTCAATCGTGAATTATAATTATTCACGTTTTACCTGTGAAACTGCATCTGCGTGCCAATCATTTCATGGGAATAGACTATGCATTTCAATGTTCTTGAATTACTGTTTTGTGAACGAATTATAGCAGATTATGTTAACAAACTAATAGCCTTTCTTGTATTTTGTTTCAATCAAAGCATATATCCTGCAGAGTGGGTCTGTTGAGTTCAATTTTTTTGGGTCTATTCAGCTTCAGCTAACCATCCTAAAATCTCATTAGAAATGTGGAGGTGTTTTTGGTGTAACAGTAACATTAGCCTATAGGCCTACTATGCTTTGCTGTTAAATTCGGTACTGTTAAGTAAAATACAAATGAATCGTTATGTGATCTTGCAAGACATTGATTCAGCTTTGACCTAACTTTACTAAACGGGCACCATTGTGAAAAGTAATAATCTTCTGTTGTACTAATAATAAGTGATGAGGAGGACTATTAGGCGTGGGAAACAGATCTTGATAAGTGTTACTGTAAATGATTGGAGCGCCTTTCGTGGTTGTGAAAGGACAGCGCTAAATAAACATTGATTTGATTAGCTTGAACACATGGTTACAATATACCCTATTACAGAATAAAAGAAAAGGCCAGAACTATCAATTCATATAATTTATTTGCATAGATTTAATCAATAAATCAATTTACCAAGTAGTGAAAATAAATCATTACTACGTAGAATTGCAGGAAATCCGTTTGAAAAAAGCCATAAAATCAAGCTTTTGGTGTAGCGTATTCATGCATGTCAATAAGCTATGACCTAAATGCATTATTACCGCCATCTTGACCCAATTCACATTTCCATTTTCCCACCCCGACATAGCCTACCAAGCTAGAACGGGCCCTGCATCTCAACCACAAGCCAGCATAGGCTAAATATCCCAAGCAGGGCTACAGCAACTTCCAACTTCCAGACGGTCAAGCTCTTGGGCTTTGCGGTGTCCTTGGCAGAATGGTGCAGCTGTAACCAAGTGGTCACATTCTGTATCGTTCTGGGTTCCACTGCGTAAGAGCAGGTTGGTGGAGTTTTATCAACATATGCTACCATACCCCGTTCAAAGACACTTAAATGTTTTGTCTTGCACATTCACCCTCTGAATGGTGATATCAATAAAGGATCATAGCTTTCACCTGGATTCACCTGATTAGTCCATGTCATGGAAAGAACAGGTGTTCCTAATCTTTAGGGGTCAAAATTGACACCCTAAACATTCTTATAAATAAAGTAGTCAAAAGTTTGTGACTCAAACTTGTTGGATGCATTTGCAGTTTGTTTTGGTTTTGTTTCAGATTATTTTGTGCACAATAGAAATTAATGGTAAATAATGTAGTGTCACTTTGGAGTCACTTTTATTGTAAATAAGAATAGAATATGTTTCTAAACACT
Source organism: Salmo trutta (assembly GCF_901001165.1). Classification (NCBI taxonomy): domain Eukaryota; kingdom Metazoa; phylum Chordata; class Actinopteri; order Salmoniformes; family Salmonidae; genus Salmo; species Salmo trutta. Next base: position 37,276,717 of record NC_042974.1, on the reverse strand, counting down.
TCTATACAATTTCAAAAACATTACAATACATTCATTACAGAATTCACAACACCCTAAGTGTGTGCCCTCAGTCCCATACTCCACTACCACATATCTACAACACAAAATCCATGTGTACGTGTGTATAGTGGGTATGTTATCATGTGTATGTATGCATGTGTCTGTGCCTATGTTTGTGTTGCTTCACAGTCCCCGCTGTTCCATACGGTGTATTTTTATTTGTTTTTTAAATCTGATTCTACTGATTGCTTCAGTTACCTGATGTGGAATAGAGTTCCATGTAGTCATGGCTCTATGTAGTACTCTGCGCCTCCCATAGTCTGTTCTGGACTTGGGGACTGTGAAGAGTGGCATGTCTTGTGGAGTATGCATGGGTGTCTGAGCTGTGTGCTAGTCGTTTAAACAGACAGCTCCGTGCTTTCAACATGTCAATACTTCTCACAAATACAAGTAGTGATGAAGTCAATCTCTCCTCTACTTTGAGCCAGGAGAGATTGACATGCATATTATTAATGTTTGCTCTCTGTGTGCATCCAAGGGCCAGCCGTGCTGCCCTGTTCTGAGCCAATTGCAATTTTCCTAAGTCTCTCTTTGTGGCACTTGACCACAAGACTGAACAGTAATCCAGGTGCGACAAAACTAGAGCCTGTAGGACCTGCCTTGTTGATAGTGCTGTTAAGAAGGTAGAGGAGTGCTTTATTATGGACAGACTTCTCCCCACCTTAGCTACTGTTGTATCAATATGTTTTGACCATGACAGTTTATAATAGAGGTTTTATCAGCAATGTTTTCAGTGTCATCTTTCTCCTAGTTTTATGGCTACTGCACCAAAGGCTTTTTTCTTTTCATTCAGTCAGCTTTGCCCTGGCTACCCCTCGACGCAGCAGACCAGCTCCAGCATCACAAAAGGCGAAGCTGACTGATTGGCTCCGACATTAATTTCATAGAACTTTATCCATGGCTACACTTCCATTTGATGTTGAGGGAGTGTTCATTCATCTAGACGTGTCCTCTTGACAGATGAGCTAATTACCATTTGCTGTGACTCACACAAAGATCTCGAGATTACTTACTATTGTTTTGCTCGCTTTTCATCTTCCCAGAAAGAAGGGAATAGGATGAAAAAAGAAAAGACAAATCTTGGCCTGTCACTTGTATAGCTAAGAGCAGATATGGGCACTGGAAGCTTGGCAACTTCAGAGAAAGGGGATGTGGAAAAGACTAATGTTTACCCTGAATGATGATAATGACTATATGGGATTTGTGGTTCAGATTTTCAGAAAGTGTCAACGCCTACAGGGACAGACATTAGGGTTGGGCAGTATCCAGATTTTCATTCCATCATACTGTTTCTGCACCATACCGGTGTATACGGTACTACCAGAAATGCACAAGGGCCCACAACCCCCCTCCAGGATACAGTATATACTGTACGGTCTGTCGCCCAAGCCTAACAGACATAGATATCCTATTTAATTAGTATTCTAATTCCTAATTCTATGGGGACAGAAGTTATTCTTTAACATAAAATACCTGACAATGAAAAACTCTGGGCATATTAATAGCGTATAACTTCCTCAGTCAGGAGAAAGGTCCTGCCCTTTATTTATGCTAGTGTTGTGGTACTTAGCATGCATCCCACACACGTGTGAGCATAGCACAATCAATGTACTGTACATCTATCAACGGCTCAGTTTTTCCATACTAAGCAAATACTTCCAGACGTGTTTATGATGCAGCCAATTGATTAGCTGTCCCATGTCCCCATTGTAACTTTTCAACCAGACTAGTAAAAGACCAAAACACAATATATTAAACGCATTACGGCCCATTTTAAAAATGACACATTTTGATGTCATGTACTGGCCCTTTTTACCACATTCATATCAAATGTCAAGTGCATTCAACACAGCATGAAACGTTAACACAATAACTGCGAGGTTTATGGTAAAAGCCAGTTAGACGATTTTCATTACAAACATGCATTTGAGAAAACAATGTTCCCTCTAACACGACTATATACTGTTTTGCGCTCTTGATTTACTGAGTACTTGTCAGCTAGCTAGCTAATCTCATTCGGAGCATGAAATGTGTATCCTTCCTTATCTCTTTGTTCCCATCATCTGTGCCCCTATATGTGTCCAGCTCTCCAGGCACGATATCAGATGAAATGGAATGGTGCCTTGAGTTATTGAAATATGAAACCATGGCTAACAATAAAGTATTGGTATTTGGTATGTATTAGGATCCCCATTAGCCGCTTCAAAAGCATCAGTTACTCTTCCTGGGGTCCACATGAAACATGACATAAGACATAGTACAGGACATTATTAGTCCTGGACTGAAATACATCAATATAAAACGGCACACATAGCCTTTATATCAGTACATACACACAAAATATAGGTCTAATACATAATACAATACAAATTACAATACAAGATAAATACAATGGTTGTGTCGCTTCACAGTCCCCTTCGTGCAGTAAGGTGTCCTTTTATCTGTTTTTTTTTTAAACTTGTTTTATTGCTATCTTGAGTTACCTGGTGTGGCAGAGAGTTCCATGTAGTCATGGCTCTATTTTATTCTGTGCATTTCCCAGCCTCTGTTCTGGACCTTGTGTTGTACTGATGAGTGTCCGAACTGTGTGCTAATTGCTTGAACAGACAGTTCGGTACCTACAACACATCAATACCTACCACAAAGACCAATAATCAGCTTCTTGGTCTTACTGACATGGATGGAGAGGTTGTTGTCCCGGCACCACACTGACAGGTCACTGACCACCTCCCTGTAGGCTGTCTCATCATCGCCGGTGATTAGGCCTATGGTGTTGGAGTCGTGCGTAGCCCGCAGTCGTGGGTGAACAAGGAGTACAGGAGAGGACTAAGCAAACACCCCTGTGGGACCCTGGTATCGATGGTCAGCATGGCGGAGGTGATGTTACCTACCCTCACCACCTGGACTCGACCCGTCAGGAAGTCCAGAATCCAGTTGCAGAGGGAGGTGTCAGTCTCAGGGTCCTAAGCTTGGTGACAAGCTTGGAGGGGACAATGGTGTTGAACAATGAGCTGTAGTAAGTGAACAGCATTCTCACATAGATATTCCTCTTATCGAGGTGGGTGAGGGTAGTGTGGAGAGCAACTGAGATTGCGTCGTCTATGGATCTGTTGGGGCGGTATGCAAATTGGAGTGGGTCTAAGGTACCTGGAATGATGGACTTGATGTGTGCCATAACCAGCCTTTCAAAGCACAGGGTGGCAGTCATTGTGATATGAAGCCTTACCGTTCATGGGAACAGGAATGATGGTAGTAGTCTTAATAAACGATGTGGGGATTACAGACTGGGACAAGGAGAGGTTGAAAATGACTGTGAATATGCCTGCTGGCTGATCTGCGCATGCTCTGAGAACGTGCCCTGGAACGTTCTCATTGTGCCCTACTTTGAACTGGGCCGCTATGATCAAGTCAAACTGAGAACAGTACCAGACTAAGTTAGATAATGTTGTCTCTTATGCAAACAAAAACCATGGGCCTTGAGTATGGTGGCCCTAAGGGGCAAATTACTTGAATGGATAGTTCAAACAGGGCAGTTTAAAACTTCCAACATAGAGCATGTTCAAGATTATAGCCTACTGTGTATGTGGTTGATATTACCGAACCCTTTAAATGGCCTCTAGTCTCTTTTTCAAACAGAGAAGGATCAAATTATATGGTGTGTGCTTTAGTGTTTCTGTAGCCATAGTGATATAATCTTATGGCGCTTGAGAGCAATCAAAAAAGCCTACTGTATAATTACTTTTTCCTCTTTGACATGGCATGCATTTTAATTAAGTCTAAAAGTTGTACCTGTTTTTGAAACTAAATGGAATTTATACAACACTGTTGTGATAATTGAATTACTACTTGCTATTTTCAAACATTGTTCAATGGCAGAGACCAAGAAAATGTAATTGGTTTTCCTGCTCGAACCAAACTTTAACATACCGTGAGTAACATGCCTCATTGTGAATGCATTTAAAGTGTTGTAAAATAGAGATTGGGATAAAGAGTTCAAAGTGGTAAACATTTTCATACCATCACCACACAAACGAATGAAAGCAGAATTAAACTCAGCAAAAAAAGAAATGTCCTCTCACTGCATTTATTTTCAGAAAACTTAACATGTGTAAATATTTGTATGAACATAAGATCAACAACTGAGACATAAACTGAACAAGTTCCATAGACATGTGACTAACAAAAATGGAATAACGTGTCCCTGAACAAAGGGAAGGTCAAATCAAAAGTAACAGTCAGTATCTGGTGTGGCCACCCAGCTGCATTAAGTACTGCAGTGCATCTCCTCCTCATGGACTGCACCAGATGGGAAACAGTGTTTAAACCCTTTACAATGAAGATCTGTGAAGTTATTTGGATTTTTACGAATTATCTTTGAAAGACAGGGTCCTGAAAAAGGGACATTTCTTTTTTTGCTGAGTTTAGTTGAATTTGCTGAGGGAGTGTGCTATTTTTAGCTAAGTTGTACTTTCCTTCCAGGGTGTCTATGCAGAGCGATACTTCCCTCTGAGAAGGAAGCAAATAACTGTTTCTCAGTTGCCTCTTTAAATCACCATGACCAAAGCTGAGTAACACTATGAATAAATGACATGCATTATTTCACATGAGTTCGGCTGAGTTTTTTTTCTCTGTTGGTTACCCCCCCCACCCCCCCACAGTGCCACGCCTGTTGTAAACTCACAAAATGAGTCCTCCTCGTCTTTATCCTGGGGTGTAGGGACGTCCCCACATCCCAAAACTGCTGGGAATGTCTCCACATTACTGATGGATGGTCACAGGGCTGGCGTCACCAACAGGGAATGATTGAGATCCCTGTTGGTCACATTAATCTCTCCCCACACTGTCCTTAGAAGTAAACACGCATCGTCTTATGCACTCTAATAATGCATGGCCACTGGGTTCTATAACTTACAGGCCCTTGTTAGGGAAGAGACGTCAGCCTTCTGCATAAACTCTCTGCTTACTGCTGTGTTGCCAGAGCAGCTCGGTCATTACGTTGATATTATTGCCACGGACTTGGAACTGCTGCATATTCATTATAAGTTAGGAAGCGGTGTAGGTTCTTTTTTTTTACCCTTATAGAGTGACACAGCGTTTTTGAAGAATGAGCAGGTGTGGACCGAGAGGTCGCAGACTCCGGGCTCCTGCGTTCTCACCAGATGGCAGGTATAAGTCGCCTCTCACTTTAGTATCTCCTTGCTGAGAGATATATCGCCCGCTGCCAAGGATGGTGTCACGAGGCCAGCAGCAGTCAAGTCAAATGAATGCAGCTACACTTGTGAGATGCATGCGCCTTTTTACAGCCATAATTTCTCTCAATGGGGTTTCTTTCCATCTCCGAAGTGCTCTCCGAGACACTCTCCCTCTCCACAACACAGCAGCTAATTATCCATTTGGTGCCAATTTGCTGCAGTCTTATGAGCTCCTCCAAAGTTCTCCAGAGGTATTTAGGACAGAGCAGAGCATGGTTAAGTATTTGTGTGTCTGTATTATGTCTGTTCTGTACTGTGTGTTGGTTGGCGATGAAGCATCTCAGCAGGATGATGTTGTCTTGAAGTGACTGTGTATGTCAACTGAGTGTGAAGATGGTAGAGTGCAGAGCCTCCACAGTCAGAGGGCTCAGTAATTGCAATGGTATGAAATGAATGAAGTCATTCATATTAATGTCTTTAGGGGTATTACAGCGTATTATTCACGTCCTTTATTCAGGGAATGAATGGCTTAGAACACATTGAGTAAAGCAACATTTGAATCACTTAAAATATACTACAACAAACAGAAAGCATTCCTCCACTGACATTGCCTCAAGTAATGGTGTTGTCAAATCAAATCAAAATATAATTTCATTTGTTATACGCTTCGTAAAACAAACAGGTGTAGACGAACAGTGAAATACTTACTTATGGGTCCTTTTTGAATTATGCAGAGATTAAGATAGAAAAATATATAATACTGACACAAGGAATATATGCGCAGTGAATAACAAAGATGAGTAAAAATAACATGGCTATATAGAAGGAGTACCAGTACTGAGTCAATGTGCAGGGGTACCAGGTAATTGAGGTACTGTAGCTATGCACATATAGGTTGCGTTAAAGTGACTAGGCAACAGGATAGATAATAGACAGTAGCAGCAGCGGGTAGCCATTTGATAAGCTATGCCCAGTGACACGAGCCTACCAGACGAGCTAAATCACTTCTATGCTCGCTTCGAGACAAGCAACACTGAGGCATGCATGAGAGCATCAGCTGTTCCGGACGACTGTGTGATCACGCTCTCCGTAGCCGATGTGAGACAGACCTTTAAACAGGTCAACATACACAAGGCTGCGGGGCCAGACGAATTACCAGGACGTGTGCTCCGGGCATGTGCTGACCAACTGGCAGGTGTCTTCACTGACGTTTTCAACATGTCCCTGATTGAGTCTGTAATACCAACATGTTTCAAGCAGACCACCATAGTACCTGTGCCCAAGAACACAAAGGCAACCTGCCTAAATGACTACAGACCCGTAGCACTCACGTCTGTAGCCATGAAGTGCTTTGAAAGGTTGGTAATGGCTCACATCAACACCATTATCCCAGAAACCCTAGAGACACTCCAATTTGCAAACCACCCAAACAGATCCACAGATGATGCAATCTCTATTGCACTCCACACTGCCCTTTCCCACCTGGACAAAAGGAGCACTTATGTGAGAATGCTATTCATTGACTACAGCTCAGCGTTCAACACCATAGTATCCTCAAAGCTCATCACTAAGCTAAGGACCCTGGGACTAAACACCTCCCTCTGCAACTGGATCCTGGACTTACTGATGGGCCGCCCCCAGGTGGTGAGGGTAGGTAGCAACACATCTGCCACGCTGATCCTCAACACTGGAACTCCCCAGGGGTGCGTGCTCAGTCCCTGTTCACCCACACCTGCATGGCCAGGCACGACTCCAACACCATCATTAAGTTTGCAGACGATACAACAGTGGTAGGCCTGATCACCGACAATGACGAGACAGCCTATAGGGAGGAGGTCAGAGACCTGGCCAGGTGGTGCCAGAATAACAATCTAATCCTCATCGTAACCAAGACTAAGGAGATGATTGTGGAATACAGGAAAAGGAGGACCAAGCACGCCCCCATTATCATCGACGGGGCTGTAGTGTAGCAGGTTGAGAGCTTTAAGTTCCTTGGTGTCCACATCAACAACAAACTAGAATGGTCCAAACACACCAAGACAGTCGTGAAGAGGGCACGACAAAGCCTATTCCCCCTCAGGAAATGAAAAAGATTTGGCATGGGTCCTGAGATCCTCAAAAGGTTCTACAACATCGAGAGCATCCTGACTGGTTGTATCACTGCCTGGTACGGCAATTGCTTGGCCTCTGACCACAAGGCACTACAGAGGGTAGTGCGTACGGTCCAGTATATCACTGGGGCTAAGCTGCCTGCCATCCAGGACCTCTACACCAGGCAGTGTCAGAGGAAGCCCTAAAAATTGTCCAAGACCCCAGCCACCCCAGTCATAGACTGTTCTCTCTACTACCCCATGGTAAGTGGTACTGGAGTGCCAAGTCTTGGACAAAAAGGCTTCTCAACAGTTTTTACCCACAAGCCATAAGACTCCTGAACAGGTATTCAAATGGCTACCCGAACTGTTTGCATTGTGTGCCTCCCCAAACCCTCTTTTTACGCTGCTGCTATTCTCTGTTTATCATATATGCATAGTCACTTTAACTATACATTCATGTACATACTACCTCAATTGGGCCGACCAACCAGTGCTCCTGCACATTGGCTAACCGGGATATCTGCATTGTGTCCCGCCACCCACCACCCGACAACCCCTCTTTTACGCTACTGCTACTCTCTGTTCATCATATATGCATAGTCACTTTAACCATATCTGCATGTACAATCAGCCAGCCATGTATCAATCAGCCTGCCTAACCGGTGTCTGTGTGTAGCCTCGCTACTTTTATAGCCTCGTTACTGTATATAGCCTGTCTTTTTACTGTTGTTTTATTTCTTTACTTACCTATTGTTCACCTAATACCTTTTTTGCACTATTGGTTAGAGCCTGTAAGTAAGCATTTCACTGTAAGGTCTACACCTGTTGTATTCAGTGCACGTGAGAAATAAACTTTGATTTGATTTGATATTTAGCTGTGTTGTTTAGCAGTCTTATGGCTTGGGGGTAGAAGCTGTTCAGGGTCCTCTTGGTTCCGGACTTGGTGCACTGGTACCGCTTGCCATGCGGTAGCAGAGAGAAGAGTCTATGGCTTGGGCGGCTGGATTTGATGGGCCTTCCTCTGACACCGCCTGGTATAGAGGTCCTGGATGGCAGGGAGCTTGACCCCAGTGATGTATTGGGCCGTACGCACTTCCCTCTGTAGTGCCTTGCGATCTGATGCCTTGCAGTTGCCGTACCAAGCAGTGATGCAGCCAATCAAGATGCTCTCAATGGTGCAGATGTATAACTATTTGAGGATCTGAGGGCCCATGCCAACTCTTTTCAGCCTCCTGTGGGGGAAGAGGCATTGTCGTGCCTTCTTCATAACTGTGTGGGTGTGTTTGGACCATGATAGATCCTTAGTGATGTGGATACCGAGGAACTTGAAGCTCTCGACACTCTCCACTACAGCCCTATCGATGTGGATGAGGGTGCGCTCGCCCCTCCGTTTCCTGTATTCCACGATCAAGTCCTTTGTCTTACTGACGTTGAGGGAGAGGTTGTTATTCTGGCACCACACTGCCAAGTCTCTGAACTCCTCCCTATAGGCTGCCTCATCATCGTCTGTAATCAGTCCTACCACCGTCATGCAAAGTTGATGACGGTGTTGGAGTCGTGCGTGGCCACGGAGTCATAGTACAGGAGGGGACTAAGCACACACCCAAGGGGCCCCTTCGTTGATAGTCAGCGTGGCTTATGTGTTGTTGCCTACCCTCACCACATGGGGACGTCAGGAAGTCTAGGATCCAGTTGTAGAGGGAGGTGTCCCAGGGTCCTGAGCTTGGTGATGAGCTTGGAGGGGACTATGGTGTTGAATGCTGATCTGTAGTCAATGAAAAGTATTTATTTTGTCCAGGTGGGTGAGGACAGTGTGGAGTGCAGTAGAGATCCCATCATCTGTGGATCTGTTGGGGCGGTATGCCCCAAATTGTAGTGGGTCCGGTTACCATCTGCCTCATAGGACCACTTGCTTTAGGCAAGAAGCAGGAGGATAGAGTTTTGGTCTGATTTGCCAAAGACAATGCGAGGGAGGGCCTTGTATGTGTTTCTGTTTGTGGAATAAAGCTGATCTAGAATTGTGTCACTTCTAGTTGCACAGGTGACATGCTGGTAAAAATGTGGTAAAATGGATTTAAGTTTCCCTGAATTAAAATCAATAGCCACGAGAAACGCTGCCTCTGAATGTGCATTTTATTGTTTGTTTATGGCCCTATACAGCTCGTTGAGTACGGTCTTAGCGCCAGCATCGGTTTGTGGTGGTAAATAGACAGCTACGAAAAATATAGATGAAATCTCTCTTTGTAAATTGTATGGTCTGCAGCTTATCATGAGGGGTTGGGTTAAATGCGTTGACACATTTCGATTGAATGCATTCGGTTGTGCAATTGACTAGGTACCCCCTTTCCCTTCCCTAACTCAGGCAATCAAAAGCTCAATACTTCCTTAACATTAGAGATCGTGCACCAGCTGTTGTTAATTAACAAAGAGACACACTCCTCTTCTTCCCTTCATCTCACCCGAGTCTGCTGTCCGGTCTCGACGATACATAGAAAAACCAGCAAGATGTACAATATATCCATGCCCTCGTTCAGCCACGACTGAGAAACGTAGGATATTACAGTTTTTCAGGTCCCGTTGATAGGATAGTCTCGAATGGAGGTCATCCAGTTTGTTCTCCAGTGATTGCACATTTGGCCAATAGAACAGAGGGCAATGGCAGTCTATTTGCTCGCCCACATAGTCTCATCAGGGTGCCGGCTTTTGGTCATTGCCACTGGCTCTGAGGTTGTGTGTGTTTTGGGCTAATTATACTCTTGAAAAGGTCACATCTATGATACTGTCCCAACATTCCTGCTCTTAGTGCTAGTGACCTTTGACCTAACTGGCCATGCTCAGGTCCTTCCCAACCATGTTTGTCCACTTGATGTGGCTGTCCTCCCAGAGCCTGTCCTCCCAGTGGGCCTTCAGAGACCACCCTCTGAACCATTGACCCTGACAGAAAACCAAGCTGTCTGTCTTCCATCTTAAGCCAGGTTTTTTGGTAAACTCTTGCATGCACACACTCACACACACTGGCCTTTCGCTCTGACAAGATCACCTGGCACAGACAACATGGTACTAACACCATGGCTCATGCCATATGCCCATTGACATGCTGCTCTTGATTAGGCCTCTAATGCAAAATGACCTGCTGTAATTCTAAGCTCTAACTCACTGGCATGTCTGTACATCTACTAGAGTCAGATGAAGCCCCTGGTAATGTGAGCTGCAGGATTAAGCTTGGCATGGATACTTATTATAGACCGATCTCACTAATATACACTGACTACAAAATAATTGGCAAAAAGATTTGAGCAAATGATCGGTGAATGCAGCATACAGCATCAGACTTTCTCTTGGCTTGGATTCATTGTGCGCGCCCCCTGGGTCTCCTGGTTGCTGCAACAGATCCTGGACTCAAACCCAGAATCTCTAGTGGCACAGCTAGCACTGCGATGCAGTGCCTTAGACCACTGCACCACTCAGGAGGTCCCTGGAGGGGGCTTTTTGTAACGGTGAACCTAATTATCCGAGAAATGGAGTTGGAAATGCCTTTATGCGGAAATATTGATATAATAACCATCATATCGAGGTAATATTGGAATCACTTGATGATATGTTGTGTGGTCCTCCCACTATGTCTCTGGAAAGCATGCAGTTTATTTAGGCCACAGATGAAATAAATGATGATGGGTGGTGAATGTGCAAGGTGATGAGCTTGATGTTCCTTTCCAATAAATAACGAGGGTCTTACTCTGGTGACATGATGATTGATGCTTGGCTGCTGTTTGACAAATACAAATGATATTGCTTTTATCCATAATAATCTCCAAATGTAGGTAGCCTACCCACACTGTATTTGCGAGCTGTTGGCTAGGGTGGATGTGCCAAGACCAGAGCGGGCACGTTTGCTATATAATGCAACAGTTTTTGTGACAAAACCATCAGAAGAGTTTAAAAAAAAAATAATCAGTACATTGGAATTTACTGGTAAAAGTAATTTTTATGTGCACTACAACATCACGCACAGCCATTTATCTGCAAAAAGTCAGTTTGATAGAGACACATCTCTTGTGGGAGAATGCACATATTGTGTTATGCAGATCGTTGAATATTCTTATGAAAATCGGTCACAAATTGGATGGAAACCTAGCTACTGATATCCTATACGGTTTTATCTTATAGGATCATATAAGATTCCAATAGAAAAATCCTATCAGATTTTGGAACCAGTCTTGTTGGACTCCTATAGGATAGTATACTCCTGTATGTAAAATCCTAACAGTGTGCTGCAGTAAGGTGTAGGTGTCTAATCTCCTGACTCCACAGCACATATCTGAGTCCTTACCCACTTTCTCTACCCCTCTCTATATCTGTACTTACATCTGCCCTGTAAAAAAACTATAAAATAACTCTGATCTCGCTAAATATATACATTTTACCCTAGTCAAAAAATCCCATACACCTGGGACAGCTTCAGCATGCATGCACCCGGCCCACCACAGGAGTTGCTAGAGCGCGATGGGACAAGAACATCCCAACCGGCCAAACCCTCCACTAATCCGGACAATGCTGGGTCAATTGTGCACGCCTCAGTGGCCTCCCAGTTGCAGCCGACTGTGACACAAGCCTGGAATCAAACCAGGATCTGTAGTGACACAGCTAGCACTGGAATACAGTGCCTTATACTGCTGCACCACTCAGGAGGCTATTTAACTAGGTAAGTCAGTTAAGAACAAATTCTTATTTTACAATGACAGTCTAGCACAGCCAAAACCTCCCCTAACCTGGACGATGCTGGGCCTTACTGTGCACCGCCCTATGAGACTCCCGATCACAGACGGTTATGATATAGACCGGGATCAAACCAGGGTCTGTAGTGACGCCCCTAGCACTGAGATGCAGTACCTTACACAACTGCGCCACTCGGGAGCTATGGACACAGCCAAACAACGGAAGTGATGGATTCGACTTCCACTTTACTTACTGGTCCTTTGTAGCTCTGTTTATAGTTTGCTAATGAATTTAGCATATTTTAAAGGGGGAAAGTAATGAGGAAAATACTTTAGTTTATTTACATGCAGTATTCACCAACAAATCAATTGTTTTTCCCAATTACATTCCTCTGCCATTCGACCCAGCCTCTGTGCCGCATGAGTTAAGGCCAATCGAGTCGATGCCTTATAGAAACAGAGGACATTAACGTTTTGAACTACAGTCATAGAAGATAATTGCATTTTAGATTAAAGTCGTACTCAATTGATTATCAGTGGATATTGAATCGATGTGAGAGTCAAGTGCAGAAAACATTGGACTGGCTGGCTAGGGTGATTAACTGCATGTTGCTGGATTCTATTTCAGATCAAGCGAGAAGATTAAAAGGCCTTTCAATGAGCGTTGAAATTGCATTAAAGAGGCAATGAAAAGCTAAAGGCCCTTTAGGGTTTACAGTAGAGCTAAAACCACTTTAGAGACCCTCTTGCAGTGTTAGGGGTATACAGTAGAAGGGTACACGTGTAGCTAGTGCTTGCTTTTCAAAAAGGTACCTCTTAAATGTGTCACTTTTTAAAGTTCATAGCATTCTGTTACGACAAGGAGATATTTACTTATCACACCCCCTAGCCATTAAACTTGCTTGGTGCGAAATGGAAAGCCTGCGTCAAATTGAACCAACTTGCTGACCAGGTAACATTTGGAAGAGTCCCTCGTGTGTCATTCCAGTTGAAAAATGATCTTTCCCAGCACGAGTCACAATAATTGAGAAGGCTTCCCTTAACAGACTGGACTCAAACAATGGGAAACCTGACAGGACATGTGGCTCCAGAGACAAAGAGGGTCTTAGGTAGATATTAACTGGAATTGGGGAGGAAGGGACACTCCTCAACCCACACAGTGTGATATTGACATCATACAGTGACAAAGTGACAAAGTGAAACCAGCCTGAGACAGTGTTAGAATAATACGTATTAGAGGCAGTGCCAGGTATTTGAATTGAGGACAGTGATAGAGATAGAGGTCTTCAAAGATCGACTTGTACCCGAATACCCGAGACCCGATCCAGAATTGTAAATGTCACGAGTCTGGGTCGGATCTGATATGATTGTCACAGGACTTCATTTTAACTGACTGGTCTTGAAGGGCAGGCACAGGTCCGAACGCGACTGCTGCAGTAGAGAGAGAGAGAAATTGTATAATTCATGCTGCTGCTCTTGCTTTTCACGAGAGTTGAGCGTGGCACGTGTAACTTGTTGTTATTGCTGGCCAACAATAAGTCATCAAAGCGGCAATAGGCTACAGTTATAGAGCCTATATGTGTGTCAAAAGTTAGGATATATCTAATCAATGGAAGACGGAATTAAAAGTTAAAGGAGAAGGATAGGCTACAACGACCAAGAGCCAACAGGTAGACAGCTACTTAATATTCTGAATGGAGTTGTTGTTATTTGCAACTGTAGGATGAGAAAGAGCATGCACTGCAGCCTCAATTAGCTTATGTCATTATTATTTGTATTTTTTCTTCAGATTTCTTAAGTTATCTTAGATTCATTCTGAATATTTTGAGGAAGTGGTAATGGCTTTCTTCCTATGATGTCTCATGGTGACAAACATCAGTAACTGCTGAATTGAACCACACCCCCAAGACTGAAATCCTGTTTTTCTTAATGAGCAACAGAGAAATGCATGCGGAATCGGTGCATTCGGTTGCTCTTTAAACTTTAGTCCACTATACAGCACATTCTGAAAGAATTGACTCCATGACTTTTTCCACATTTTGTTACATTACAGCCTTGTTCAAAAATGTATTAAATAAAACAATTTCCTCATTAATCTACACACAATACCCCATAATGACAAAGCGAAAATTGGTTAACAGAAATACCTTATTTACATAAGTATTCAGCCCCTTTGCTATGAGACTCGAAAATGAGCACAGGTTCATCCTGTTTCTATTGATAATCCTTGAGATTTCTACAACTTTATTGGAGCCACCTGTGGTAAATGCAATTGATTGGACATGATATGGAAAGGCACACACCTGTCTATATAAGGTCCAACAGTTGACAGTGCATGTCGGAGCAAAAACCAAGCCATGAGGTCGAATGAATTGTCCGTAGAGCTCAGAGACAGGATTGTGTCGATGGCACAGATCAGGAGAAGGGTACCAACATGTTTTTGCAGCATTTAAGGTCTCCAAGTACACAGTGGCCTCCATCGTTCTTAAATGGAAGAAGTTTGGAACTACAAAGACTCATCCTAGAGCTAGCCGCCTGGCCAAACTCAGCAACTGGAGGAGAAGGACCTTGGTCAGGGAGGTTCTCAAGAACCCAATGGTCACTCTGACAGAGCTCTAGAGTTCCTCTGTGGAGATGGGAGAACCTTCCAGGAGGACAACCATCTCTGCAGCACTCCACCAATATGGTAGAGTGGCCAGACGAAAGCCACTCCTCAGTAAAAGGCACATGACAGCCCGCTTGGAGTTTGCCAAAAGGCACCTAAAGACTCTCAGACCATGAGAAACAAGATTCTCTGGTCTGATGAAACCAAGATTGGACTCTTTGGCCTGAATTCCAAGATCAAGTCTGGAGGAAACCTGGCACCATCCCTCCGGTGAAGCATGGTGGTGGCAGCATCATGTTGTGGGGATGTTTTTCAGAGGCAGGGAATGGGAGATTAGTCAAGATCGAGGGAAAGATGAACGGAGCAAAGTACAGAGAGATCCTTGATGAAAACCTGCTCCAGAGTGCTCAGGACCTAAGACTGGGGCGAAGGTTCACCTTTTAACAGAACAACGACCCTAAGCACACAGCCAAGTCAACGCAGGAGTGGCTTCAGGACAAGTCTCTGAATGTCCTTGAGTGGCCCAGCCAGAGCCCGGACTAGAACCCGGTCAAACATCTCTGGAGAGACCTGAAAATAACTGCGCAGCGACACCCCCATCCAACCTGACAGAGTTTGAGAGGATCTGCAGAGAAGAACGGGAGAAATTCCCCAAATACTGGTGTGCCAATTTTGTAGCGTCATACCCAAGAAGATTCAAGGCTGTAATCGCTGCCAAAGGTGCTTGCACAAAGTACTGAGTAAAGGGTCTAAATACTTATGTAAAAGTGATATTTCCATTTTTTTCAAAACACCTGTTTTTGCTTTGTTATTATGGGGTATTGTGTTTAGATTTATTTAGAATAAGGCTGTAATGTAACAAAATGTGAAAAAAGTCAAGGGGTCTGAATACTTTCCGAATGCACTGTATCTGCCCACTAATCTCTGCTCGTTTAGAACAACAAACATATAAACAACACAGGAGGGAAAGGCATGAAATGTGAGGCGAGAACACAAAACACTTCTCCTAACAGGCTTGAAGCTAATAATCTTTCCCTGTGTCATGCTATGTAGATTAATCATAATGAATCACACACCGAGCTTTGAAAAATACGGACATTATGAGAATTGTCATGGTACACTAGGTGAAGCTTGGTCTAAAGTGGCAGACTCCTGCAATGCAGACCCATAGAAACCGTTGAATGAAAATAATAATGATCATAGGGTTTCATTACAATTGAAGAATACTGTATTTGTGATTTCTCAGTAACAATCAGCCAATTATCCAAAGTATACGAATTATGGTATATGGTATGGACTGCCTTTCATCTGCAAATATATCAACGTAGGACACACAAAGTATTTCACCTTCTAAAACTTGCGGGTAGAAGAAAAAGGTATTGCATATGAGTCCAAGAGTTTCTGGCTAGAACATGCTCTTTCTGGCTAGAACATGCTCTCCCCCTCTCCATAACAACAAGAGCAGGGTGAGAGGACATGTTCACATCAGCAGGAGAGTGGATCTACTCTGCAGAACAAGCACTGCAGGCTAACATCACTTCATTTCTTTCCCAGAGGGGCATCATCTTCCTCTCCTTTTCCTTCAATCTACCTATCCCCCCTCTGCAGCTTGTTGTTACCTGTACCCCTCATTCTCTCTCTTTTTGTCTGTCTTTCTATGTATTTTAGTCTCTTCACTCCCTCTCTTCCCCCCTCTGTTTGGTTCTCTCTCTCTCTACTTCCCTCTGACCGTCTCCAATCCTTTACTCCCCTCTGTGTAGTTCTCCCTCACTCTCCTCTTTTCCCGGAGTTCATGGTTATCTGCTGTGGTTGGACACGCTGGCTGACATTATCTGTGGCGATTGAGTGTGTTGAACCGGACCTCCATGCTCCCTGCAGTGTCTCCTCGTTCCCCATGTTCCACAGTCTGATGGGCTTGCCATTTCCACTCCATCAGCTGTGTCCTGGTGTGTCCCTTTATCCCAGAGACTCATACCAACACACTTCATGTGGTAGCGCTCATACATAGCAATATCACTTATTTTAAACCCTATCACACCCAAACACACACACACACTCTTCCAAGTAGTAGTCGGCACGAGGATAAATTCAGTCACTATTTATTGTTGAACTCCGAATCCAAGCACAAGTCCTAATCGAGGCACTTGTCATCGCCCATCTGGACTACTGCAACTAGCTGTTGGCTGGGCTCCCCGCTTGTGCCATCAAACCCCTGAAACTTATCCGGGAAAGCAGAAGCCAGACTGGTGTTCTCCCATGTCACCCCGCTCCTCTGCACACTCCACTGTCTTCCAGTCGAAAGCTCACATCCACTACAAGACCATGGTACTTGCCTACGGAGCAGAACTCTAGGGGTTGAATAATCCCACAGAACCCCTCCTCACACCCCCTCACCCCCCAGTTGTGAACTAACACTCGCAATTGACTTTTCCCCCTTACTACCTCTGACTTTGCTGATAGTGACTTTATTGAGGAAAAATGTACTTACTATGAATGTGATATATGGTTGTCCCACCTAGCTATTTTAAGATAAATGCACTCAGTCGCTCTGGATAAGAGCGTCTGCTAAATGACTAAAATGTAAAATGTAACTGAGAGGGTTTAATAGCCTGCACAAATGGACTGCAATCAAGGTAAATTAAATTACATTTGTATTTTATTTAAAATTTATTTAACTAGACAAGTCAGTTAAGAACAAATTCTTATTTACAATGATGCCTACCAAAAGGCATAAGGCCTCCTGTGGGGACGTGGGCTGGGATAAAAAAAAAAAAAAGATATATATATATATATATAGGACAAAACACACATCACGAAAAGAGTCTCCCCTGATCTTCTGAAGTCCTCATTGCTGCTTCTGTCTCTGTCTATTGTTTTCTCTTGTTATTTCTTAGAACAAAGTCTCTGTCTCTGCTTGTCTCTCTTTTTTTCTATGAAGAGGCCTATAGTAGCTACAGTATGCGACAGCGTCACCTTGCATTTGAGTGTGCAAATGTTTTCCCCACGGCCTGTAGGTCCTGGTTGTGGGCATGACTGTTTTCTATTCTGACTATTGACAACCCAAACAGTCTTTCCTGACACATTGTCCATTACGCTGCACACAATTTAAACTTAGTCTTGAATGATACATGCGAAGATATACCAGAGATAAGGGACTGGTGATATTGCAAGCACACAACTCAAACCCCTGTTCACCAGTGTGAACAAAATCGCAAACCGCTTTTTTTGTTTGAGCCCTCAATAACTGTAGTCTGCTAAACGTGATAATCTGTTTGCATCTGCCAATCTATTGGCTGTCCAGTATCCAGAAGACCTCTCCCAGACCTTCCTATACAGTTAATTTCTTTCCATAACGTGGTGAGGCTGGAAATGAAGGAGAATGCGAGAGGCTCAATAAAGATGTTGCAGAACTGCTGTATTTCAAGCACCTCTCCCTTCTGCCCAGTTTCCCTGGTGTTGCTATGGCAATCAAGCTGTTTTTAACCATCCCTGTAACTGTCTTTTCTGTGGAGAGATCGTTTTCTAAACTAAAACTCACAAAGAAGCACATATGAACAGCCTTGGTTTCTCAAATGACTGCCTTTCCAGGTTCACCAACTCCTTCTCAGATAGAGTTCAGTGTTTCAAATCGGAGGGTCTGTTGTCCGGACCTCTGGCAGTCTCTATGGGGGTGCCACAGGGTTCAATTCTCGGGCCGACTCTCTTCTCTGTATACATCAATGATGTCGCTCTTGCTGCTGGTGATTCTCTGATCCATCTCTACGCAGACGACACCATTCTGTATAGTTCTGGCCCTTTTTTGGACACTGTGTTAACTAACCTCCAGACGAGCCTCAATGCCATACAACTCCCCTTCCGTGGCCTCCAACTGCTCTTAAATGCAAGTAAAACTAAATGCCTGCTCTTCAACCGATCGCTGCCCGCACCTGCCCGCCCATCTAGCATCACTACTCTGGACAGTTCTGACTTAGAATATGTGGACAACTACAAATACCTGGGTGTCTGGTTAGACTGGAAACTCTCCTTCCAGACTCACATTAAGCATATCCAATACAAAATGAAATCTAGAATCAGCTTCCTATTTCACAACAAAGCATCCTTCACTCATGCTGCCAAACACACCCTCGTAAAACTGTCTATCCTACTGATCCTCGACTTCGGCAACGTCATCTACAAAATAGCCTCCAACACTCTACTCAACAAATTGGATGCAGTCTATCACAGTGCCATCCATTTTGTCACCAAAGCCCCA
Organism: Salmo trutta; assembly: GCF_901001165.1. Classification (NCBI taxonomy): domain Eukaryota; kingdom Metazoa; phylum Chordata; class Actinopteri; order Salmoniformes; family Salmonidae; genus Salmo; species Salmo trutta. Next base: position 37,257,800 of record NC_042974.1, on the reverse strand, counting down.
TATACTACCCACCACAGCGACCTGTACGCTCTTATTGGCTGGCCCTCGCTTCATACTCGTCGCCAAACCCATTGGCTCCAGGTCATCTACAAGTCTTTGCTAGGTAATGTCCCGCCTTATCTCAGCTCACTGGTCCCCATAGCAGCACCCACCCGTAGCACGCGCTCCAGCAGGTATATCTCACTGGTCACCCCCAAAGCCAATTCCTGCTTTGGCCACCTTTCCTTCCAGTTCTCTGCTGCCAATGACTTGAACGAACTGCAAAAATCACTGAAGCTGGAGACTCATATCTCCCTCACTAGCTTTAAGCATCAGCTGTCAGAGCAGCTCACAGATCACTGCACCTGTACATAGCCCATTTGTAAATAGCCCATCCAACTACCTCATCCCAATACTGTATTTAATTATTTATTTGTTTATTTATTTATTTATCTTGCTCCTTTGCTCCCCAGTATCTCTACTTGCACATTCATCTTCTGCACATCTATTCACTCCAGTGTTTAATTGGTATATTGTAATTACTTCGCCACCATGGCCTATTTATTGCCTTACCTCCCTTATCTTACCTCATTTGCACACACTGTATATATACTTTTTCAACTGTATTATTGACTGTATGTTTGTTTATTCCATGTGTAACTCCGTGTTGTTGTATGTGTCGAACTGCTTTGCTTTATCTTGGCTAGGCCGCAGTTGTAAATGAGAACTTGTTCTCAACTAGACTACCTGGTTAAATAAAGGTGAAATAAATAAATAAATAAAAAAATAAAAATATATGAAGCATTAGGCTTTCGGTCTGATATGTGCTTTTAAACATCTGAGTAAGCTCCACTCATTGCACTGAAGCCGTCGTAGCCTTGACCACGGCATTTGTTCACAGATATCCACTTACTTTCAATCAGTTCAATTATTTATTTTTCAAGGCCTGAGGCACTTTGATCAGTCACATTCTTGAAGCTGTAACGCCCTGGCCATAGAGAGGGGTTTTTGTTCTTTATTTTGGTTAGGACAGGGTGTTACATTGGGTGGGCGTTCTATGTTCCTTTTTCTATGTTTTTGTATTTCTTTGTTTTGGGCCGTGTGTGGCTCCCAATCAGGCACAGCTGAAGCTCGTTGTTGCTGATTGGGAGTCACACATAATGAGCATGTTTTTCCTTTGGGTTTTGTGGGTAATTGTTTCTGTTGAGTGTTTTGCACCTGACAGGAATGCTTGGCTGTCAGTTTTCTTGTTTTTGTATAGTGTTCACGTTATTAAATTAAAATCAAGATGAACACTAACTCCGCTGCGCCTTGGTCTACTCTCTCTCACAACAGCCGTTACAGAATTAACCACCAAAAATGGACCAAGCAGCGGAGGAAGGAGCAGCAGAAGGAGGACTATAGGAAGCAGCGCAATCGGGAAGTCATGGCATCCTGGTCGCTGGATGTGTTGGAGTCCAGGATTGACTGGACATGGGATCAATTATTTGACCATTGCAACAACCTGCCGAGGGAGAGCGACGGACACGGGAGGCAGCCCCAAGAAATGTTTTGGGGGGGGCACATGGGGAGATTGGCGGAGTCAGGCGTTAGACCTGAGCCAACTCCCCGTGCTTACCGGAAGCGGCGTGGTACTGGTCAGGCGCCGTGTTATGCGGTGGAGCGCACGGTGTCTCCAGTGCCCGCTCATAGCCCGGTGCGCTACATCCCAGCCCCCCGCAAGTGCCATGCGAGGATGGAACCAGAGCCAGTCGGGGTGAAGTTGGAGGTGAGCGAAGGGTGCGAAGCAGAGACAGTGAAGGAGTTGAGGGGGAGATTGGGCATCGAGCCAGGATGGGTTGTGCAGGCCGTGCGCTCTAGACCTCCAGTGCGTCTTCAGGACCCGGTCTATCCTGTGCCTGCGCCCAGGACCAGGCCTCCAGTGGGTCTCCCCATCCTGGTCAGTCCTGTGCCTGCTCCACGGACCAGGCCTCCAGTGGGTCTCCCCATCCTGGTCTCTCCTGTGTCGCCTCCACGGACCAGGCCTCCAGTGGGTCTCCCCATCCTGGTTAAGCGTGTGCCTCCTCCTCGGACCAGGCATCCAGTGGGTCTCCCCATCCTGGTTAAGCCTGTGCCTCCTCCACGGACCAGGCCTCCAGTGGGTCTCCCCATCCTGGTCTCTCCTGTGCCGCCTCCTCAGACCAGGCCTCCAGTGGGTCTCCCCATCCTGGTCCGTCCTGTGCCGCCTCCTAGGACTAGGCCTCCAGTGGGTCTCGCCAGTCCGGAGCCGCCAGAGCCGCCCGCCAGTCCGGAGCCGCCAGAGCCGCCCGCCAGTCCGGAGCCGCCAGAGCCGCCCGCCAGTCCGGAGCCGCCAGAGCCGCCCGCCTCTCCGGAGCCGCCAGAGCCGCCCGCCTGTCCGGAGCCGCCAGAGCCGCCCGCCTGTCCGGAGCCGCCAGAGCCGCCCGCCTGTCCGGAGCCGCCAGAGCCGCCCGCCAGCCCGGTGAGTCCTGTGCCTACGCCTAGGGCCAGGCCTCTCATGTCTCCCCAGCCTGGTGAGTCCTGTGCCTGCGCCCAGGGCCAGGCCTCCTTCATATCTCCCCAGCCTGGTGAATCCTGGGTCAGTGCCGCCGGAGCCGCCAGGGATGCCCGCCAGCCGGGCGCAACCAGGGTCGCCCGCCAGCCGGGCGCAACCAGGGTCGCCCGCCAGCCGGGCGCAGCCATCGCTGCCCGCCACCCGGGTGCAGCCATCGCCGACGGCCAGCCTGGCGCAGCCATCGCCGCCAGCCGGGCGCAGGCATCGCCGCCCGCCAGCTAGGCGCAACAAGGGCCGCCCGCCAGCCAGGCGCAGTCAGGGTCGCCCACCAGACCTTCGGCGCGGCCAGGTGCGCCACCTAAGGCGACGCCAAGGGTGGAACAGAGGCCACGTCCCGCACCTGAGCCGCCGCCGTAAGAAGGCCCACCCGGACCCTCCCCTTCAGTGTCAGGTTTTGCGGCCGGAGTCCGCACCTTGGGAGGGGGGGGGTACTGTAACGCCCTGGCCATAGAGAGTGGTTTTTGTTCTTTATTTTGGTTAGGCCAGGGTGTTACATTGGGTGGGCGTTCTATGTTCCTTTTTCTATGTTTTTGTATTTCTTTGTTTTGGGCCGTGTGTGGCTCCCAATCAGGCACAGCTGAAGCTCGTTGTTGCTGATTGGGAGTCACATATAAGGAGCATGTTTTTCCTTTGGGTTTTGTGGGTAATTGTTTCTGTTGAGTGTTTTGCACCTGACAGGACTGTTTGGCTGTCAGTTTTCTTGTTTTTGTATAGTGTTCACGTTATTAAATTAAAATCATGATGAACACTAACTCCGCTGCACCTTGGTCTACTCTCTCTCATGACAGCCGTTACAGAAGCCCATTAAACAAATACTTAGCTTCCTATTACATATGCAAATTGAAAAGGTTTATTCATGTCTTTTTGGAGGGTTACTGTCAAAATTATTTATTAAATAAATACAAAAAATAGACATTGATGGCAGGCGCATAGAGCCCCCCCACCCACCCTTGCGTGGGCTGCAGGGGTGCCTGGTACGCCAGTGCCTGTTAGTCACTGCATTTGTGGCATACCTGATACCTTTGAAACACACACTCAGGCATTTACCCAAACACACATTCATACCCCACCTCCACACACACAAATCTACACACACTTTCATTTCATAAAAGGAGGGTCCTCTCTCCCTTTCACATCATCCACCTTGACTTTATCCTTAAGTCATTAAAATCTTAACAGCATAAACAGGAGTGTGTATGTACGGGCATATAGACATCTGTGTTAGCAGTATAACAAATCTGTTCAGCAGCACGCCATCCTCATCAAATTACTATTTTCCTTGCGATTAGACCAAGGCTTATTAGTTCATGTTTGAAAATAACAAACACATTCATTTTTTCTCAATCAACCTCTAATTTCTCTCCTCATGAATTAGGTTTTGATTCACTCTGATGCGGCCTAAAACAGCTGCAAGTTGATTGGTGATGAAAGTAAAAATAGAAAAATGAAACAGACAGAAAATGTTGCTCGCAAGACTGGGTTGCAAAAAGGTCTAGGGTAAAACAACGTTTTGACAGACAGAAAGCACCCAGGTAGTCCCAACCTTGAATGTCTCCTATCATGAGGAATGAATGTCGAACTATGCAACACTAGCACAGCATTGCAGCTCTGTAAGTGTGTATGTGTATGTTTGTGTGTCTGTAGTTTGGGTGCATGAGAGTGTGGGTTTATGGGAGTCTGGGTATGTCTAATTGGACTCCCACATTAAGAGTGGGGATATTTCCACAGTGATTAAGGCGAGACAGAAGCATAAACACATTTCAAAGCTGCAGTTTCTGGGCCACCAGTAGCGGCTAAAATCACTGGGGAAGCCAAGTGTTGTGATAATTGTGTTGTTTGCTCTATAACCTGTTAGTTCATATGATTTGCGACCATGATATATACTGCTCAAAAAAATAAAGGGAACACTTAAACAACACAATGTAACTCCAAGTCAATCACACTTCTGTGAAATCAAACTGTCCACTTAGGAAGCAACACTGATTGACAATACATTTCACATGCTGTTGTGCAAATGGAATAGACAACAGGTGGAAATTATAGGCAATAAGCAAGACACCCCCAATAAAGGAGTGGTTCAGCAGGTGGAGACCACAGACCACTTCTCAGTTCCTATGCTTCCTGGCTGATGTTTTGGTCACTTTTGAATGCTGCCGGTGCTTTCACTCTAGTGGTAGCATGAGACGGAGTCTACAACCCACACAAGTGGCTCAGGTAGTGCAGCTCATCCAGGATGGCACATCAATGCGAGCTGTGGCAAGAAGGTTTGCTGTGTCTGTCAGCGTAGTGTCCAGAGCATGGAGGCGCTACCAGGAGACAGGCCAGTACATCAGGAGACGTGGAGGAGGCCGTAGGAGGGCAACAACCCAGCAGCAGGACCGCTACCTCCGCCTTTGTGCAAGGAGGAGCAGGAGGAGCACTGCCAGAGCCCTGCAAAATGACCTCCAGCAGGTCACAAATGTGCATGTGTCTGCTCAAACGGTCAGAAACAGACTCCATGAGGGTGGTATGAGGGCCCGACGTCCACAGGTGGGGGTTGTGCTTACAGCCCAACACCGTGCAGGACGTTTGGCATTTGCCAGAGAACACCAAGATTGGCAAATTTGCCACTGGTGCCCTGTGCTCTTCACAGATGAAAGCAGGTTCACACTGAGCACGTGACAGACGTGACAGAGTCTGGAGACGCCGTGGAGAACGTGCTGCTGCCTGCAACATCCTCCAGCATGAACGGTTCGGCAGTAGGTCAGTCATGGTGTGGGGTGGCATTTCTTTGGGGGGCCGCACAGCCCTCCATGTGCTCGCCAGAGGTAGCCTGACTGCCATTAGGTACCGAGATGAGATCCTCAGACCCCTTGTGAGACCATATGCTGGTGCGGTTGGCCCTGGGCTCCTCCTAATGCAAGACAATGCTAGACCTCATGTGGCTGGAGTGTATCAGCAGTTCCTGCAAGAGGAAGGCATTGATGCTATGGACTGGCCCGCCCGTTCCCCAGACCTGAATCCAATTGAGCACATCTGGGACATCATGTCTCGCTCCATCCACCAATGCCACGTTGCACCACAGACTGTCCAGGAGTTGGCGGATGCTTTAGTCCAGGTCTGGGAGGAGATCCCTCAGGAGACCATCCGCCACCTCATGAGGAGCATGCCCAGGCGTTGTAGGGAGGTCATACAGGCACGTGGAGGCCACACACACTACTGAGCCTCATTTTGACTTGTTTTAAGGACATTACATCAAAGTTGAATCAGCCTGTAGTGTGGTTTTCCACTTTAATTTTGAGTGTGACTCCGAATCCAGACCTCCATCAAATCGTTTAACTTGGGTCAAACGTTCCGGGTAGCCTTCCACAAGTTTCTCACAATAAGTTGGGTGAATTTTGGCCCATTCCTCCTGACAGAGCTGGTGTAATTGAGTCAGGGTTCTAGGCCTCCTTGCTCGCACACGCGTTTCAGTTCTGCCCACAAATTTTCTATAGGGTTGAGGTCAGGGCTTTATGATCGCCACTCCAATACCTTGACTTTGTTGTCCTTAAGCCATTTTGCCACAACTTTGGAAGTATGCTTGGGGTCATTGTTCATTTGGAAGACCCATTTGCAACCAATCTTTAACTTCCTGCCTGATGTCTTGAGATGTTGCTTCAATATATTCACATAATTTTCCTCCTCATGATGCCATCTGTTTTGTGAAGTGCACCTGTCCCTCCTGCAGCAAAGCACCCCCACAACATGATGCTGCCACCCCTGTGCTTCATGGTTGGGATGATGTTCTTCGGCTTGCAAGCCTCCCCCTTTTTCGTCCAAACATAACAATGGTCATTATGGCCAAACAGTTCTATTTTTGTTTCATCAGACAAGAGGACATTTCTGCAAAAAGTACAATCTTTGTCCCCATGTGCAGTTGCAAACCATAGTCTGGCTTTTTTAATGGCGGTTTTGGAGCAGTGGCTTCTTCCTTGCTGAGCGACCTTTCAATACTCGTTTTACTGTGGATGTAGATACTTTTGTATCCGTTTCCTCCAGCATCTTCACAAGATTTGCACTTTTCACACCAAAGTACGTTCATCTCTAGGAGACAGTAAGCGTCTCCTCCCTGAGCGGTATGACGGCTGCGTGGTCCCATGGTGTTTATACTTGTGTACTATTGCTTCTACAGATGAACGCGTCACCTTCAGGCCAAAGTTGCTCCCAAGGTTGAACCAGACTTGTGGAGGTCTACAATTTGGCTGATTTCTTTTGATTTTCCCATTATGTCAAGCAAAGAGGCACTGATTGTGAAGGTAGGCCTTGAAATACATCCACAGGCACACCTCCAATTGACTCAAATGATGTCAATTAGCCTATCAGAAGCTTCTAAAGCTATGACATCATTTTCTGGAATTTTCCAAGCTGTTTAAAGGCACAGTCAACTTAGTGTATGTGAACTTCTGACCCACTGGAATTGTGATACAGTGAGTTATAAGTGAAATAATCTGTCTGTAAACAATTGTTGGAAAACTTATTTGTGTCATGCACAAAGTAGATGTCCTAACCGACTTGCCAAAACCATAGTTTGTTAACAAGAAATTTGTGAAGTGGTTGAAAAACGAGTTTTAATGACTCCAACCTAAGTGTATGTAAACTTCCGACTTCAACTGTATATATATTTTTTAAACATTTTTGGGGGAAGCCTGGCTTCCCTTGTAATCCAAGAATAAACGTTACTGTGGGCCATATTTCCATAGTACCTGCCTACACATTGGACATCATCATTAATAGTATGGTTTCAATATTTTCGGGGTGACTGTGTTGTAATATATTCTTCTCACAGTGGCACAGCTAGAAAAGTTAACATTACATGCATCCGTCACACACCTTGAAAAATGACCTGACACCTGTAGGTATGAACTATTCTATGTGCTAACCCCTCTCCCCGGGAGAGGCAAACACACACACACACACACACACACACACACACAGGGATGCATGCATACAGACATACACATACACACACAGGCACACACAATATTTATATGAATTCACAGCAGAACCTCAGTAATGCAATTCAAGACTGGTGATCATTCATACACAGCTATTTACTCTCCCTAACATGCAAACAAAGGAGCACTGAACCACTATCTTTCCTGTGCCCCCATCCTATCCTTACAACACAACCCCCTACCTCTTAGCCCCTCCTCAAGCCACAAGTTAATCATACAGAAAAGAAAGATTTCAATCAAGCAGAACAGATGAAATAAGAAACAACCACCATGCGTAAGGGGGTAACAGTGTCTCCCTCCATGACTTTTAAGAAGGGGTTGGAGAGGAGGGAGTGATGGAACTGTGATCCAAGAGAGGGAGAGTGGAGAGGAGCGAGAGAGAGAGAGAGAGACAGGAGGCTGATGAGTGGTTAAATATTCATAAAGGCTGACCGGGGATCAGTTATCCGCGGGGCCCTGCCTGTCGATAGAACAGGAGATAGAGGAGCCATCAGGAGACCACAGCATAATGAGCACACACACAGAGAGGGACCAGTGGTGTGCATGTTACAAACACACACCGCCGAGCGACTACTGCCTACATGGAAATAAATATACACACTCCCACATACAATGGCTACGTCCACCCCTACAAGTATCAAACTTAAATTTAATCCTCTAACTGGTATGACCACAAACCCACCCACACACTACACAATAGGGCTGCCCCCGACTAAAATATTGGTTGACTGAGAATTGTCTGTTCTTTCAACCAATCGATTGGTCGACATTTTTAAACTGTATTTTTCATACATAGACACACCTTGTTTGAATTAAATCAACTATATGTAGGCTACTGAGCTTGTCTGATGCTTTAAGCACCGCGATTAAAAATGAAGACACACAAATTACTTAAGGGAGCCAGAGATCAATATAGCCTAACCAGAGAAGAAAAACACCTGTCCCCGACCCTCCTCCTCCCGCTGGCCTTCGCAGATGCTGCCGTTACCCTCCTAAAGTTGCCGGTAATAGGCTACACCAGCGATCGGCAACCTTTTCTATTTAAAGTGCCAAGTTATCCTACCATTTCTACTGATCTGCGTTCAAGTTATGATTTTAATATGCACATTTTTGAGGTGGAAAATTTTTATTTTGTTTATAATAAAGTCTTCATATGTCAACACCAATGTCATGTGGGTAATCAAAATCCTATCTGAAATGATACAAATCTAAAAAGAACTTCTATTGCCAACATGTAAAAATTACATAAACCAACAAATACAAACATTGCAACCTGAACATATCCTGCTAAAAATAAATACCCTATGAATCATCACATTAGCTACACATGGCCTGTCTGCAAGGAACTTGAAACATTGTATCAACTATTAACTTGGTCGGCCAGAAGCTGGTGCTAGCAAACTTGAAACATTGTAGAAAATATTCTGGGCCCTCAGAGTTTCCCTGCCAGTGAGCTCGACAGACAGACACAGCTGTAGGCTATTTGCACAAGGGATAAGAAGTAATCAGGTAGGCCTATTTTATGATGTTTCCACCAGATCAGAGATTGACAATTGTTTTATTATACAAATATTTTTCAAATAGGCTACGTTGAGGAACTATTGTCATTCTCAATGGATTTTGAGAAGCTCCACATTGATAGTGAGTGTAGCCTCGGTTGAGCGCTCTGCAAACAGCGTGTCCACTCCTACAGTACAATGACAACGGTAAGACGGTAATGCATTAACAGAAATTACAGTAACCAAACAAACATTGTAGATGAGAAATGATGGGAATGAACGGTAAATGTACTACTGGTGAAACTGGTGTGCCATCCCTGCGGCCTTCACAATGGATTAGTCCACAGACAGGCGTGAATTAAACAGGTGTCTCATGTGTCATAAATGTTTTTTTATATATTTGCCACTGCTCCACTAAAAAAAAATTGACGACCAACAGCCTATCAAACCAAACGATCGACCAGTCAACTTAATGGGTTCAGCCCTACTACACAAACACATTTATTACACGCCAACATAATGTCTATATCTCTACATATACAAAGCACATAGACAGTAAGTAAAACAGATCCAAATGGTCTGGTATGGAGAGAGTGGAGCTGCATTTGTCACTCCCGTCAGTGGGACAGCGGGCCCATTACCTTGATAAACATGCATCATCAGAGATAATGTGCCACACACACACACACACACACACACACACTGAGGATTGGACGCACAGAGTGTATTGATGTGATTGGCCTGAGTGTGCTGCTATGCGGATTGATCCATGCTGGGGGCCCTCTTCTCCATCTCACAGAGGGGATTGGAATTAAATTAACTCCACTCTGTCCATCCAGTCTCCTCTCTATGAGGATAGTCCTTGGACACTGACCCCAAGAGTGATAAAACAACTGAAGATGGCGAGATGAGAATACCAGAGAGAAAAAGAGAGCGTTGGGTGGATAGCGAGATGAGAGTCAGGGGAGAGGGAGAGGAGGAAGAGAGAGGGGAAGAGAGGGGTGGATTAAAGATGAGAGTTAGAGAAAAGGCTAAAAGGGAGAGGGGAAGGGAACAATAAACAGTGAAAGGGAGTGAAAAAGGTGAAGATGAGGGAAGAGAGATGGTCTAGTAAAGGGAAATAGATGGGATAATGGAGGAAGGGAAAGAGGGTGTCAAGGTAAGAGGTATAAATTGACAGTTATGTTGGGAGGTGGAGAGAGATATGAAAAAGAGTGGCATCTGAGTGCAAAATACATCCTTCAGGAATCTCTCTCTCACACACACTCTCACTCTCATGCTGACACCCACACTGACACTCACACTCATTCACACTCATTCACACTCACTCTTTCAGCCCTTCAACCATACTGATAATCAGTGACAAGCTACTCACCAAAATGTGCATGTGAGGCCACTTTTTAAATCAGATTAACAGTCTGTTTACAGTATGCTTAGAAACATTACTCTGTCATAAGTGATCTATACACACCACTTTCCTAAACTTTTGACTGTGTCATCTATCATTTTGGGTGAGTCATTTACAGTAAAGAGAGAAAATATTAGCGATTTAAGGAGAAACTGTTTGAAAAACTCAACAAAACATGGGTAATAGCTACTACCTACTTCGATGCACACACCTTGCTGCACCAGTTGCAGGCAGCCAGCAGCCTGTATTCATCTAAATATCCCAGGGGGAACCGCTGTGCTATTCTCATTTTCCTCGAAGGCATCTACTCTCAGCGTTTTGTGATGCAGCTCTTCAAAGTGCAGAGGTGGTAAGAGTTTCCTTCCATAAAGATCCCCAAAATAAGGAAATAGGCCTAAACCTTCAGCAAAAGGCAGTAGGATGAAATGTACCGGGAGAAATGTATAGGGATTTAGCCGTTTATAGAACATTGAAATATAGCCTAGATGTATTCAAAAGTCAATTTTGTTTTATTTTGGTATATGTATCATTTCAATAATCTAGCTAATCATCCAGATATTCTGGCACAGCAGCTATGCTAACCACATCCAACGCTTGATTGAAGCTGGATGATTTATGTTAAACTGGATTTCATGGGCAGTTGACAGTGAAACATTCAATCACGATCCAAACACTAACACATGCCATAGCAGTACAACAACACTTCACATCAGTTAACCAAGCATTTGTAATTTGTGTGTGCCATACAAAAGGTTATGCTTAACACTAAATGTTAACACATGTTCTGTTTGGCATAGTGGTAGTCTTATCATTAATATTGTGTGGGCACTAGGGGCCAAGCAGGCATTTTCTCAGCTAATTAACCAGCCCATGTTTTTGAGGACACTCTGCTCTCAGCTTAAACAAGACTATTGATCCTGATGGGAGATAGAAGGCTTGCTGGGTTTGATTAGCATGCTGTATGGACAAGATAAGACAGCACAGTGAGATGCCAGAGTGGAAGCTAAAGGCCTTCCCAGGCACATCACTTCCAAGATCTCGTTGTCGCGACTGGGACTGAGTTAAGAAAATCTTTAAGCATGTGTGTGTGTGTGTGTGTGTGTGTGTGTGTGTGTGTGTGTGTGTGTGTGTGTGTGGTGATGCTAATCACACACCCCAGTCACACAGACCGTTTGGGGCAGTAAAATGCTAGACAGCGCTGCATCTCTGGGAGTTAGAAAAAAACTAATGCTATAAAACACACAGCACCTCATCACCAAGTTTGATGCCTAATGCATGGCAGAGCAGGCCCGAGGGACCTAGCCGAGTCTCATACTAGAGTTGTTCATTTGTTTTCACGCCAACAGCGATTCTCATCAACTTGTACGCTGTGACAGTCATTCAGGACACACTTCACATCTCCCCCTCAAGGTTTGCCTCTCACTTTCTCTGAACTGCAAAGGCAGCTGTCGCTGAGTCTCTCCAGAGCTACTAAGTACTAACTCATATCTAGTATGTTAGCGGAAAAGCCTCTGGTCTTTGCCTCCCATGTGAAATTATTAAGACCATAACATTTCCCAGTCCAGACCCATGCAACCCGATGAGAAAAAATACAGAGACTATACCAAGGGCACATAAACTTTCATGGCAAGGGAAAAGTTCTGGCCCAAACCTGCACTCTTGAGGATGTACAGTATAGCGTCGATGTATGCGCTGGTTACAAGGCCATGTGGGTTAGAATATGAATAAATGAGACTGGTGTTGGAAAGCTGATCCAACCATTCCCTCCAGTGTTTCAGGAAAATATATAGATACACAACTCTGATGAATAATGAATTAGATGACAGAATTTGTATACATGTAATCGGATCAGAGGGGATTAATCTAAACCTCATTTATAATCCGAGGTCCATCATCAGTTCAAGGCATTGGGTAAATTAGCCTAATCCATCCACACTGTGTGTGTGTGTGTGTGTGTGTGTGTGTGTGTGTGTGTGTGTGTGTGTGTGTGTGTGTGTGTGTGTGTGTGTGTGTGTCAGGTTAAGTATGAAATGAAGTAGCCTGTGTGGTTTTGAAAACATGCGGAGAGAAAAGTGGCCACTGCCATGGCCAAATGATGTGGCGAGCTGTGCCAATCCCAGATGTGGCACAGTAAGGTGCCTTCCCCAGTTTCCCATCATTATCCTTTCAGGGAAAATAGGTGCCACAAGGACACAGTAAACATTCAGGGTGGAGAGGGCATTTGGTGACCCATTTATGACCATATTTGATGTGTAACCGTGGCAACATCACTGCCAGGCTGCCAGCTGCCTGAAGTTTACTCACAGCTCTAAATTATTATATTCTGATAAATTAATTCATGTGAAAACAAAACAAATTAAGCATATTGTGGCATAAGCCACCAGACAATATTTACTTTCACTTGTTGAGCATAATAGATATTTAGGATCTTTTTTTGAGCCAGTTTGCTACAGCAGCAAAATAATCCTGCAGCAACAGGAAATGTGAATTATTATGTGGAATATAATGAATGGACATTTTTGTATTTTGACATTTTGAGTTGATGAATTTTACGTATTGTGGAAAATGTACTTTTACATTTCTAAGTGGAAAGAACCCTCAGAACCCTTTTTAAATCTCAAATACACTACAACTTTTAAATGTCCTGCAGGAAAGTTCTCCAGTCACAGGGTGATAAAATGAAGATCCTACATCTGTATGCTGATACCCAGTGCGGCCTTGAAACAATTTACCTTGATAAATATGTTGAAATCATTGACGCTTAACACTAGAACCGCCTGACCTTTCAGCCTATAAGTACCCAGTGGAGAACGTTGCCGGGCGTCTCCTTTAGCATATGCATCAGATGCATATCTACCTGCAAGGTGCGCAAACATAATCACCAACGTTTGATAAATAGTGCATCAACTATTGTAAAACATTTAATTGCATGAAGAAATATTTGTGGAAGTATATCAATTTATAAAAAATAACAATAGTTATTAGTTTAGACAGAGTCAAGGATTTGTTTTGTATGATTTTACAAAGTCCTAGAAGAAACAAAGGCCTATAGCCTATTTTAATTTCCCTTACAATAAAAACATTACAGTGTAATGCATTTGATCAACTTTATTTGTAACTTTTGATTAGTAATAGAGTTACAGTAATTCATAAAGTCCAGTTACAGCTTATTTTGACAAAGTAGAAACAAAAAGCATAATAATATAACCAGTGAGGTGCGCAGAATAAATTATTTGCTGTATTCCTAAACAAAAGCACCAGTGCATGAACAATTATAAAGGATTAATTGCATAAAGAAATATTAGTGGAAATATATTCATGACAAGATAAAAAAACAGACGTTTGTTGATTGTATCTGACACTGTATTGTGCCCTTACACACGTGCCTGTACGCATGAATCCATCTCCTTTTCTCTTCATGCTTTGGGTCCATGTCAGTACACAGCTTCGGGGATTTGTGTGAGCAAGCCCCAAAAACAAATCGGTTGCACTGCACACAGCTTACATGGGCCTTGTTTCGTGTGCATCTGCCGCAGGTGTCGCATAATCTCTCTGAAGCGGTCGCGTGGCATGGTCTGTCTGAGTTCACCCCCTACCTATCAGACCCAAATGACTCCACATCCATGCTCTTTCCGTCATACGCCCCGCAGATATACAAGAGTGCAATAAATGCTTTGAGTTCATCCATAGACATGTCCCACACACTGTTTCCTTTTCTGTGTGTGTGACAATGTCTGATGTGCTGCAACATCTGCATGTCACATAAACTCACCACTTTTTTCTACCCAAACCGTGAGATTCCTCCCAGACTCCTGTCTCACTGTGGCAGTGGAGATCAGTCTCAGTTGGCTCTGTTCTGGTTTTTCTGCGGTGAGGCTCAGGCATCGGAGGCGGACGCTCAAAGTCAACATCAGAATCAGATTAAGATGTTTCATCAGCCATGTCGATTTCAAGCTCAATATCTGATATCCTTAGTCTAACTCATCTAAATTCTGAAATGCTGTCAGTGTGTCCATTCGTTTGGTTCGGCTTGCCATTGTGAATTACACACATTGTATGTTGTACACAGTATCTGATTTGACTCTCCGAGGGGAAATTGTTTACCATTTCCAGCCTTTCATAATAAAATTATTAGACCGCCGACAACACCAACAATTCCTCATCATCATTACACTATTGTTGAATCATCCTCTTCACCCTCATCATTCAGATGAATCAAAATGAAACCATCCTCTTCCCCTTCCTCATCATCCAGTTCATTGAAGTCACATTATCAGTTTCTATCTGGTTTCTATGGCCCATTCATCCATTGAAGAGGGTGAATAGCATATTTTCATTTTAAGCTTATTATGTTACTAGTTTTTTCTTAGTAGCCAGAGAAATGCTGACACGCGAGTGGTCATGTGCTTAATGGATGGACAGCACGGATATTCTTGGAAAAAGTTACATTTGGAAACAGAGATGTACCTCTTGAACTTTGAGAGTTATTTGACAAAGATGAGTGTCATAGAAACTGCAGAATATGCTCTTTCTGATACTATATATGTCTGAAGGAGGATTTGATAAAGTGATGATCCTTTCCCTGCATCTGTCAATTACAAGATACACCTATCTCTCCATGTACAATTTGACAACTGATAGGCATAATATTGTCACTTAACAGATTATTTTCAATTTTGTCTTGTTTATCTATAGGCTAACTCTTATTATGTGTGAAATTAGTTTTGGTATAGTTTAGGTGTAGTTTTGATGGACTGGCTGTGCAGGCTGACTGGCATTGTTTGTTTTCCACTCAACTCGGATAGAATCAAGGATATTCTAATGCAACATGTAGCATGTTTAGTTTCCCTTACAATACATTTGATTAGTAATAAAACAATCCAATAACAGTTTATTTTTACAAAGTAAAACGTAAAAGAGAATGGCATCAACCCACAAGGCGCGGGGACAAATTATTAACATTAGTGCCAACGCTGATATATACGCATAACACAAACTCATCGTTACAACATTGTCTTTCTAAATTCAAATCGAACCCTTTACCCTCCTCATCATACAGCTAGACGTAATTTAAATTCAATTTGTAAGTATGACCCATTCATCCATTTCTGACAGAACAATCCCATGAGTTTTATATCATCATATTCCACATAAGGCTAAGCGCTTTGAATACAGACTTTTCAGAGAGTAATAGGGCCACCACCATAATACCTTGTAGTAGGCTGGTGGCTAGGTTACAGCGTTCGGACAGTAACCGAAAGATTGGTTGTTTAAATCCCAGAGCCGGCAAGGTGGAAAAATCTGCCGTTCTGCCCCCCACAACAACTGATCCCCGTGCGCTGATGACATGGATGTCGATTAAGGCAGCCCCTCGTACCTCTCTGATTCAGAGGAAGATACATTTTGGTTGACTGCATTCAGTTGTGTAACTGACTAGGTATCCCCTTTCATTTCCCTTCCTGTTACGGTTTCATTAGTGTGAGATGGCCTCCATAAGCCATTGACCTATTGATTTCATCACAAAGATGACTGCTGTGCTTTTAAGCGGTCTGAAGTAAAGAGGGAATTGAACGGTTTAAACTTGAAAGGCAGAATTGGTGGCACTGTGGAAACCTGAAATAAGTGTGTTTGTGGAGTTTTCGTTTTATGTTTCTGGTGTGTGTGTGTGTGTGTGTGTGTGTGTGTGTGTGTGTGTGTGTGTGTGTGTGTGTGTCTATGCATGCGTATCCTGAGAGGCCTTGGCATCTATGTCAATGTAATTCATTACAAATTATCTGTAAGGAACAAGCAGAGAAAGGTGTAAAGGGTATTTTCAGGTTAACAAAAGGGATTAGCAGTCACAGATATAGTCAATCATAAATCAACTCAGTGTAATACAAGTTTCAACAGGGAGACACCTCCAGCACAGAAGCAGAGAAAATGTCAAAGTAGCCTTCTCTGAGGATGCACTTATACATTAATCAGACAGTACAAAATGTTCTGTAAACACCAGCCTGAGAGGAAGTGACAACATCAGCGGCTACTGAATTACACCGTTTCACAGATACACTGAGCCAAGGGCACGCTAATAATGTATCTCCAGTCTGATGTCAATCACTACCAACAGATATGAGTTTAATACATAACATACGACATTGAGTTTAGTGACTATCAATCCATGGCACAAATAGAACACTGCAAAATCATGTGTATTACAGAAAGGGAAAACATAAATATGCTAAGCATTTTGTTAATTACTCCTAACGGAATATGAACTTTATTAATCTTAAATACAGGAAACCCAAGCCTCAAAGTTGGATTACTGCAGCTAGCATAACCACTGAGGAAAAGGACACTGATAAGCATGTACATATGTGCACGCGCACACAAACACAAAATCCATTCAATATCTGACAGTAGACTGTCCTTCAGTCTGTTGTCCACTAGCAACATGATGAAAGGCTGGATCTCAAAGAAGAATAAAGCAATCTCATAGCTCAAGAGGAACACAAAGTACAGTACACACTATCTCTGTTCAGAAACACAACTGTTTGTAATTTACAATTTGTCCTTTGTTTTCCATTGTGCAATATTTATTCTCCTTGCTTCATGGTTGCTCAATCTCATCAGAATCGACTCAATGTAAATGCCAACCTCTAAGTGTAGTGCCTCACACATCTCGCAGAGCTTAAAAGCACAAAAGAGGCTTGCCATGAAATATATATAAGTCTAAACTTTGAGGATTAAAGGAGCCCCCCCAGAGGAAGTTTCTGCCACTATTTCAACCTAATTTCCTGTCCTAGAGAGGAAATGCATGTTTAGGTTCCACCTCCGAAGAATGACAAAGGCTTCTTATAAATATTCACAAATTACTTGTGAGAATTTCCACGTGGAGCTGATAAACATCAACAAATAGGGCACTGACAGCTACCAATGTACTTTCTGTAAATGTTACGTCATACTGTAGCACACCATGCGGGCTGCCACAGAATTCTATGGCACATTATTTATTTGTCAGCCATTGTTACCATTAATGCTAGTTAGTGCTAGTTTGACAGTCAAAGGGAATCTTTGAGAAGCATTTGATAGCCTTCAATATCGGCTGTACTAGAATATTTAAAAACTTTTTTGTAAGAACATAGTATATGGGACTGATTTTAAGAAATGTAGCTTAATTAATTTGATTCATATTATAGTGTTTCTATTCCAAGAAAAACTAAAATATGTTAAGAAAATATTAGGAAAATATGGCGCTGTGCAACGTGATGGTCAGGAGTAGGCTACAGTACTAAGAGCATAACATTTCCACACCCTAATTGTAGTCTACCCAATACCCAAACAGAGATTCAGTGAAAATAAAATCTCATTGATTTATCAAGACCAGTCCCCATGCTTGTCTAAGACCAGCGAGAAATGGGGCTGAAATAGTTGACCACAATGGGTAGGCTATTGCTTCAAATCCTATTGCTTCTAAGTTCAATATGATTTTTAAATAAATAAGACCTAGACCACTTTTAACAGCACATTATTCAACACTAGTGAGACTCATGTCGCCAACAGTAGGCCTGGAGCATATCGTAAAATATATTTTTTACTTTGTTTAACTAGGCAAGTCAGTTAAGAACAAATTCTTATTTTCAATAACGGCCTAGGAACAGTGAGTTAACTGCCTTGTTCAGGGGCAGAATGACAGATATTTAGCTTGTCAGCTCGGGATTCGATCTTGCAACCTTCCGCTGCGATGCACCATCTTAGACCGCTATGCCACTCCGTTAGGAAAATATGGCGCGGTACAACGTGACTGTTTCCACATCCTAATCACAGCCAGAAGACAGATGAAGAAACTTGAGTGGACTTATGGAAACGCTCTGTAAGACATATTATATATCAGGGTTCGTCAACTAGGTTTTGCCATGGGCCAAATTATTTCTGAGCCAATAGTCGGCAGGCCAGAAAATAATAAGTATATAATATTAGCACAATTAATTGGCCTACACTACACATGTAACTTGTTTAACACATATGATTAGTACATAATAAATTAGTGACAATAAGATAATCATTTTGATCTGATTACGCTCATAAAATCACTATGTCTCTATTCAATTATTATTTTTGTCTATTTCTCTGTGCGTTGATTGGTGAAGAAAAATAGGTCTACTCTACATAGCCTACTGTAGGCTACACTACTTTTTTTAATGTCAATATTTGTTCAGAATAATTTGCTTGATAGCAAGATAAAATGTCGCTCTCAAAAAGTATTAAGAAGAAATGTGGATAATGAAGAGAGGTGTGTGTATTTATATATATATATATATATATACACTAACGGTCAAAAGTTTTAGAATTCCTACTCATTCAAGGGTTTTTCTTTATTTTTACTATTTTATACATTGTAGAATAATAGTGAAGACATCAAAACTATGAAATAACACATGGAATCCTGTAGTAAGCAAAAAGGTGTAAAACAAATAAAAATATATTTGACATTTGAGATTCTTCAAATAGCCCCCCTTTGCTTTCAAGACAGCTTTGCATACTCTTGACATTCTCTCAACCACCTTTTCCAACGGTCTAGGAGTTCCCGCATATGCTGAGCATTTGTTGGCTGCTTTTCCTTCACTCTGCGGTCCAACTCATCCCAAACCATCTCAATTTGGTTGAGGTCAGGGGATTGTGGAGACCAGCTCATCTGATGCAGCATCCCATCCTTCTCCTTCTTGGTAATATAGCCCTTACACAGTCTGGAGGTGTGTTGTCATTGTCCTGTTGAAAAACAAATGACAGTCCCACTACGCCCAAACCAGATGGAATGGTGTATCTCTGCAGAATGCTGTGGTAGCCATGCTGGTTAAGTGTGCCTTGAATTCTAAATCACAGACAGTGTCACCAGCAACGCACCCCCACACCTTAACACCTCCTCTTCCAAGCTTTACGGTGGGAAATACACAGGGGTTGGAACAAAAAAATCTCAAATTTGGACAACAGACAAAAGGACAAATTTCCACTGGTCTAATGTCCATTGCTCGTGTTTCTTGGTCCAAGCAAGTCTCTTCTTATTATTGGAGTTCTTTAGTATTGGTTTCTTTGCAGCAATTCGACCATGAAGGCCTGATTCACACAGTCTCCTCTGAACAATTCATGTTGAGATGTGTCTGTTACTTGAACTCTGTGAAGCATTTATTTGGGCTGCAATTTCTGAGAATAGTAACTTTGATGAACTTATCCTCTGTCGCAGATGTAACTCTGGGTCTTCCATTCCTGTGGTGGTCCTCATGAGAGCCAGTTTCATCATAGCGCATGATGGTTTTTGTGACTGCACTTGAAGAAACTTTCAAAGTTCTTGAAATGTTCCGTACTGACTGACATTCATGTCTTAAAGTAATGATGGACTGTCGTTTCTCTTAGCTTATTTGAGCTGTCCTTGCCATAATATGGACTTGGTCTTTTACCAAATAGGGCAATTTTCTGTATACCCCCCTACCTTGTCACAACACAACTGATTGGCTCAAACACATTTAGAAGGAAAGAAATTCCACATATTAACTTTTAAGAAGGCTCATCTGTTAATTGAAATGTATTCCTGGTGACTACCTCATGAAGTTGCTTGAGAGAATTCCAAGGAGTGTGCAAAGCTGTCATCAAGGCAAAGGGTTGCTATTTGAAGAATTTCAAATATAAAATATATTTTGATTTGTTTAACACTTTTTGGCTTACTACATGATTCCATATGTGTTATTTCATAGTTTTGATGTCTTAACTATTATTCTATAATGTATAGACTATTAGAAATAAAGAAAAACCATTGAATGAGTAGGTGTTCCTATAGTGTTATGTCACACATGCAGTTAACAAAAATATATAGAAATGTCTGCTCTATCCAAAATTACAACCATCTGATTGAAGCATTGCCAAAAAAAAATGGAGGAGGCAAGTGGAAGGGGGAGAAGGTTAGGAACTTGCCTGTTGGCCCTGCATTCAAGACTAAAATTGGCTAAAGAAAATTGTCATAAATAAATAACAAATATACCAGTTTAATTTAAGGACCAAAAAATGTACTGCTGCGCCATAAAGGTTGCATCATTGTTGTTAGGATATTTTGTACTGCCCATATGTAACTTGTTTTTGGTCGCAGGTTCAGGAATGGCTGAAAAATTGCAACATTTATAGTACCAGTCAAAAGTTTGGACACACCTACTCATTCAATGGATTTTCTTTATTTTTACTATTTTCTACACTGGAATAATAGTGAAGACATCAAAACTATGAAATAACACATATGGGATCATGTAAGGGAAAGGGGGATACCTAGTCAGTTGTCCAATTGAATGTAATGAAAATTGTGATAAATAAAAAAGTATAGCAATTTAATTTAAAACCTGGATGTTGGCCAGACGCTAGCGTCCCACCTGGCCAACATCCAGTGAAATTGCAGAGCACCAAATTCAAAAACAGAAATACTCATTATAAAAATTCCTCAAACATACAAGTGTTACACATAGGTTTAAAGATTAACTTCTTGTTAATCCAACCACGGTGTCAGATTTCAAACCGGCTTTACAGCGAAAGCATACCATGCGATTATCTGAGAACAGCGCCCAGCGGACAAATCATTACAAACAGTAACCAGCCAAGTAGAAGAGTTACACAAGTCAGAAAAAGAGATAAAATGAATCACTTACCTTTGATGATCTTCATAAGGTTGCACTCTGAAGACATTCATTTACTCAATAAATGTTAGTTTTGTTTGATAAAGTCTCTTTTTATATCCAAAAACCTCTGTTTGCACATTTTGTTCAGTAATCCACAGGCTCAAACGCAGTCACAACAGGCAGACGAAAAGTCCAAATAGTATCCGTAAAGTTCGTAGAAACATGTCAAATGATGTTTATAATCAATCCTAAGGTAGTTTTTAGACTAAATAATCAATAATATTTCAACCGGACAATAACATGGTCAATATAAAAGGTAAACAAGAAAGGCGCACTCTCGGTCTCGCTCATCAAAAATCTTTAGGCACAAGTGTCCACTCATTAAGACTGGTCTTACTCTCTCATTTTTCAGAATACAAGCCTGAAACAATTTCTAAAGACTGTTGACATCTAGTGGAAGGCATAGGAAGTGCAATTTGAGTCCTAAGTCAATGGATACTGTAAAGGCATTCAATAGAAAACTACAAAAATAAAACAATCCTACTTCCTGGATGGATTCTTCTCAGGTTTTTGCCTGCCAAATCAGTTCTGTTATACTCACAGACATTATTTTAACAGTTTTGGAAAGATTAGAGTGTTTTCTGTCCAAATCTACCAAATATGCATATCCTAGCTTCTGGGCCTGAGTAACAGGCAGTTTAATTTGGGCACACTTTTCATCCAGATGTCAAAATACTGCCCCCTACCCCAAAGAAGTTTTAAAGACTAAAAAATGGACAGCTGCACCATACAGGTTGCAAAATAGTTGGGTGGAGATTTTCAATGCACCGATTCCATGGTTTATGAACGAATTCAAAGTGTAGAGTTCTTTAACCAATAGAATTCTTGCAACCAATATAATGTTATATACAGTGCCAGTCAAAAGTTGACACACCTACTCATTCAATTTGTTTTTACTATTTTCTACATTGTATAATAATGAAATAACTATGACATAACACATATGGAATCATGTGGTAACCAAAAAAGTGTTAAACAAATCAAAATATATTTTATTTTTGAGATTCTTCAAATAGCAACCCTTTGCTTTGATGACAGCTTTGCACACTCTTGGCATTCTCTCAACCAGCTTCATGAGGAATACTTTTCCAACAGTCTTGAAGGAGCTCCCACATATGCTGAGCACTTGTTTGCTGCTCATCCCAAACCAACTCATCCCAAACCATTTCAATTGGGTTGAGGTCGGGTGATTCTGGAGGCCAGGTCATCTGATGCAGTACCCCATCACTCTCCTTGGTAAAATAGCCCTTACAAAGCCTAGATTTAGATTTCTTTAACACTTTTTTGGTAACTACATGATTCCATATGTGCTATTTAATAGTTTTGATGTCTTCACTATTATTCTACAATGTAGAAAATAGTCAAAATAAATAAAAACCCTTGAATGAGTGGGTGTGTCCAAACTTTTGACTGGTACTGTATATTTACAAATATATATATATATGGGGGATTGGAAATGATGCAGACAATTACAATGATAGAAGCCACAATCTATATGCAATATTAAAGCTGATTTACCCCTTTAAAAATGAAATAAATAAATACAGAATGTGCTTCATCAGGCTCTCTCTAGTCTGTATACCCAACAGAGTCATTGAGAATTGTGTTGCTCTCATTAGCAAACTAAAACCCACTAACTCACACCTCCCATATCATTTTAAGATGCCGTAGATCTTAACTTCTTGCCGTTCCCCTAGGATAGGGGGCGCCACAGCGCATTTTGGAAAAAAATCGTTCCCATTTTCAACGGCCTACTAATCAAAGTCAGAAGCTAAGACATGCATATACTTATTTTATATGGATAGAAAACACCCTAAATTTTCTAAAACTGTTTGAATGGTGTCTGTGAGTATAGCAGAACTCGTATGGCAGTCAAAACCCCGAGACCGATTGAACCAGGAAGTGGAAATCTGAATTGTGGACTCGACTTCACAGCCTTCCCTATAAATCACAACGTAAAAAAATGAAAATTGAGCACTTTCCAGTGCTTCCACTAGATGTCCCCAGTCTTTACAAAGTGTTTTGAGGGTTCTACGGTAGAAACTCAGTGAAAGAGACGATGTGGCAATTGGTCACAGTCGGAGGGCCATGAGCATTGTGACGTTGGCGGCCGTGTCTGCCCCCACCTTTGGAAGTTTTTTGAAACACAATGAAATCGTCCCACTTGAATCTGATTGGCTTTCTTGTTGAAACAGGCCCTGACGATGTCTTGATACAACGTTTGACATGTTTGAACGACCCTAACTTACCGTAAACAGTCATTTTGCGTTAGACAGCTGCCGCCCACGGATCGACTTTTGATTACAGCCTTAGGACGCGCTAACAAGAGGAAGCTAATGGAACATAAAGCATGGACTTTTTCGACCGAAAATACATTTGTCATGGACCTGGGACATCGGGAAGGGATTTCTGATGAAGACAACTAAAGGTGAGGGATTATTGGCGATATTATACAATATCAGATGTTACGTGTTCAAATGTTCAAAGATGGCGCCGAGTTAGGTTTTCGAGCTCAATTTCTGGGTATCGCATCCCATTTGATCTCAAAGTGTGATTACCCTGTAAAGTTAATTTAAAATCTGTTTTGACTGGTGTTTTCAAGAGATATTCATCTATAAATCTTAGATTGACAATATATATTAAAAAAATCGTTTTCGAATAGTAATTTATAAAATTGTAGCAGTGTTTACCGGGACGCATTATATGGGAAAATAGTTAGTCAACCTCAGGTGCCGATGTAAAATGCTGTTTTTATATAGAAATATGACCTTTATTGAACAAAAGATTGCATGCTGTGTGTAACATGATGTCCTAGGTGTGTCATCTGATGAAGTTTGTAAAAGGTTAGTGCTGCATTTAGCTGTTTTTTGCCTATATGTGATGCGTGTGCTTGGTTGGAAAATTCATATGATGCGATTTTTACAAAGTACTCCTCTAACATAATCTAATATTGTGCTTTTCCTGTAAAACCTTTTTGAAATCGGACAACGAGGGTCGATTCAAGAGAGGTGTATCTATAAAACGATATGAGACAGCCCTATATTTGAAAAAAAAAAAATATTGAATTTCGTTATGCTAATGTCGCTAGGAGTTTTCGCTGGAAAATGATCCCGCTAACGGGATGAGACATTCAAGAGTTAAGGCTTAATAAAATGCATTACAAGATGTACAGTCCAAAAGACGTCCTCTGGGCACCTCTTGTTATCTGCCTGCAATAAAGCATGATGATATGCTGTACATACGGTCACGTGGATGGTTGACTTGGACGAGGACCAGAGCTAACCTGAGGCGGTCCTCTTGGGAGGGAAATGATATATTATATTTAAGCAACAGGCGGACGTTATCCGCAATGGGAAAGAGTCAGTCCTCTAATGAAGTCAGATCCGCCAAGACAATAAGTGAAATCACATTCCCGTTAAAGGTGTCTTTAGGTAGGAAAAATGAATTAGTGCAATACTGTGATAAATAAGAGTAAAAGATGATCTGTGCTTAAACAATCTCTTATCTCAAAGCTAGGAGAAATGGTGGAATGATAATAGTGTGGTGGCCAGATTGGGAGACATCAGTGATGCCATCCTCCGTCAAAGGTCAAACACACACAAAACAACATCAAAGAAACGTCCTCCTATCTAGATAATGACATGGCTCCTCCATGTGGTCCAGGATCAAGGTAAGTAAAACTCATCTCCTTCCATCCTAATGGCATGCATGTACCTGGTCATCGTCAAACCCACCACAGTCAATCCCACGATACATGTGCTGTGAAACGATTGATAGAGAGCCTGTCTGTGTGGTAGGAGAAGATGCTCTCTTCACACACACACCCTTCCCCCATCTCCTGATGACTCTGGGCCTCACAGACATTCCAAAAGGGAGCAGTGGTTCAGTAAATTGCATTAGCTAGCGTTTGAGCACTACTGTTATGAGAGGGGAATTGAATCCCATATTTCTCTCATCTCACTGCCTTTCTATGTGTGTGTGTTGGTTGTGGTTCGATTTTTCCTCTCTGGGCATGTATATCATCTCCCTACATTCCCTCTGAGTATGTGGGTAATAGAGAATGGGGGGGGGGGGGAGAGCGAGACAATTTCAATGGGAGTTGTGAGATGAGATGAGCTATTCCCTCTCCGCCGGTATAATCTCCTCCCGTTCCCAGTGGGTCTCTGGGATTGCCTACCTAGTCATCTGTGTGTTGTCCCGGCTCCTTAATGTTTGAGATCAGGCCTGACTGAGAACAGCCAATAAGAGCTCCCTGGCCTGCAGTATCTTTGCTCAGTCAGTTAGAGCAGTCTGACACAGCTGAACTTGCTCCAACCACTTGACCATTACTTATTCCTCCACTTACCAATCATGACTCTGCCTTGTGTTATCATAGTTCACTGAAGCATCATACTTTTCACCGCACTATAGTACTGTATAGGTAGAAAGGTAGAACATGTGGTTGAAAACAAAAGAGCAGCAGGCATGTCTTTGTGATACAGAGATTCCTGTCTTGTGGAGTACGAGGAGAACGACAGATACATTCTCTCCGACTCGTAAGTGGTGACTTCAACAGTTCTTAATAGCCAAGACTCCATAATAAAATGTATTCTCCATTTAAAGTGTGTGTCTGTACCATAAAACCGAGCAGTTTACTTGTTATCTTATATTTCTCTCACATAGCATATGTGAATACAAAGGCACTTAAATGGTTTGCCTTGCCCATTCACCCTCTGAATGGCACACAAACACAAGCCATGTCTCAATGTTCTCATGGCTTAAAAATCCTTCTTTAACTCGTCTCATCCCCTTTGTCTACACTGATTGAAGTGGATTTAACAATTGACATCAATAAGGGATCATAGCTTCACCTGAATTCACCTGGTCATTCTATGTCAATGTTTTGTATACTCAGTGTAGAAGCATAACCAGATACAAGTCATGGGCATTTGTAGAAATGAATGTTTGTTTATGGCAACTGTGAAAACATTCATAATACAGTGTGCATGAGATGATTAGAATAGCTCATTTACCAGCCAACAGAATGGACAGCTCAGTTGACTAACATAATCTGGCAGACACTGGCAACAAATGTTATAATATGTACATACACTGTGTATCCTGTGATTGGCCTATGTCATATCTACAGGTAACTGCCAAAATAATGAAAACACGAGTAAATTGGGGATGCAAAGTATATTGAAAGCATGTACTTCCACACAAGTCTGGTTCCTACGTTAAGAAAGCATTTAACATCCCGTCATGCTTACGGTCATGTATAAAAAGGCCGTGCAGGCCATTATTTTGGCCAATATTTTAGCTACCATGGCTATGCCCGCATAGGATGACAATGTCCCAATCCACAGGGCACAAGTGGTCACTAAATGGTTTGATTAGCTTGAAAATGATGTAAACCATATGCCATGGCCGTCTCAGTCACCAGATCTCAACCCAATTGAATACTTTTGGGAGATTCTGGAGCGGTGCCGGAGACAGCGTTTTCTACCACCATCAACAAAACACCAAATGATGGAATTTCTCGTGAAAGAACAGTGTCACATCCCTCCAATAGAGTGCCAGATACCTGTAGAATATATGCCAAGGTGCACTAAAGCTGTTCTGGAATGTGGTTGCCCAACACCCTATAAAGACACTTTGCTGGTGTTTCCTTTATTTTGGTAGTTACCTGTTTATGTTTGTGGAAGAGGCTGTAACATGGAGTGTCGAAAAAGAGCCATTTCAAGTAAGCATCATAGCACCTACGCATACAGCTGGGCATCTAGCCCCTATGTACTGACAAGTGATCAGGCTTTTCTCAATCTGATTTGATATTTTCTATAACAACCACTGTTGTTTTTGTAAATCAGTATACTACCACTAGTACTCTCCCTGGAACTAATAAAATGGGAAGTGTTTTTGTGTGATCAGCCAGACATGAAGGAACAGCTCTGAGTGAGGCTTTCCAGCCTCTGGAGATGGCAGTGGATCGTTCCACATGTGCTACATGTTAACTCAGAGCCTTGGATGAGATACGACTGCAGAGCCTTAGTCTCAGCCACTCTCCCAGCAGCCAATGTAAACTGTCACTGACTGATGTAGATTGGAGACTGCCATGACACCATGCCTCTCTTGCTCCAGAGCCTCCTACTCTTTGCTAAGGGATACACCCTATGACAGATTACATGTGTTTAAGCATGCCCAAACAAGAAGATTACAATTAAATAGTCATGCATTGTTATATATGGAATTTCATGGCGCATGCCTTTAGATACTACAGTGGATGGAATATGTGAAAGAGGCTTTGGGGTCTATGATGGAAAGTTGCAGGAAAATACAAAATGAGCGAGGTAAATAAAAAATGGTATGTTGCCTTGTAAATGCATATTGGGTGAATCAGACTTTTGTTTACAACCTTCATTTTGCCAAGGACGATGGTATTTTACTCTAAATAATGTTGATATAACAAAATATGTCATAGACCCTCTGGGGCCTCATCTTCATTTTGTCATGCTCTGATCTTGTCTCCACATAATTTGGCAAACAGGAGTGCACACAGTGGATGTGGTTTGATGTAGTTTAAAAATCGAAGTTACCTGCTACAGTATATCACAGAGTTCTGTGCTCAGGCTCTTTTGCTGCCAGTTGCTCTCGGTGTATCATACAATGCGTCCAATGGCAGAGGGAGTCACATTCATAACTAGAGTGCAGAGGCCTGCCTGCCGCCCCATGATAGATGGAGCTCCATCCTTGCAAAAGCCCACCATTCGATCCCATATGGAATCTGTTTTTCATCAATATAGCCTTGCAGCACACTGAACATCCCCTGTGACGTTTCATGCTCGGTAATCGTGAGATAGAACAATATGTCCTCGTGAATATGATCCTCCGTCATGTATAGCGAACAAAAGTCAATCATGGGCATCACAGCTAAAGTCCATTTGGAGCGCATAGGCTGGGGAGTTTTTGAGTCGTTCAGTCAGAGTTTCCTCTTGATTGCTAGCAATAGCATAAATATATTTTTAACTGTTATCTGACAAAGGTATTGATGTGAGTTTCTGTGCCTCTGCCTCCCCATGCATTGTTTGCACTCTATCAATTGTGACCAGTAATATCAAAGTCTCTGCAATAGCGTGTGGTTTCAAAGCGTAGCGGGTAGCCATTCACTGTGGGAATGATTCAAGTGCAACCATCAAGTGTCCATTTGTGATAAGCATGCGCCTGTGAAGAAATGTAGAACCAGTGGAAGGGACAATCCCTGGTTTTCAGATAACTTGGCAGAATTAATTAGAAAGATAAATATATCTTGGGCTCAAGCTAGACATACAAATGCTCCTGCTGATTGGGCCTCCTTCAGAGCGCTAAGAAACAAATGCACAGGTTAGATCAGGAAGTCCAAATCAGATGACTATTTAAATGCAGTCACAGAGAACCTAAACAAACCTACCAAGTTCTGGAAGCTAATCAAATCAGTGTCAGGTTCTAATGTATCCTCTGGCCTTCCTGACCATTTAATGATGGATTCTAATGAAGTGAAGGATAAAGCCGATATTGTAGGGTTTTTTAACAAGCACTTCATATCTGCTGGTTCAGTTTTTAATAACGGTGGGGCCCAGGCCTCTAATGTAAGCTCTGTTATAGTCAACTATGATATAGGCCCTCATGAGAACTATTTTATCTTTGAGCCTGTTTCTTATACTGATGTCTATAAAGCACTAAAGGCAATAGACACTAAAATGTCTGCAGGTCCAGACAACCTGGACACCTACCTCTTAAAGATAGCAGCTGGTATTATTACTGAACATGTGGCTCACATTTTCAACTTGAGTCTCTTGACCAATTCCATACCCAGCATTTGTAAATCAGCTTATGTCCTCCCACTGCTTAAGGGTGGAGATCCCTCAGATGCAAATAACTATCGTCCTCTCTCTAAACTCCCTATCCTGGCCAAAGTCTATGAATCCCGAGTGAACTCACAGTTAAAAAACTTCTTCATTGAAAATAACATACTGAGCAGGGTTCAGTCTGGCTTTAGATCAGGGTACAGCACCACAACTGCTGCTATGGCAGTGGCAAATGACATCATTAATGCACTTGATAAAAATAAACATTGTGCTGCTCTGTTTGTGGATTTATCAAAGGCCTTTGATTCAGTTGACAATGAATTGTTACTAGCTAGACTCAGAAACATTGGTCTCAGTGAAGGGACAGTAAAATTGGTTTAGGAATTATCTTTCTGACAGAACACAATGTGTATATACTGACAATCACAAGTCTAGCTTTCTTGAGATTAATATAGGTGTGCCGCAGGGTTCCATTTTAGCTCCAGTGTTGTTCTCAATTTTTGTTAATGATTTGGGAAATGGGATGCAACCAGCAAAGTTACAGATGATACAGTTATATATTAATGTGCTCCTTCTCTGGTTCAGGCTGTTGAAGAGCTCCAGACTGCTTTTCAGTCACTGCAGGCCTCCCTTTATGGTCTCAAACTGATCTTGAATGTACAAAAAACTAAATGCATGACCTTTACCAGAGCTAAAACTCTGTCAGAGGTTAGCATTGTTACATCCGGTGGCTTATCCATTGAAAAAGTGTCGTCCTACAAATACCTACTGTAGGTATTTGGTTTGGATGACACGTTGTCGTTTAAAGTTCATGTGGATAATCTTGTGACAAAGCTTAAATTGAAATTGGGTTTTTATTTTGGGAATAATGCTTGCTTCCCGCTTATGGCTATTAAGAAGCTTGTTCAGGACACTTTTCTCTCTGTAATTAATTATGGTGACTTGTTGTATATGCATGCAGCCTCCACTGTCTTACAGAGACTGAATCCTTGCGTTTTATTACAAATGCCAAGTCACTCCCCCACCATTGCACATTGTCCCAAATGACAGGTTGGACCTCACTTTATATGCACAGAAAGATACATTGGTATGTGTTCATCTACAAAGTCATTTTGGGTAAACTCCCTCTGTAGTCTGGTCTCCTTCACCACCAGCAGTTACCATACCCAGTCTGCTAGGTGGTTGCTACTTACAGTCCCCAGGACATTCACAGTATTAGGCAAGACAGCCTTCTCTTCTTGTGCACCAAAGGCATGGAATAATCTACAATCCATGATTCATCTAGATATGTTAGTGCCACTGAATGAATTTAAAATATTGATGGGAGACTCTGTTACAGAGGACTGTAAATGCTTTTTTTAGGTTGGATCATGTTGTATTGTATTGTTGTATATTTTAATTATGTAATGTATTGATTGTTGCTGCCTTCTTGGCCAGGTCTCCCTTGAAAAAGAGACTCTGGGTCTCAATGGGCTTTTCCTGGTTAAATAAATAAGAAAGTGCTGCCTTTTCCCATGAATTTTATCTTTTAGATTTGAATAATTTTCATTTAGCTTTTTAAGATGAACCACATTAATCATTTTGAGATACAAATACGATATTATAATACTTTTTTTTTTAATCGGATTTTGGGATTTTGGATTTTAGGATTTTGGAAATTGTCCCGCGACCCCTAGTTTGGGAACCGCTGCAGTAACTGCAGAAGTATGTCCTTGCCATACTTCTGGCATACTTCCATAGTATGCCAGTGTAAGAATTAAACTGTGGCTTCTTTCTCATTCCAATCTGATGAGCCTGAGTTAGACAGCTATTCAGGAAGCTGCTTTACCTGTCAGAAGATCACATTACATATTCAGCCTAGTAAAAGCTGCTTCTAAACAGTGATGTTGACATTCCAGCATGTCTACCTGCTATAATAGTTCAGCTCTGTTTAGCATGTGAGACATGTGTACCATCAAATAAGCCCATACGTGAGCTTGGTTTCAAGCTTGAAAGTACTATGGTCAATCATGTGATTGGCTCAAACGCATTAAGAAGGAAAGAAATTCCACAAATTAACTTTTAACAAGGCACACCTTTTAATTGAAATGCATTCCTGGTGACGACCTCATGAAGCTGGTTGAGAGAATGCCAAGATTGTGCAAAGCTGTCATCGAGGCAAACGGTGGCTATGAAGAATCTCAAATATAAAATATCTTTTGATTTGTTTAACACATTTTTTTGGTTACCACATGATTCCATATGTGTTATTTCATAGTTTTCATGTCTTCATTATTATTCTACAATGTAGAAAATAGTAAAATATATATATAAATATATAAATAATATAGAAAAACCCTTGAATGAGTAGGTGTATCCAAACCTTTGACTGGTACTCTATGTCAACTCCTTCTTTCAACATGCTTGTATACAGTTGAAGTCGGAAGTTTACATACACCTTAGCCAAATACATTTAAACTCAGTTTTTCACAATTCCTGACATTTAATCCTAGTAAAAATTCCCTGTCTTAGGTCAGTTAGGATCACCACTTTATTTTAAGAATGTGAAATGTCAGAATAAAGGTAGAGAGTGATTTATTTCAGCTTTAATTCTTTCATCACATTCCCAATGGGTCAGAAGTTTACATACACTAAATTAATATTTGGTAGCATTGCCTTTAAATCATTTAACTTGGGTCAAACGTTCCGGGTAGCCTTCCACGAGCTTCCCACAATAAGTTGGGTCAATTTTGGCCCAGTCCTCCTGACAGAGCTGGTGTAACTGAGTCAGGTTTGTAGGCCTCCTTGCTCGCACACGCTTTTCAGTTCTGCCCACAAATTTTCTATAGGATTGAGGTCAGGGCTTTGTGATGGACACTCCAATACCTTGACTTTGTTGTCCTTAAGCCATTTTTCCATAACTTTGGGAGTATGCTTGGGGTCATTGTCCATTTGGAAGACCCATTTGCGACCAAACTTTAACTTCCTGACTGATGTCTTGAGATGTTGCTTCAATATATCCACATACTTTTCCTTCCTCATGAAGCCATCTGTTTTGTGAAATGCACCTGTCCCTCCTGCAGCAAAGCACCCCCACAACATGATGTTGCCTCCCCCGTGCTGGGATGGTGTTCTTCAGCTTGCAAGCCTCCCCCTTTTTCTTCCAAACATAACCGTAGTCTGGGTTTTTTATGGCGGTTTTGGAGCAGTGGCTTCTTCCTTGCTGAGCGGCCTTTCAGGTTATGTCAATGTAGGACTCATTTTACTGTGGATATAGATACTTTTGTACCTGTTTCCTCCAGCATCTTCACAAGGTCCTTTGCTGTTGTTCTGGGATTGATTTGAACTTTTCGCACCAAAGTATGTTCATCTCTAGGAGACAGAACGCGTCTCCTTCCTGAGCGGTATGATGGATGTGTGGTCCCATGGTGTTTATACTTGCGTAGTATTGTTGGTACAGATGAACGTGGTATCTTCAGGCATTTGGAAATTGCTCCCAATGATGAACCAGACTGGTGGAGGTCTACAATTCTTTTTCTGAGGTATTGGCTGATTTCTTTTGATTTTCCCATGATGTCAAGCAAAGAGGCACTAAGTTTGAAGGTAGGCGTTGAAATACATCCAAAGGTACACCTCCAATTGACTCAAATTATGTCAATTAGCCTATCAGAAGCTTCTAAAGCCAAGACATCATTTTATTGAATTTTCCAAGCTGTTTAAAGGCACAGTCAACTTAGTGTATGTAAACTTCTGACCCACTGGAATTGTGATACAGTGAATTATAAGTGAAATACTCTGTCTGTAAACAATTCTTAGAAAAATGACTTGTGTCATGCACAAGTAGATGTCCTACCTGACTTGCCAAAACTATAGTTTGTTAACAAGACATTTGTTGAGTGGTTGAAAACGAGTTTTAATGACTCCAACCTATGTGTATGTAAACTTCCAACTTCAACTGTATATATTCCTTCCTTTTGACATGTTGATTAGAAGGGAAAGCCACCATTTCCCCTCTTTGCAGGAAAATGTTAAAATAATCTGTACAGCGTCATCGACATTTAGAATTGATGTGTCAGATCAAGCGAGGCTTCTGTTTCGATTAAAATTGGCTCGCACAGGACATTTACACTAGAATGAGCCTGATGTCTCCCTCATGTAATTACAGCCATAGGTCAAAGAAACATGGAGTGGAGCACGTTTGTCTCTCCAAGCCCAGCAAATCACTGCCGTGCACAACACCTGCCCTGCGTCATTACCACTCTGCTCCTCTAGGGAACTGGAGATGCTCAGCATCTTTCAATATGAGTTCCACTCTTTACCATGGGTTCTTTTCTTTTTCTTCTTTTGTATGTATTTTTTATTTTTGTTGTTCTAATTAGACAGTATTGAAGTAGATGGGGAGAGTGATTAAGGAAACTTAGTAGGAAGGATGGACATTCTGGTCCCCAGAATTGATATACTGTATATGTGGTGCCCTCTGTAATTATTGGGACATTGAAGCATTTTTTATTTTTTGGGCTCTATACTGCAAAGGTTTGGATTTGAAATCAAACAATGACTATGAAGTTAGAGTTCAGACTGTCAGCTTTAATTTTAGGGTATTTTCATTCATATCGGCTGAATCATTTTAGGGGAGCAAAAGTATTGGGACAAATTCACTTATGTGTATTATAGTAGTAAAAAGTTAAGTATTTGGTATCATATTCATAGCATGCATGTCACGTCCTGGCCAGTATAAGGTTAATTGGTATTGTAGTTTGGTCAGGACGTGGCAGAGGGTATTCGTTTTATGTGGTTCGGGGTGGTGTGTTTTTTGAAGGGGCATTTGATTTAAGTATTCCGGGGTTTTTGGGCACTGTTTGGTTTTCATGTATTCTATGGTTAGTCTAGTGTGTGTGTTTCTATGTTGAGTTAATTGGGGTTGGACTTCCAATTGAAGGCAGCTGTTTGGTGTTGCCTTTGATTGGAAGTCCTACATTAGTTGGGTGTGTTTGTCTTGTATTTTGTGGGAGATTGTTCTGTGTTGAGCCTTATGCATTGCCAGACTGGTTATTGTTGTTGTTGTTGTTGTTGTTGTTGTTGTTGTTGTTGTTGTTGTAATTCGTTCATTTCATTTCGTTCGTTCGTTCGTTCTCGTGGTTTTGTTATTTTGATATTCATTTTGAAAGTAAATAAACATCAAGATGAGCATACACATAGCTGCTGCGTTTTGGTCCTCCATTACCGACGACAACCGTGACAGAATCTCCCACCAACTATGGACCAAGCAGCAGAGGAAGGAGCAGAGGGGCTTTGAGTTGGACTGGCGGGAGAAATGGACCTGGGAGGAAGTTCTGGACGGGGCCGGACCTTGGCACCAGGCTGGGGATTATCGCCGCCCGCAGTGAGAAATTGAGGCAGCCAAGGCAGAGAGGCGGAGGTACGAGGCCATGGACGCGCTGAGGGAGAAGCACGAGAGGCACCCCCAAGAAATTCTTTTGGGGGGGCACACGGGTAGTTTGGCTAGGCCTAGGAAGAGCCGGAAGCCAGCTACCCGTGGTTATATGGAGGAGCGTATGGGGTGGAGAGCGCCATGTGTCGCTGAGGAGCGCACTATCTCACCCATACGCACGCACAGTCCGGTGCGCGTTATTCCAGCCCCTCGCAGGTGCCGTGCTAGAGCGGGCATCCAGCCTGGTAGGAGGATGCCTGCACAGCGCATCTGGTCGCCGGTACGCCTCCGAGGACCAGGCTACCCAACTCCCGCTCTACGCACGGCTACCATCAGGCCCCTGCACAGCCCAGTCTGCCCTGTACGAGCACCCCGCTCGTACAGGGCTACTAGTTCCATCCAGCCAAGACGGGTTGTGCAGGAGGTAAGATCAAGACCGACTGTGCGCCTCCATAGCCCTGGGTTTCCAGCGCCTGTCTCTCGTGCGGACCCGGAAGTGCGTCAACCCAGTCCGACTCGTCCTGTTCCCGCTCCCCGCACTAGCCTGGAGGTGCGTGTTCACAATCTGGTACGCCCAGTACCAGCACCACGCATCAAGTGCGTAAACCCAGCCTCGCCAGTCAACAGTCACCAGAGCTGCCCGCCAGTCAACAGTCGCCAGAGCTGCCCGCCAGTCAACAGTCGCCAGAGCTGCCCGCCAGTCAACAGTCGCCAGAGCTGCCCGCCAGTCAACAGTCGCCAGAGCTGCCCGCCAGTCAACCGTCGCCAGAGCTGCCCGCCAGTCAACCGTCGTCAGAGCTGCCCGCCAGTCAACCGTCGCCAGAGAGGCCAGACTGCCCTGAACTGCCAGAGTGGCCAGACTGCCCTGAACTGCCGGAGTGGCCAGACTGCCCCGAACTGCCGGAGTGGCCAGACTGCCCCGAACTGCCGGAGTGGCCAGACTGCCCCGAACTGCCGGAGTGGCCAGACTGCCCCGAACTGCCGGAGTGGCCAGACTGCCCCGAACTGCAGGAGTGGCCAGACTGCCCCGAACTGCCGGAGTGGCCAGACTGCCCCGAATTGCCGGAGTGGCCAGACTGCCCCGAACTGCCGGAGTGGCCAGACTGCCCCGAACTGCCGGACTGCCCTGGACTGCCCAGACTGTCCCGAACTGCCAGACTGCCCAGAACTGCCAGACTGCCCAGACTGTCCCGAACTGCCAGACTGCCCAGACTATTATATTATTCGTTCATTTCGTTCGTTCGTTCGTTCTCGTGGTTTTGTTATTTTGATATTCATTTTGAAAGTAAATAAACATCAAGATGAGCATACACATACCTGCTGTGTTTTGGTCCTCCATTACCGACGACAACCGTGACAATGCAATGTGTCACGCCTGCTACCCCTCCCTGCTACCCCTCCCCTCCCCAGCATTACGCACTCCTGCCACCATCATTACGCACACCTGCCTTCCCCCCGTCACGCGCATCAGCAATTATTGTACTCACCTGGACTCAATCACCTGTGTCATTACCTTCCCTATATCTGTCTGTTCCCAAGCTCTGTTCCCAGCTTCAGGATTAATGTTCGTTTGTCTTTGCATACCCGGTTCTGACGCTGTCCTGTTTGATGTCTATTCCAAATGAAATGTTCTACTCCCTGTACCTGCTTCTCTTCTCCGGTGCTGGTCCTTACACAATGACTACATGAAGCTTGTGACTCTACACATTTGTTGGATGCATTTGCAGTTTGTTTTGGTTGTGTTTCAGATTATTTTGTGCCTAATAGAAATGAATGGTAAATAATGTATTGTGTCATTTTGGAGTCACTTTTATTGTAAATAAGAAAAGAATTAGCATGTCTTGGGGTTATGATACTTATACGTCTGTAACTTTCTCACTCATCATAAATATCAGAACCCCAAGACATGCTAACCTCTCACCAATACAATAACAGGGAAGGTTAGCGTTTTTTGGTATTTGTGCATCTATAACTTTTTCCCCCATCATTATTTACGATTCATTCAGAATGATCCATAATCATGGTAGCATCCACATTCATGTAAAAGTCTTATTTACAATAAAAGTGACTCCAAAATGACACAATACATAATTTACAAATTCATTTATATTGGGCACAAAATAATCTGAAACACTGTCACAAAATGAGGAAAAAGCCATCTATCTCTCTGTGTAAGGGATATCCCTGTTAAATATGAATTAACCATTGGCTCAAGGGGACATTGCAGAGTCAAATGGGGTGTCAATATTCAGTATTTTTCCATATGGAGTAGTATTTAGTATCTTATTAGTATCTTATTTGACACATATCACCTCTTAATTGGTGCATTCCCAATGCATAAATTATTCAACATGGCTTCCCATGATAATTAACTTTTAAATGAATGCGAAAATTAAAGCTCAATGACCACACATAATTCATGCTCATGCCTTGATAGGGTGAAAATGATCTGTGTGTCCTTTGTTTCACCCTGTGCATGATCTAATGTGAGAAACAAATCTCTATATTCAACACACAAACACACACACATAAACACACACGCCATTACATACCACGCAGAATATGCCTAGGAGACATGACAAGGTTAGGCTGTTATATGAGAAAAAGTGTCTGCCTGAGGGGAAATGCCTGACTGATTTACATGTTTGACACTGGTATTACTGCTCCAGGCCACTGACTATTACCATGCCTACTACACTGAACACAGGTGGATGAGTGGGAGCAAGTGTGTGAGTGTTAGACCTATCCCATGTGGCTCAGTTGGTAGAGCATAGTGTTTGCAATGCCAGGGTTGTGGGTTCAATTCGCATGGGTGACCAGTATGGAAATGTATGCATTCACGTCTTATGGTAAGTTGCTCTGGATAAGAATAGCACCTAAATTACAAAAATGTAAATAATACAAAAAAATTGGTGTCAGTCAGAATGTGCGTATGTTTGTATTGGTGCTCCAGAGTGTCTCATGATCAATCATGACCCCACAGACATATCAAGGCATAACTGGTAGGTTCACGGTTGGCTGAGATACAGTACCTCAGTGGTAAGACTACAGAGTAAAAAGACCATGTGATACTGTAGATAGAGATCTTACAATTCAGTTACAACAGATGTACTATTAAAGGCAGATACAAGCTTGGACAGCTGGGGAACTCAATAGAAAAACCTCACCAGGGTGCATTCATTTCTCCTGGTTACAGCCCACATTACTCTACACAGGGAGAGACTCTAAAGGAAAAAAGCCCAAAGGAATACCTCTCATTCCCGAGCCTTGGAGTACAGCCACACACTAAGGGAACCAAATGAAATACACTTTAATTTAGGCCAGTAATTGATTACCTCAGAGGAGCCAGAGATGTGTGGTCTAATGATCTGATACGCCAGCCATCTTGGAGAAGGTCGGTCCTTAGATAAATGTAATCTCAAACTGAAGTAGTTAGAGGGGTTACCGGAATTTCTGACACAATATCAATGTTGAGAATCGGATCGTAAATACTTGTGGTTTGTAAATGCCACCTCCTTCAGCGATGTAAAGTATGACCCAAGACCATGATTCATAAACACATGAACGAACCTTTATTTTACTAGTAATTTAAGAACAATTCTTATTTATAATGACGGCTTACCTCAGCCAAACCCTCCCCTAACCCGGACAACGCTAAGCCAATTATGTGCCGCCCTATGGGACTCCCGGTCACAGCTAGACGGTCTGTAGAGTTGCCTTTAGCACTGCGATGCAGTGCCTAAGACGGCTGCGCCACTTGGTCCACTTGCTTCAAGAATGTGTGGGAAATAATGAAGTGCAGACTATCCAACTTTTTAATATTTCTAGTGTAACTAGAAGCTGGGAAAAAAACATTAATCTCATCCCATACCTGTGCCATACTAGGTATTCATTTACTTAAAACCTCATGCTAATCACATTAGCCTACGTTAGCTCAACCGTCTCGTGGGGGGGACACCGACCCATAGAGGTTAACACGTCTTTGTTCAGCTTGTCTTTATAAACTGTCAAAAGCCCAAAATCCAAGCTGCTGTAAGAATAAGTTCAACAACTAAGCCGGTTGGACCATGTCAAAATTCACAATAGCTGAAGTCTCTCATCTGGGTAAGTCTTGGTATAGTAAAGCAGTGTGATGGGAGTGTGTTTGCTGAGCTTTGTTCCCTCCCGCACAAAGGCCATAGAACTGCAGTCAGATGCTATAGGCTTGACTAAGTGACAGAGCGACAGAGAAAGAAGCGTCACTATAGTAGGGATCAAAATTTGAAATACTTTCACATTTCGAATAATATCTTATTTTTTGGGGGGGTAATCATATTTTTTTTCTTTGGATATCTGGATAGTTGAAATACATGTGTTAAAAAATGTGTTTTTTTTAAATTTCGGAAATGGCTTGCTGCACAGCTTGCGCGACTCTGCTTGCTTGCTTTGGTGACCGCAAGGCCTTTCAGTTTGAGGAGAGAGATGCCATACAGACCCGCGCTAGTTAGACAAACTTGTAGATGCCATAGGTCAGGGGTATTCAACTCTTACCCTACGAGGTCCGGAGCCTGCTGGTTTTTTGTTCTACTTGATAATTAATTGCACACATCTGGTGACCCAGGTCTAAATCCGGATTAGAGGGGGACAATGAAAACATGCCGTTGAACTGGCTTCGAGGTCCAGAGTTGAGTTTGAAGGCCATAGGTTATCTATCATTCCATCTCGTAGTGCCTGTCTTGACTGCACCAAATTGATGTAAAGAAGCTAGCTAAGATAGCCAGCTATGTTAGTCAACAAGCTAGCTTGCTACCTAAGCTAATTGAGTCTATTTTGCAGCGCTTCCTGTCATTGTCTACAACAACTCCATTCAGATTAAACATCAGCCTACATGATGGTTGATCGTTGTAGCCTACTCCTTCTCATTTAGCTAACTTCATTCGGTCATTTTTATTCCATCTTGCATTGATTTCCCACATTACTTGCTTGCTACACATGGAGCCACTGACTGTAGACAGCTGCACTTTTATTGGCCGACAATAACAACAAATGAGTGAAACCAGTGTAGGCTACTAGGGTAGGCCGATGTCTTTTTACTCCATAAAAACTACATTTCATTGTTAAACTAGGCCTATGATGTTTGTATTAATACTCTTGCAAGTATTCGAATACTAATGTCCCTTCAGATATTCTAATAACTGTCCCCATCCTATACAGTAGCACTAAAGCACTGAACTACTCCCCGCTTGTTCTCCCTGCTTCCATCACTCAGAAGCAGGTAGTATAGGAGCATAATGGCAAAAACGGACAATTTGACCAATAGCTTCTACCCCCATACCATCAGGCTGCTGAATAGCCACCACTAGAGAGCTACCTGCTCCCCCTGTCTCCCTTTCTACCCCTCCACCCTGCTACTCCCCTTGTGGACATTTACCCTGTCCCCATCCCAAATGGACATGCATTTTCTTTCTTTTTTTCACTTCTCTTTTTGACCTGCACTATTGGAGCTCGGAGCTTAATAATTTCACTGTATCCTGCATTACATCTGCCACCCTGTGCATGTGACTAATAAACTCATATAATCTATTTAGGCACTAGTCTGGCATAGACTACACAATTCACTCTCAAGTCACTACCTACTACAGCCCATAAGAACATTGCATAATAACACTACCAAAGGGTCAAGATCAACAACTGCATACGTGTAGTATTTTAAGTGGAAACATTCGTAATGTTCGGACTGGTGCATTTCAGTGGGCTCAGCCTGATGGTTAGTATGCTGCCATAGCGCAGTAACACATGGTAGATTAAAATTCTTCACAACAAATCTTTAGCATGTATACTACATCGTAAAAAAAAACATATAAGCCAATGAAATATATCACAGATATCTGTATTCCACTGTTACAGCAATCAGCTCACATGCAGAGGGAATCACTGTGGCAAGTGGAAAGTGGTGACAGAGAAAGAGACTGGTTGGCAAATGGTTAATGAGTGTAAATCGAACCATCCTGCAATTTATGGGGCATGCGGCAAGTAATCAATAGACTGGAGGATGAGCCTCCAGAGCTTTTTAGATCTGATTTCAAGCACTTCAAATCACATTTTAATCGTCAAATGCTCCATAAAAAAAATGTTTTAGACTAACAGTAAATGCTTACTGACAGGCCCTTCCAACGATGCAGGATATCTATATTTATATAAAAATTAACAATTTTTCATTTTTGTGATTTTAAATCGTCCAATTTTTCATTAAAAAAAAAAATTCTACATTTGACTGATTACACCAAATGAAAGCAGCATGTCATGATGAGACAGACTAAAGAAAGGCTAAAGCACATACTGTTTTTTTATTTTCTTCTTTTAAAAAGAGTGTCTTGAGTGAATAAGGGAATGTCAGAGTGGCTTTTGGAGGAATGTGTGAGGCAAGTGGTATATTGAGCAAACAGCCTCATTCCTGTGTCACATAACATCACAGTGGGTTATGACCGGTAAGGTAATACACACACACACATTTGTGCATGTGAGCATAAATGCAAGCACTTGCACACTCGTGCACTCACTCACACACGCACACACACCCTCCCAAAATATTTTTATATCAAAGCTAAACACACATGCTTGCTTAGTGTTTAATGTCTGTGTACGCTTCCAGTTGAGTTGTTTTGAGCTCCTCAGGTGTTTGTTGGCCTCGACCACATAGCTGCACCATTAGCAGCAGTCGAACCACTCCAGAGTTAACATGGCTGTCAACTCACAGTAGGGCCATTGCGTATGATATAAATAACTTTCTGACTGCACTCCTTTTGATTTGAATGTGGTAGAAGTGGTCAGAAAGTGACTTTTTGGACTTTAATGCCAAAACGTTCAGGAGATAGTGACCCATGTTGTATACGAGATATCACTGAAAAAGATGAACGGTTGAGTTGTATATCATTTGAAAGATTACAAACTATTTTATGATCTATTGAAGAAAAAACAATTCAACTCTGCATTTTTTTTCAATAGAAGTCATTTTTTAAGCTTTAACGGCAATTATCAGAAAATACCTAAGCTACTATTTTTTCATGTTCCTATATGTTGTAGCGTAAACCCTATTTTATATCATCAGATGTTTTTGTGTTGTGCCCACCATCGGTTGAGACACAGCATATGCTTGAATAAAGGGTGGGAGTCTTGTTTTGGCTGATAAATGTTCTAAAATGTGAATACAATTTCAATTTTGAAATGCTACCACAAAGAAAGTTGGAGGTCCACACATTAGATAATGTTGACTTAAGTGGGAATATCCATTGTTAGAAATTAAACTGTCAATACTCCATAGGAAACCTATTGAAATCCTAGACATATAGATAATAGAATAAACATTCTCATTCAATATGACATACAACGGTGGATGGACCGGCGGCCATGTTTCTGGTAGTAATTGGAAGTTAAAGTTTAAATTTAATTTATATATTTCAATGGTGTACCAGCTACTGTAAATTGCAGTGGTCTGAAGGAATAAATTCATACCGTATTCAAGAGTATGCTGTGTCTCAACCGATGACGGGCACAAAACAAACACCTCATGTGATGTAAAATTGAGTCTAAGCTACAACATTTCACACAATTTTTAACAATTGATGTTAAAGGTAAAAAAATGAAAACAATTTATTTTCAAGAAATCATAGAATAGTTTGACAACCCTGTTTGTAAGCTTTAAAATTATATGAAACCTAACCGTTCATCTTTTTCACTGACAAAAACATAGATTTATCATGATGGGGTGGGGTATACAAAATGGACCAACTTTGAGCACCTCTATCTCCTGAATGTTTTGGCATTCAGGCCCCAAAAGCCTCTTTCTGGACACTTCTACCATGGGCACATCTAGAATGTACTGAAGGTTT
Source organism: Salmo trutta (assembly GCF_901001165.1). NCBI lineage: Eukaryota > Metazoa > Chordata > Actinopteri > Salmoniformes > Salmonidae > Salmo > Salmo trutta. The sequence goes on along the minus strand of NC_042974.1, from coordinate 37,215,577 downwards.
CGTTCAATCAAAAGGGGTGCAGTCAGAAAGTGATTGAAATCATATGTAACCACCCATTAATAAAGTCTATCAGGCTCTCACAACATCAGCTCTAATCAAAGATAGCAGCGATAAAATGCTCCCAGCGGTAGACTCAGAGAAAACATACATTATTTTTCCTTTATTTAACTAGGCAAGTCAGTTAAGAACAACTTCCTATTTACAATGACGGCCTTAGAACAGTGGGTTAACTGCCTTGTTCAGGGCCAGAACGAAATACTTTTACCTTGTCAGCTCATGGATTTGATATAGCAACCTTTTAGTTACTGGCCCCACACTCTAACCACTAGGCTACCTGCCACCCCAGAAAAGGGGCAGATAGAATGTGTGTGCCTGTTTCTAGCTGTGTACTGATTGAACATGCTGAATGTTTGTCTGTCCTTTGGTGTGTATTGATTTATTGTGTGTGTGTGTATGTGTATGAACTTTTTTGCGTGCCGCTTTGTGTTGCCTAACATCTTGGTTGCTTATACTTGCTTATTAAGTCAAGCAGCAACATGACCCAATGCAAGGAGGGAATGCACCTAGCATGGATCATCGATCCCCAACTGGCCTCAATAAGGAAATCACACAGCCAATATGTCCACTCCAGCCAACATCTACCGCGTGCAGCCATAGATCTCATAGACTATAACATTCCTGCACTGATTTTTCTGGTCGACCTAATAGTTCAAAACATTGACCACAGTTTGTCTTCAGCTCAAACTACCACAGCCCATAGCCCACAGCTCTTGCTGCTTTTTGGGGAGCAGAACTCTGGGGAGAAGTCTTGACAGTCCCCAGAAGGGTCCAGAGCACAGCTGGATAATCACAGTGGAAAGGTCGGCCAGTTAATGGCTTTCCCTTGGTGTTGATGACTTGTGTCGACACCCAGCTGCTGCTCCTAGTCCTTAATCTGTTCCCCCATGGCACCCAGGCAGGAGACCAGGCGGGGCTCTGTAAATCATAGAGCCACATGTTGATATCACTATACGGCCAGTTATTGACGCTGTATATGAGGAGCTTTAAATATGAAGAGAGGACTGAATTAATCCCCATAAGTCAGTGTTGAAAGGCTGGTGGGAGATGGGGAGGTATGGAACAGTAGGGGCTCCTATACACTACAATTATAACAATAGGGAGGGAGGAGAACCAGCAGCGTCAAGATGGGTCTAATAGCAGCTCTTTGGATGTCTCCATTAAACCACCATGTTCCTAATTGATAGTACCATGTGATTTTCCTCATGGGAGCCATTTGGAGCCCGTGTGTACTGTAGGATGTGTTAGAGTATTGTACAATAAAGAGTTAAAGCAGTGTTTGTATTAGAGCACACTTCAGAGGTTTCCTCTGTCCTTGAAGTGCTGCTGTTCCTGCAGCGGGATGCTAGAGCACTAATCACTCCGTGACAAATCTGCCTCTTCCTCTGCTTGTTTTTCATTTGGATGATGCAGCCCATTTCTAAGTGATAAAATAACCTCTCCAGAGTTGTGTTTCACAGCCTGATTAAATGTGATCACCATGCCAGTTCTTCTATGGGAATTTGCATCATTAAGAGAATATAAATAGGCCTCCCGAGTGGCGAAGTGGTCTAATGCACTGCATCACAGTGCTAGCTGTGCCACTAGAGATCCTGGTTCAAGTCAAGGCTCTGTCATAGCTGGCCGCGACCGAGAGACACGTGGGGCTGTGCACAATTGGCCCAGCGTCGTCTGGGTTAGGGGAGGGTTTGGCTGGCGAGGATGTCCTTGTCCCATTGCACTCTAGCGACTCCTGTGGCGGGGTGGGCGCATGCACGCTGACACGGGCGCCAGGTGTACGGTGTTTCCTCCGACACATTGGTATGGCTGGCTTCCGGGTTAAGTGGGCATTGTGTCAAGAAGCAGTGCAGTTTGGCTGGGTCGTGTTTTGGAGGACCTTTGCCTCTCCAAGTCCGTATGGGAGTTGCAGCGATGGGACAAGACTGTAACTACCAATTGGATTCCATGAAATTGGGGAGAAAAAGGGGTAAAAAGAGAAAACAAATAATAGTAATCATATGCAGGATTACCAAAAACAAATGGCTGTATCTGCTCATCAATCGGAGAACAAGTCTTTTCAAATTAAAACAGTTTTACTCAAACTTTTACGAGTTAGAATGACTCTAAATGGATGGAGGCAAGTAAATAATAAATGCAACAAGCTGTGGGCTATGGGGGAGAAGTGGCGTGGGCGTACACTGGAGACTGTAGGCAGACTAGTAAAAAACATTGAGGTCCCGTGTGGCTCAGTTGGTAGAGCATGGTGTTTGCAGGGTTGTGGGTTTGATTCCCACGGGGGACCAGTATGGGAAAAAAAATTATGAGATGTATGCATTCACTACTGTAAGTCGCTCTGGATAAGAGCGTCTGCTAAATTACTTTTTTAAATTTATTTTTTTATTTTATTGATTGGCTGATGAGTATATTTAGTAACTAGACACCAGACAGTGGGGCTACAAGCTATGAACAAGGGAGTCATTCTTAATATTGGCATTGGAACAGACCTATCAGGGGTGTGCTGTCTGTCACTTCATAAATTCAATGTTCCTCCACAATACAGTGTCAGGTTAGTAATCAACTTAAAGATGCTTGTCCTGAGACGCTAACATGCTGTACGCCAACCTGTTACACTGTACCTAATTTATCAGATGAGATGCATGAATTAACAAGAACACATTGTAAACACATGTAAGCCTATAGTCAGGGAGTTCTTGGAAATAGACAATGAATACTGGATTCAATGTATTATAAGGGAAGTTAAACTACCACTCACACTTGTTTTAAGTCTACAGAGATAGCTAAGGCTGAATTTACACAGGCAGCCCAATTCTGATCTTTTATTTTACTAATTGGTCTTTTTACCAATCAGATCCGCTCTTTTGTCAATAATTGGGAAACAGTTCAGAATTGGGCTGGCTGTGTAAATGCAGCCTAAGTAGTTGAGTGCCATCATAATACAATGTAAATTGTAGAAAAATTTGTTCCACAGAATGTCTTCCTTCCTAATGGACTGTTCTAGATCGGGGGGGTTAAAAAAATACTCCAGGCCACTCTTGAACATCTACAACTAGATAGAAAGTATGAAGAAATTATAATGGACTTATACGTTTTCAAATACTGTACCTGCCCCTTTTTTGGCCCGCAAATTGCTTTTGACAAACAAATCGTTCCGAAAAAAAATCTGTGCATCCTCCGCTGAATTTTGAAATTCTGATGTGCCCCTCAAGCCGTAATTATTGCCCACCAAGGGACTAGATTGTCTACTTTATCTGACAGGCATGTGTCTTCATGTCCAGAAGTCTGATAACCCAATCTGGAGCTATACCCAGGGAGAAACTAACACATCCTGAACATTCAGATTCTTATCTGTCCCTAAATGCTCTCTCTTTGATGAAAAAACTAAATAACAGCACTGAAGCTTGCAGCACATTCAAATGCTTTATCCTCCCCAGAAGACAGAGAGGGTATTGGGTATTTGCATCGGGTGTTTATCTAAATCTAACAGCCCAGAATAATTGGCAGGTTCCTATGAATGCACATCCGTTCATGCAACAAACTAAAACACAGTAAAATAAAGAGCCGTCAATGTGGGGCCATCTATATGTAGCAGGCATGATAAGTGATTTCCCAGGTGATATCACTAAAGACCTCTGCATTACCCCAGAATCTTTAGACCCCAGAGTTAATCATAATGGCACAAGGGGGTGTTGGAGTGTAAGAATGCAGAGATCGAGCACTGTAAGCGGTAAGAAATGAATGGGAGAACCAATGCAACAGAAAGTACATTGAACACCCCTGGTTATTCTTCACTGTATGAATACCTAGCCATATTTATCCCCATATTGCAGTGTGCAAACATTCTATTAAGCTGACAAGGCTACACCGATGTTCACAGTACGGATACATGGAGTGTCATTCTGCTTGTTTTGCCATATTTGCAAAAGGTGATGAAAAATTCAGCATGCACATATGTTTTCTGATGGAATTAAATATGTATTTTAATTATCAAAGGCTAATTAGTTCTGTTAGTTCTGTGACTGTTGTGGCTAGAGAGGAAGAGGGGATGTGTGAAAAGAGAAGCGCTAACCCTGTGGGTGGAACATCAGGAAGGAAAGTTTTCACACCTAATGTGTGTGTGTGTGTGTGTGTGTGTGTGTGTGTGTGTGTGTGTGTGTGTGTGTGTGTGTGCCAGTGGAGGCTCCTCAGAGGAAGGGGAGGACCATCCTCCTCAGTGAATTTCATAAAAATAAAAATGGTAAAACATTGAAAAAGTTGTACTTTTTAGATAAAACTATTTTAAATATATTCACGTCACCAAATAATTGATTAAAACACACTGTTTTGCAATGAAGGTCTACAGTAGCCTCAACAGCACTCTGTAGGGTAGCACCATGGTCTAGCCGGAGGACAGCTAGCTTCCATCCTCCTCTTGGTACATTGACTTCAATACAAAATCTAGGAGGCTCTTGCTTCTCACCCACTTCCATAGACTTACACAGTAATTATAACAACTTCCGGAGGACGTCTTCCAACCTATCAGAGCTCTTGTAGCATGAACTGACATGTTTCCACCCAATAAAAGGATCAGATAATTAATCTTGTACTGAAAGCATAAGCTACAGCTAGCTAGCACTGCAGTGCATAAAATGTGGTGAGTATTTGACTCAAAGAGAGAGAAAGACAATAGTTGAACAGGTTACAAGTCAGGGTAAGCTTTTGGTTTTATTAATTTATTGCCACCTGGGCCCGCCGGTGTAACTGCTTACTGCATGATTGTAGCAGGTTTACTAACGCATTAGTTATTTTAGCTATGTTGACTAGGACATTACTTTAGCTAATATGGGGACAATGATGTAGGCTGTGTGTAGCGGTTATGACATGGTTTTGCTTGGAAAGGTTTTTTCGCCTGGTCACATACAGCTGATGTGTTGTTCATTGAAGTCCACAAACGAAGGGAAAAGGTGAGAGGAGGAGAGTGCATAGGGGCTAGAATGAATACAACGTGGCTGCTATGATCAGGGGTGTATTCATTCCTCTGATTCTGTTGAAAAAAAAATTAAACGGAAGGAAACGAAACAGGGATACAAATACCTGAATTTGTCCAATAGAAACTTGTTTGCAAATGTTGGACTAATGATTACACCCTAGATAAGCTAGATGCAGGCAAGAGTGTGAGAGGCGGTATTGAATGTGTCAATGTCTGTCCATGTGTCATCTCAAATTTTTCTCTCGACCTGTGTGCACCTACGTTGTAAACTTTCATTCACAGGTTAGGTTGTAGCAACCTCATGATGGTGTTAGGTTCTAATTATCAGAGTAAGAACTCAACGGACACTATGAAAGCTCAAACCAAGTTTATTCTTCCCAGAGGATCGAACAGCTGAACAGACAAAGACATGGTTCCACCCATGGTAGTATACATACCCCACGTTGGGTGGAGTCTTCTCCTTATCGCTAAACATTGCATCATTATTGCTAGGCACGGAGCTAAGTGATATGGGCAATAAACAGTTCCTCCCATTATCAGTACTGCCACATGTGACCGTTTTCCCAGCACTCGGCCACTCCCAAGCTTAAGAACGGCACCTCATGTCTCTATTATAACTAATGATTAATAATATAACTAATGATGATTAATAACAGTTAAAGCTCAGAAATCCAAACCCATCAAAGGGTATAGGGAAAATTTGAGTATCATGTAGTAGCCTAAACCTATCGATGTTACATTGAACTGGGTGAATGGAATATGAATGACAGTCATCCAACATGCTGTAATAGAAATAAGGCCATGCTCATGAAAAAAATAATCGTCCTCCCTCATTATTAACGGCACCCCCCGATGGATCAGTCACAGTCACATTTCAGACACACAGTGGTACCTTATGTGTGCACATTATGCATTTGAGTGGCATTTCATAAACAAGAACTTGATTACTGGCATTTTCAGTTGCAGCCTTTATTCATCAAGCTTCCACTCATTATATCATAGTCCTGTCATATAAAACATACACCAGTGGTCACCTACCAGTGAATCGCGATCGACTGGTCGATCTTCAAGGCATTCCTAGTTGATCACCAAATGTTTCTGTAGAAAAGCCAATGATAAAGGCTTGCACTCCCTTTTTGTTTTATTTGTGTTACGCTGTTGGCAGTATGTGCACTTGATTCAGAATCCCTGTGCACCGGGTAGGCAAAGTGTTTTTTTGAACCATATCATTTGTCTGAATAGACAAACTCTGCCTACTCGGCAGACCGGGAGATGTCAAATCAAGCTTTGTTTATACAGGACATTTCAGACATAGAATGCAACACAATGTTCTTCACAGGGGAAAAAACAATGAAAAACAATGAAAATAAAAACTGAAATACTCACTACAAAACAAACATAACAGGACAAAAAAACAAAAGGACAATAAAAACTGAACGACTAACAAGAGCCCTAAGGAAATCAAAGCTAAAAAGGTGTGTTTTAAGATACATTTTAAATATGTCCACAGTTTCGGCCCCCCCTCAGGTGCTCTGGCAGGCTATTACAGAGGCTTGGGGCATAGTAACTAAAAGCTGTCTCTCCATGCCTCTTGGTCCTAGGCTTTGGGATAGTTAAAAGTCCAGTGCCAGAGGACCTGAGGGACCTACTGTACTGGACACATAACTTAAAAGCATGTCTGACATGTATTTGGGTGCACAATCGTGGATTAATTTAAAAACCAATAGGAGGATCTTAAAAGTAATTATAAAACTCACAGGCAGCCAGTGCACAGACCTTAAAACCGGTGTAATGTGTGCTCTCCGTCTGGTCTTGATCAGTTCCCGTGCTGCAGCATTCTGTATGTTTTGCAGTTGACCAATGGCTTTCTTGGGTAGACCAGACAGGAGAGCATTACAGTAGTCAAGTCTGCTTGTAATAAAAGCATGGATGAGTCTCTTTGTATCAGCCTGAGAGAGAAACGGCCACTCCTTGGCAATGTTCCTTAGCTGGTAAAAAGCTATTTTTGTCTAATTGGAAATTGGGTCCAGAATCTAAAATAACACCTCTGCTTTTTACCTGGTGTTTTATATTTATTGCCCGTGAATTACGATGTGTGGCCAGATTCTCTTTCTGGGCTTTGGCTCCATTAATAAGTACCTCGGTCTTGTCTTGATTTATTTAGCTGGAGGAATTTGTGAGCCATCCAAGTATTTAAATCACTAATAGTCTAATAATTTATCCGTGGAGCTAAAATCCTCTGAAGACACAGACATGTAAAGTTGTGTAACATCTGTGTACCAGTGAAAATCAATGCTGTGCTTTCTGATAACTCTGAACCGTACCAGACCTAAAAACATGTGGAACGCCATGTGATATGTATTTTCTTTGAGTTATATTCACTAAGGGTGACAAAAAACTCTCAACCAGTTAAATAGGTCCTAAACCAATTTAGAACTGGACTGGAGAGGCCAACCCACCTCTCCAGTTTGTCCAGAAGGACGTCATGGTCAACAGTGTCAAATGCAGCACATAAATCCAGGAGTACAAGGACAGAGAGCTGTTTGGCAGCTACAAGGACAGAGAGCTGTTTGGCATTTTTCATGGCAGATTCTTTATCCATAAAATGAAGTAGGCGGAGAACAAACCCCTCTTCACATTGTTTAAGATAGAATTGAAATATTATTTTGAAATGATCAATAAGTGTAAAAACAAAAAAGGAATACATACCATAAAACTTTTTTACAAAATGAAAATGTATCTCAATATGTAATACCTCTGTCTGTTAGGTTTATGTACTCTTGTTTGTATATTTCTGGTTTTGTATTTGTTTTGTTCATAATAATAATAAACAAATAATAAAAGTCAATCACCCAAGCTAACTTGCTAGCTACTTCCAGACACAAATGAGAGAACAGCTCACTGAACATTACTCGCCCTAGCAGAGCTGATTAGGCTGTTACGTTATCCAGAGCGTTGGTGACTACAACTGTGCTGTCAGATTGTCCATTTGCAAATTCAGTTCTGACCTCACAACGGCAGTCAAGCACCCTAGCTGAGTGGTAAACATTGGCTAGCTTGCTAGATCCTTTCAGACACATAATGAGAGAACACCCCACTCTGACCAATTTACTCGCACTAGCAGAGCTGGTTAAGCTGTTTTCATGTCATCCAGAGCGTTGGTGACTGTAACTGTGCTGCTGGCAACAATTTAATTACCCTATTTTGCCAACGTTTACTGACACCAGCCATATTCAATGGGTGTTGAGCAGTCGTAAATTCATCAGTTATTCTGCACTCTGGCACACTCAGACCGGAGTCTTTTGTTAAGATATGTTGCCAACTAGCCAGCTAGCTAGGTAAACAATGAACCATAATCCCAACTCATGACGTTACTACCCTGCATGAATCTGCAGGTGGATAACCAACCAGGTTCAATGTTAGCTAGCTAACATTAGGCTATAACTAGTCAAGCAAATTGCCCTGAGATACGAATAATAAGATCATACATATAACGTTAGCTAGCGAGCCAGCCAGCTAATGTTAGCTAGCTAACAGTACACTTTAACTTGAAATGAAAATACTTTATGTCAAAATGAGAAACGTGTAATGACTGAAAATGTAGCTAGCTAGACTATCTGTCCAGTATACATCATGAATGGATGTGTCTCCGGTTGGATGCCATGATTGCCCTTAGTTTGAAGATGTAATCTGGAGACAGGAGTTTTCTCCATCTCCTTAGCTATCATACTCGAATTCCACTCATTTCAAAACTCAGTCCTCCAGAAAGTGGAGAGCATACACATAACGTTAGCTAGTGAGCCAGCCAGCTAGCTTTAGTTAGATAACAGTAGACTTTAACTTGACATTAGGCTTATGCATTTTTACTACGCGATACATTTTTTTTTTAAAAGCTGTGTTAGACAGGATTACCTAGACATACTGACCAGCTCAAATAGACAGAAGCATGCTATATGGCAGAACAATCCAAATTCTCTCGGCATGTCCAGCCCACTCATTATCTCAGACAAGTTGCTGGCTTTTTCTGTGGCTAAACCAACTAGGCTCATAATTTAAAAAGTGTATTCGTATTTACAGATGGCATACACGTTTGTTAAGGCACATGAAAGTTCACATGTTCGAGTAGGCATTTCTGCCCCCAAAAAAGTTTACGTTCAAATGGCTCTCCTGTGAAGTAGTGACCCATAACATACACCTAGTTTCCTGAAACCAACAAGAACAGCTCAAAGAAGCAAAGAGAAACGACACTCCATCTTTACTTTAAGACATGAAGGTCAGTCAATACGAAACATTTCAAGAAATTTTAAAGTTTATTCAAGTGCAGTTGCAAAAACCATCAAGCGCTATGATGAAACTGGTTCTCATGAGGACCGCCACAGGAAAGGAAGACCCAGAGTTACCTCTGCTGCAGAGGATAAGTTCAGTAAAGTTAACTACACCACAGATTGCAGGTCAAATAAATGCTTCAGAGTTCAAGTAACAGACACCTCAACATCAACAGTTCAGAGGAACCTTCATGGTCGAATTGCTGCAAAGAAACCACTGCTAAAGACACCAATAATAAGAAGAGACTTGCTTGGTCCAAGAAACACGAGCAATGGACATCCGGTGGAAATCTGTCCTTTGGTCTGATGAGTCCAAATGTGAGATTTTTGGTTCCAACCGCCATGTCTTTGTGAGACGCAGAGTAGGTAAATGGAAGATCTTCACATGTGTGCTTCCCACCATTAAGGATGGAGGAGGTGGTGTGATGGTGCTTTGCTGGTGACACTGTCTGTGATTTATTTAGAATTCAAGGCACACTTAACCAGCATGGCTACCAGAGCATTCTGCAGCGATACACCATTCCATCTGGTTTGTGCTTAGTGAGACTATCATTTGTTTTTCAACAGGACAATGACCCAACACACCTCTAGGCTGTGTAAGGGTGATTTGACCAAGAAGGAGAGTGATGGTGCTGCATCAGATGACCTGGCCTCCACAATCACCCGACCTCAACCCAATTGAGATGATTTGGGATGAGTTGGATCACAGAGTGTAGGAAAAGTAGCCAACGAGTGCTCAGCATATGTGGGAACTCCTTCAAGACTGTTTGAAAAGCAATCCTTATGAAGCTGGTTGAGAGAATGCCAAGGGTGTGCAAAGCCGTCATCAAGGCAGACAAAGGGTGGCTACTTTGAAGAATCTAAAATATATTTTGAATTGTTTAACACTTTTTTGGTTACTACATGATTCCATGTGTTATTTCATAGTTTTGATGTCTTCACTATTATTCTACAATGTAGAAAATAGTACAAATAAAAGAAAAAACCTTGAATGAGTAGGTGTTCTAAAACTTTTGAACGGTAGTGTCGTAAAAATATTTTGGAAGTGATGCAGACAATTACATTGATAGAAGCTACAATCTATCTGCAACATTAAAGCTGATCTACCCCCCCCCAAAAAAAAGCATTCTGCTGAGTGGGAGGAACGACTGTTTGATCATTACAGGTTTGAGGAAAATTCCCAATGGGAATGGAATGAGGCTATTGTCATGCAGATAGCCATGTCATACCCCGCTGCTCAAATAGTCCTGATCAAATAATCATTACTGTGAGGCTCCGATGAGCCTGGGATAAGCCCATGGTTGGCAGCAGCCTGACACGTCTTAATTCAGCTTGACTCTGCTCAAACACAGCACGGAACAGGCAGGATGTTGTCATCAGCATTACTATCATCTATGTCTACCATTGATCGTACTTCTCTTTACTTAAGCAACGGGCAGGTTTCAACAATTTCTGATGACAAGTCTATGTTTTGAGGTTTCCTAGTTAGTTTCCTGGTTAGTGAATACACTAAAACTCGTACTGACGCAGAGTTCACTTGAAAAGCACAAAAATGGGAAGACTATAGTGGAAGTGGATTATTTGTGCTTGAAGCAGCTAAGAGTAACATCAAAGAGTGAGCAAGCGCTACAAGGACATCAACAGCACGGAAGGGTTGAAATGCATTATAGGACTAGAGGGATTATTGATGATATTCCCAAACCCATTCTCCAAACCCCAGCCTTCTCATACATAATCAGAGATTTACACTGTTTAAGGGTAAATCGTGCTTGGTGCAGAGGACAAAAGGCTGTAGATCTCTAAGGGGGAATCACATAGACCCTTTCCAAACCGTGCTGTCTAAGCTACTTGCCTCTTTAGGCAGGGGATTGGGCTATCACACACACCAATGGCTATCCTGATCTAGCTCAACACTAAAGCCTCCATTAGCCTGAACAATAGAATTTAGCCTTGGTCTATGTGTCAACAAATCCAATGTGGTTCCAAATTGGGATTTCCTCATAAAATCATAATGAAAGTTGTGATATTGAAAGGAGATTGTGTTCCAACAAGGAAAAAGCATTAATAATCTGATCCAATAGCTTTTATCATTGATATAAAAGGATTGCTTTGAATAGTGGCATTTTATTACTGGGGCTGTTGCCCTGGTTGATTTTAAAGAATTAGAGATAATCTTTTTACACACAGTCCATTAAGACACCACCACAACACAAACAGACAACTGATCTGATTCAGTCCATAAAAACACACTGTGAGGCATTCTGTCTGAGAAACTACAGTATATCAAAGGGACAGAAATGTCCAAAAGTACCATGACAGCATCACACAGTATGATAGTTAGAAAGTCGAGCACAATCTAGAGAAGTAGGCTACTTTAACTTCTAGTGACAACCAGCCAACACACACGGTCTATACAGATTCCATCATCTACACTCCTGAGAAAGTCAGTGAAGAGAAATCCCTAAGGCCACAAACATGCTTCTCCAAGAAGCTCAGTTAGAGGCTGTTGTGTATCACTTTACATTAAGTTGCCCATATTACCATGTAACTACACAGTAACAACTATAGTAACAACATAGTAGTTATATAGGTGTTACTATGTAATTACATGGTAATAAGGTTGTAGCGCTATCAGTTATTACACAATTGGAACAAGGAATGTGTAATTACAAATCTAGTTGCTGAAGGTTATTCCGCATGTGTAATTACTGATGTTATTATAAATGTTCTTGTAATACTATGCAACTATTGTTGTGTAATTACACATCTGAAGGTCACCTGTGAATTATCATGTTAATAACTCAAACCAAAATGTATCTTTCTTACATGTAACTAGGTGCCACTAACATCAAATCCACATTTAATACCAGGGTTAATAAATAGGCCAGGACCTGGTGACAACAATTGTAACAAGGCACACTGTCATTAACTACCGGTAATTTTCAATTTGTGTATTTCTATGTTATGACCTGGCTCAAAGGCTATGCTGAATCAAGTGTAATGTTAGAGCAATGTAGTTACGTAGGATATACTTGTAATTATAATTTTTTGGTCCTCCAATAATCGGTATTGGCCTTGAAAAATCATTATCAGTCGACCTCTAGTGCTTAGGGTCATTGTCTTGTTGGAAGGTGAACCTTCGCCCCAGTTTGAGGTCCTGAGTGCTCTGGAGCAGGTTTTCATCAAGGATCTCTCTGTACTTTGCTCCATTCATCTTTCCCTCGATCCTGACTAGTTTCCTAGTCCCAGCAGCTGAAAAAACATCCCCACAGCATGATGCTGCCACCACCATGCTTCACAGTAGGAATGGTGCCAGTTTTCCTCCAGACGTGACGCTTGGCATTCAGGCCAAAGAGTTCAATCTTGGTTTCATCAGACCAAAGAATCTTGTTTCTCATGGTCAGAGTCCTTTAAGGGCCTTTGGCAAACTCCAAGAAGGCTGTCATGTGCCTTTTACTGAGGAGTGGCTTCCGTCTGGTCACTCTACCATAAAGTCCTGATTGGTGGAGTGCTGCAGAGATAGTTGTCCTTCTGGAAGGGTCTCCCATCTCCACAGAGGAACTCTGGAGCTCTGTCAGAGTGACCATCGGGTTCTTGGTCACCTCCCTGATCAAGGCCCTCCCTCCCCCTGATTGCTCAGTTTGGCATGGCGGCTAGCTCTAGGAAGAGTCTTGGTCGTTCCAAACTTCTTCCATTTAAGAATGATGAAGGCCACTGTGTTCTTGGGGACCTTCAATGCTCCAGAAATGTTTTGGTACCCTCTCCCATATATGTGCCTCGACACAATCCTGTCTCAGAACTCTATGGACAATTCCTTCGACCTCATGGCTTGATTTTTGCTCTGACATGCACTGTCAACTGTGGGACCTTACATAGATGTGTGTGCCTTTCCAAATCATGTCCAATCAATTGAATTTACCACAGGTGGACTCCAATGAAGTTGTAGAAACATCTCAAGGATGATCAATGGAAACAGGATACACCTGAGCTCAATTTCAAGTCTCATAGCAAAGGGTCTGAATACTTATGTAAATTAGGTATGTTTTTTATTTTTAATACATTTACATAAATTACAAAAAATCAGTTTTCGCTTTGTTGTTATGGGGTATTGTGTGTAGATTGAGATGATTATTTTTTTTCATAAATTTTAGAAAAAGGCTGTAACGTAACAAAATGTGGAAAGTGGAAGCTTTCCGAATGCACTGTAAAAGGCTTCATTGCCAAAATCCCGAAGTATCCCTTAAATGTAAAGTGTTACTGTTGTATTGTTGTTTTGGAAGTGGAAAATGGAATGAAGCACACTGCTCTTTATACTTCTGATTTCGCAATTTCACAAAGTGGAATAGCCCTGACATTACTTTCACAGTGTTCCATTTGGTGTGGCTCATGTGGTAGCAGGCTTTCGTCTATGAAAGGAGGTAACACAGACACAAATGCATCATTTTCTGAATGTGAGGGAAGCATACAGGAGAACTATAGACCTTTTTGTCAATGACAGACAATAGATGGGGAGTATTTGTCTTGCTGCACATCATGTCCAGACAGAGAAGTGATATCAAGATATTGAGCATATCAGACAATATTTTTCCAGACATTCTGCCAGGGCTTTTGTAACAATTTACTATAATTTTCACCACAATTATGATCCAATTTCAAGCACAGTGAAGGTTTCCTAAGCTTACATCTTATTTTGCTATGCTTGCCATGTCCATGCTACAGGTTCAATCAGAGTTAGTTTGTAGTAGAACTGTGTCAAAGGTGAAGTCACTACAAACAGTAAGAATCACCAATTATACACATTTTCTGCCTGGAAATGGTGGCCTGTAGACAAATCACTGCTGAATTTACTGCTGAATGTGGCCAGCAGAATGATGATGGACTGAGTATGATTGAACATAAGTGTGATTGAACCTACGTTGTTTGGGATTGCAGTTGAGAAACTTTAATCTGACCTATAAAGCTTGCCTTAGTAGCTAGGGACTGTTTACTCCATGCAGTCATCTAGTCTGTCCATTAGGATCAGCTCTAACGATTGATAAACTTTGCACAGCTTTCCTGCTTTATTCAACATTTTCAACAATCACACAAAGGAATAAGTCTCTATCAAGTTATTTACATTACATGAATGTATAATGTATGCATACATGATTAATGCAGAACTGTACATGTTAATTTAGTCTTAAGGCTGTAATATTCACAAGGCATATAGGGTATGTCTGCATAGCCAAAGCTGCTAGTTTGGCAATGATGACAGTGTTGTATGGGCTATTTGGCCAGTATATGTGAAGCTGCTTTATTGCCAGGACATCTACTGCTCCAAGCAAATACACACACACACACACACACACACACACATTACTGCAGCACTGAAAACAAAACGGGGTAAATGAGAGCAATGGTACGGAACATTTTCTGTCTTAGGAAGGACATAATGAGGTCAAAACTGTACATGACTAGAAAAGGGAAGAAGATGAGCGTACTGTACTTGACTAAGGTAAAATATTAATAATTCACATTAACTTTAGTTACAAAGGGCCCGAGGACGTTCATTTCACACACGTATACCTCTCTTTCTCCCCCCCCCCCTCTAGAAGATCCTTAATTAACCTGTAGTTACTTCATAATTAACGCCCTCTCTTATGGAGAGGTGGAATGATGTACCTCAGATATTTATCCACCCTCCTACAGTATGATTGCCAAAGAATACCCTAGTAAGTGACATCACAAGAATGGACAGATAAAGATAAAGAGGGCACCACATGACTGGTTCTGGAAAGTAATTTTTCATTTTTTTGCATGTGAAAACCTTCTAGACAAATACAAATCTGCCCAATACTTAGTGGTTATAAATCAAGTCAGTGTTCGAAGAGCAGCGATGCATGCTCTCATTTGTGAAACATAAAGCATACTGGTTGGGTTGAGTACACCACAGCATGCGAAGACATTATTCATCTCACATTTCCTTTACCAGCAACAATCTGTGAGAAAGACTGAGATCAAATCATCTGTTGTGTATGTTGCTTTTCCACTTGCATTATACACAGTAGCACTTTACGTCTGTAGACGTTCATGTGGGTGGCATGACAAAAATGGCTTGGGGAATTAACTGGGTTCGTAGCTTGTAGCTTGCTATGACTTCAGCCATGACACGTCTCAAAGCAATGTGTTCTGAAAATAGGCAAGAGCTATAGTGCATGTCTGAATGTAATGCGTTTTGAGCAGTTGGAAAATAAATATATAAATACAATAAATTATCATTATTAATAGTATTATGTCCAATGGACTGCATTTTGTCCAGATTTCATCTGCTCTTCACAACAACAAAAAAACAGGGTTTTGGTGTTTCAGTCTCTGTCTATTATGAGGTGAATCCATAATGCCTGGGCAGGAGTGTGGGGACTTGTGCCAGAGTGACACAGTAACAGATGGGCCCACTCACTGATGCTGAATGGAACTGTGTTTCTAGGCGATACCACAGACAACGACTCACAAACACTGTCTCATTTGCCTTGTAGTCAATGTGGCAGTGAGCTGAACCGAGAGACAAACAGTTTCAAATGACCTCATCTTTTTTATTCCCTAAGATTTCACAGCCCCCCCCCCCCCCCCCACACTCTCCCTTTCCCTCCTCCTCCTGTTTAATCGAATAGGATTTACTCTGAGGCTTATTTTCCGCTCCTCGTCTTCCGTCCTGGAATGGAGTCCTCCGCAGCCAACAGTGCAGGAGGTGGGTAGTAAATTATACACACTGCCCTCCAAGCTCTTCGGCATGAGGCAGGGGGGGTTCCAACAAATGCCTCCCCCTGAACACCCCCACACTCCCCAACTCCTACTCCCACCATTCGTTTCCTCCCCATCCCTCCTTCCTCCCCACCCCCCTCCACCTCACCATCCCTGCCCTCCTCCTCTCCATCCCCCCTCCTCACCATCAATATTTCTCAAGCTCTTTTTAAGCAGCTCAATAATGTCAAAGCACAACAAACCATAGAAAAAGGTACATTATGCCATAGACGTGTGACCTGGATATATAAGAGAGTACTGTATATAGGCTGACAGACAATCATAAGCATCCATCTGATTGGACAATCAGTATTGATTCCCTCTTCACCACCTACATCACTATTACAGTTATTACAGAAAATCTGAGGTTTTGGGGTCACAGAAAAGTGAAAACATCTGTCATATTGATCTGCACTGTTCTTACTGCAACATGGAAGAGAAATGCAGGATAATAACCCATGCTGGTGTTAGTTTAGTAAATCCTTTCTACAGACAGACAGGCAAGTACATGTGAATAGATAATATGATAACAAACTGCAATAACAATGGATTGGGAATCTTCATACCGTATATGACAGAGTCGGTCCAATTCATCCATAGTTTCTACCAGACCTCATACCACGATGTCTATGTTGACATTCCACAATAAAACTCAACCTGTAGCAGCATGACCCAGAGAGAGCACCACCCAATGTGCTCTACTACTATGAAAATATCTGAAATCACTTTGCAAAGACACATCAGCTGGAGTTCTCTGAACATGCGGAAACGATGGAGAAAAGAAAGCACTGATAAGCCTGAAACACCCTCATTAGTGCCTTACAGTCACTTTGTTTACATCTGAATCCAAAGTTCACCATTTCATTTCCTGAAAACCTGGCAATTACAGGCCTTTGTAATTGCCGAGGGAATAAGGGGGAAAAAACAAATAACATTGCTTTACTTTTTTTTCTGAACGCGGTACCATGCTTTAAAAAGGCCAGTCTGTTTTCTGATACCCACATTAAAAGATTAGTGAAATCCCAGCTCGCGGTGACATTTAGAGAAGCCGATGACTCCTTTGAATACAGATCAGAGTAAAAAGAAAATTGGCAGCCTTTAAATCTAATGAACAGTGGTACCAACACGCCAGACCCCAAAGGCAAATCACATTCAAAGTGTTAGCAATTCCTCTATAGGCTGATTCCTTGAGATGACTTACACTCTCAATGCATTAAGAGGTGTCTAGTAAACTCAAAGAGAGACATACAGAGTCAATAACCTGAGTGACACAACATATCCCAGTGCACCCAAGGAATGACTGCAGCAGCACAGAGGACAAAGCCTTGTACAGAATGCTCCAGTGGAACACTTTCCAGGGAGAGTACAGACAGAACAGTGACCACATTTAGGAGCAGTGGCCTGGACCATAACTCACACTCTCTCACTCTCTTTCTCAGCTCACTTTGTCTCTCTATTCTCTGACAGGTCCTATGGCGCTTGGCAATGCTGACTCTTTCTATTCCAAAGGGGATATAAACAAATTCATATTCTATGGAGTGTCTTTCAGGCCTCGATGTGCTGACAGGCATTTCTATTTGCCAGGTAGCCCCGGAGGTTTAGCTATGATCTAATCAGCATTAGACTACATGGTCACAACAGCATGAACAGGCACATGCAATACACACAAACAAGGCAGCATTCATACATGACAGGACAGGTTGTGAGGAAAGGTACAGCAAAAATGCATACGCAAACACACCTAGGATACGAACAGTAAATAAATCACTATTTAACACATATACACAGACAAATACACACACAGCCAACTCAGCATGTATAAAGTAGCAACACACACGCACATACACGTGAACACACGCTTGCACACGGATCTAAAGCAGGATCACACATACTGCATCTCTTACTATAGGCTAACTATTGTTTAACAACTACTCAGTTTGTCATGCAAATCTACACAGCCCTTCTGCAGTGCAGCGCTGCGTACTAGTAAACAATGTTATCGTAAACCCTCCATACTATTGTTAGGTTCTTATTTTTCAGAGTAAATAACTCACGGACACTAGAGAAGCTTTAACCAAGTTTAATTCTTCCCAAAGGTTCTGTACAGCTGTATTCAGACACTCCAACATTTGTCCCACTCATTGTCCCACTATATATGTATATATGTATATATATATATATATCCCACTTAAAACACTCCCCCTTCTCTCCAATCCTTACATCTTATGGTTTAACAGGAAAAGAGTAACAAGATACCAAACCCTTATAACTCCCTTCGGGTGACCTGTCCTCACCTCCTGACCTCAACCCCTCCTTCATCTAATCCACAGATGTCCATCTGTCTTTCCTGTATCAACACGGTGCTCTGCTCCAGTCCCCCAACACATTCCAACACATTACACAGCTATCTGTCTTTCTACAGAGGCCCAGTCTCTTTCTCATTTGATTCTATGCTTCTTTCCTATCATTTATTTAATAATCTTTTATTTAATAATCTTAATGTTCAAAATGTCGAATCCAACACTATACAATGCAGCATTAATGCACAATAAGCAGCATGGCCAAGCCAGGCCCAAAAGCATACAATATAATTACAGGGATAGCGTTAGACATGGACTAAATGAAAGGGTGAAATGTACACCATGGCTGTGACCTCACTTAGCTGATTGGAGCAGTGCAGGGTCTGAAGGCCTATCAGAGAGCTTATGACGGATTAAAAATAACCACTGGGTAATTAAAACCTCTTAAATGTAAAGTCCCCATATTTGGGGACACTATTTGATTTTTTTTCAATTAAATCAGTCTGGTATGAGAATGGTAGCCCTTATCTGCAAAAGCAGGGAGTTTGCAGAAAGTTGAGTATATGGCTATTGATCGGCGCCTTCAAATCTTTGGTATGACTTATTACCATATATGGACATACAAATTTATTAGACAGGCTGAGCCAATGACCTCTTTTCAAGAAGGTTGCTACCTACATTCTGGTTAGCGTTGAGAAACATAAACGAAAATAAACACAAAATACGTTGATATTAGGGATGCACAATATATTGGTGAACATATCGGAATCGGCCAATATTAGCTAAAAATGCCAACTTCGGTATCGGCCCGATGTCTAGTTTAACGGCGATGTTAAAAACTAACAGTGCATGCCTATATAACGTAGGTACATGACGTAATGATGCCATGTAAAATTTTGCGCTACATTTTGCAACACAGCATTCCTAACCTAGCCCATAATATCTGCTGTGTGGATCGAGCAGTCAACAAGTCGAGCAGTCATTTGAAAGAGAAAGAACATTTCAGCGAGACAACTCAAAGGCGAAATCCAGATAATGGAATTAATTTCCCTTGACAATGAACTGTTCTCTGTCGTGTGTGATGTTGGCTTTTTCCGACTGGTCGAGCACCGGTACACACTACCAAGTGCGCTATTTTTCAGATGTTGCCCTACCGGAGTTACACAGTAATAGCGTCACTGCTATTAGCTTCACGACATACATACTATGTAATGCCGTTTGGGTCTTTGCGTGTCAAAAAAGATACAGTAACACTGTCAAAGCTGTACAAAAAGTCTGCAAACAAGCAAACACCGGCCACGAACGATGTGTTTACAATACCGCGTTGGTAGTAAAGCATCAATTGTTCGACCACAACTTCTGGGGTAGCTAACTTTAGCTTGGTACCTAGCTAGCACCAATACAACCAGCCTGAAAACAATGACCAGTAGAACCTGCAGTCATTTTCATTATTCTTAGCAATGATTTAGGAATCCTTGTGAGTAAGTATTAGCTAGGTTGCCACTTGTTGTTTGCCTATTGAAATTGAACTTCAGTTCATGAAAATAAATAGCTAGCCAGCTACTTAACCCTGTTGCCCAAAGCTAACATTATAAGCAGCCAGCTAGCTTCATCTAGCTAGTGAGGCTCGACCGGACCGGGTTATGTGTTGTGAAGCTAGCCACAATAAGGATAAGGCACAATAGTGGAATTTGCGGTTTGCCTTCAAAATAAAAGTACGTCATTGACAGTGATGCAAATGAATACAAATATTAGAATTATGCCATACCATTATTTTGAAGGCTTACCGCAAATTCCACTATTGTGGCTAATCCTTATTGTGGCTAGCTTCACATAGATGGGTCAGACCACCATTAATCAAATAAGCACTGTCTTATAAATGAGGGTTATTTTAGATGATGACACCTAGCTATATAGTTAGCTAGCTAACTATAGCTACTGAAACAGATTATGTTGTTTTGCTTTGTTTTTGTGGAAGAACATTGTTTGCATCCATGAGCTAGCCACCTTTTTTTATGACCAGCACTGTAGGTGCACGAGACAACTTTACCATACGTATCGATGAATCGTTGTGACATATGAAATACGAGTGATAGTGTAATCAATGTGTAATAACTACATAAAAAATGTATGAACGTGTTAAATTATTATGTGATGTGCAGTCATATTCCATAGAAATCCTGGTTGAGAATGAAACGACTGAACAAATGAACAATGAAACAGCACAGCAAGTAAGAGAAAGAAATTGGTTTTGATTACGTTTTACTGGTAATGGGGTTATCAGTATCATTTTTTTTGGCAAGGTAAATATCGGATATCGGTATCAGCCAAAAATGTCATATTGGTGCATCACTAGTTGATACACACCGAAATCCGGGACTCCACAGATCATGAGGATATCTTATTTGTCTGCCTGTGACCTACCGTTATTGATCACCAGCCAGAGAGTCAAAATGTTTATTTTACACAACGTTTTCACCAAACAGCAAACATCTTACAAGGTAAGCTTCGATTTGGTCTGTGTTTCAGCTATAACTACATGGGGGGTATCAAATGAATCCTTAGGTTGGTAGGAACACATCTAGCCTATTGTTATCTGTATGACTTAATGGCAACATCGAATGTCCACAGAGTGACTATATCTTTGCGCATCACAAATATGATGTTACCTGCTCACACGCTGTAGGCATCCATATCCCCTGTATGTCCCCCGACACAACCACAATGTTTGAGAGAGGTTGGTGTTGTAGAAATGTAGTTTTTATAGTGAACAATAACTTTTAGGCACATCCAGTGTGCAAAAACAGTGCAATTACCACATTCGTACACTTTGGAGAGGTTGAATGTACCCTGGATATCCAATAACACCACAATGTTTGAGTGAGGTTGATATGGTCGTCATTGTGTTTTTACACTGAACAAATAGCATTTAGGGATTGCAAATATGTAATATCACTGGAATTATCTAATTTACAGACATATGCCCCTTTGGAGATGTTTAGGGACACTTGGAAACGTCCCGTGACCACACCTGACACCACTTACTAAAACATCTGCCCATTTCTAGTTGTTAGGTCTATCAGGCCCATTTTTTTCTGATATTGTTCACATGTTGTGAAAGCCATCTGATGTGTTTCCAGCTCTAGTCATCAATAATTCACTTACAGCTTGTCAATGAAAGACTACTTTCAAAATAAATAAAAAATGATTTTGTGTGTGCTTGATCTTGTGTATTCTGTACTATGTAACTCCTATCTATCTTCTGATAATTTCCTCATAATCTCCCAGATGTGTTCTTTCCAAATATAATCATGTAATTATACATGAATATCAGTTACTTTTGGGTATGTCTATTTAGGCAGAAATCTACATTTTGCAATAACAATTTAGAGTTATTAACAGCCCTGGGAAAAAAATGAAATGAACATTCTCCTCACACGCAGGTAATAGACATAAAAACACAAAGAAATCTTATTGAGATTTACCTTATTAAAGCACAGTGATAATAATGGTCAAAGGTCAGCTTTCCATCATGTTTAGAGCGCTGCGAATAATGAGTTGTCATAAATGGGGAATCTGGTGGGGATATTGGATTGGTCACGCCAACACTCAGAAAAGAGCTATTATTTGAGTCGATTTGAGCCAGTGGAGGAAGGTAAAAGGGAACCTTACAGTTATTGTAGAAGGTGGGTTTTGTTAAGTCTATGGGCTTACCTTAGAGCAATTCAATTCTCCTCGACTTTTACCTTGGGAGGGGTTGATGAAAATGGAGTTGTAGTAGTGGGTGTTGGACGGGGGGATATTGGTGCAAAGCACTGAACATATTACTGCATCTCAACTGGGTGACTAAAATAGACGCTCGTCTGCTGCAGTGAATAGTTAACGGGTGTTATAATGCAAAATAAAAACTTGAAATTTGAAAAATAACTCAAACTACCTTGTCAATGATCTGATTGTTTGTCAATTCGAGTCAAGTCTCAACTATAAAATAATTTACCTGAATCTATCATATCAGTCTTGATATGAAGGATGCCACCTAACCCAAACCTGCCATCATTCAGTGATCAACTTAATGCAAATATGGACGCTCTCATCCCATTTTAGTCCCTCTAAATCAAGGAGACAAGTATGCTAATGAATACAGTTATGCCACAGCAGTTTATTTCCCTCTTACCCTCCTACTGATCTCCTCTTCACTTCAACCTGGACTCAGGGATAAATGTAACATAGTAAAGTAAATCTGAAACACTCTAATTAGTATGATGTGTTGCGTTTCGTATGGTATGTATTAATTTGTGGATGTCCATCATCCATTTCGTATGACATGTTACGAATTACAATTTGTATAATATGTTAACGAATTGCAATTCATACAATAAGTTACATATTTGCAAAACGTATGATATTAAATTAATGATATGTTATAAATTCCAATTTGGCTAATGTTAGCTACAGTAGGTGGCTAATGTTAATGTTAGCTATGTGGCTAAGGTTAGGGGTTAAGGTTAGAGTTAAGGTTAGAGTTAAGGTTAGGGTTAAGAGGTTAAGTTAAAGGGTTAAGGTTAGGGTTAGGGGAATGGTTAGCTAACATGCTAAGTAGTTGCAAAGTAGCTAAAAAGTATTAAGTAGTGGCAAAGTGGCCAATTAGCTAAAATGCTAAAGTTGTCCGTGAAGAGATTCAAACACACAACCTTTGGGTTACTAGACGTTTGCGTTATACTCCCACCCTTCCACTACAACTAACCACACTATTTTTGTTTTTGCCTTAAGTAACTTTAAGTAACCATACCAAACGTATTATAATAATTTGAGTGACCTGGATTTACATGTACTATGTTACGTCTAGTCTATGAGACCAGGCAGTCACAGTGGGCTGAATGTGAGCAAAAGAGCAAAGCAAAGGCCAACATGACCCTACTGTCACTCAAAACCCCCCCTCATCTCACACACACCCCAGGCCCAGGAAGGCACATCGATCCTGCGGCCTCATCGACTGGAAAGCCCCTAGAGTTCCAAAACACCCACAGTCAACCATTCAGAATATAGAAATAGCACTGCTAGTGTGGAAATAGTGACTCGGTGTGACAGTGCAAGTGGTTTCACACTGTCTAGGGGGTTTGGCATGGGCAATGACTCATAGGTAAAGGCATAAGAGACAGGAGTTCAGTGCACAGAGGCTTTTATTAAGAAAAGGCCAATTAAATCCTGGCTCTTTCAGAGCTCTACAGGTCAGGCTTTAAACTTAGAAAAAAGCATGAAGTCGACAGGACTAGCCAAAAGCTTAAACGCTGCAAATCATATCGGCCCTAACCATACCTCACATGATGTGTGCACTCCAGAACACACTCCCCGCAGAGTGAGAGCCACGCACCTTTAAGTCTTTAGGCAGTCAATGAGAGGGCTGCCACACCCTCATTAAGGGAACCGTGCTCAGATGGAGCTTGTTCCCCAGCCAGCATTCTTTGTGTTGGTTAGGCTTGGCCCTGCTGCACCACACCTGGTAAGCTTTGATAATAATCAAAGTAAAGCATCATAGCCAAAGCAGCAGGTTCATTTGCAAGGTTATTTAGGCTCACTATCAATCAGCCTTGATACCCAATAGACTTTTGTGTTGTTGTTGTATATGAACTCTTCCTCACCGATTTGGTTTGCAGCCAGAAATGAACATCTGTTGTCATCTCTTACACTTGGTTTCAGAGCTGGTACCTTATCACCAGTTGTAACAGCAGAAGCATTTTGTTAACAGAAAATGGTTTGCTTCTACATGTTTTGACGACAGGCAGCAACTCTGAATTAGGACGAGTTAAGAAAACAAACCCTTAAATGGAAGTCAACCCACTTTTACTGTGCAAAAACGTAACTGATTAAGTCCAACATGCAGTAGTTTCCCAAACTCTGAGATTGGCTCAGCAGCATGCTGTCAAGTCATAGGACATTAGCTGAAACTCATCAGCGTTTTGACTGGCTGCATCACTGCTTGGTATGGCAACTGCTTGGTATCCTACCGCCAGGCGCTGCAGAGGGTAGTGCGTATGGCCCAGTACATCACTGGGGCCAAGCTCCCTGCCATCCAGGACCTCTATACCAGACGGTGTCAGAGGAAGGCCCTAAAAATTGTCAAAGATTCCAGCCACCCAAGTAATAGACTGTTCTCTCGATTACCTAGTGCACGGCAAGTGGTACCGATGCCCCAAGTCTGGAACCAACAGGACCCTGAACAGTTTCTATCCCCAAGCCATAAGACTACTATATAGTTAACCAAATAGCAACCTGGACTATCTGCATTGACCCTTTTTGCAATGACTTTTTGGACACATACGCTGCTACTACTGTTAATCTGTCACTTTATTCAAATCTACCTCAATTACCTCGTAACCCTGCACATCGACTTTGTATATAGCCATGTTATTGTTACTTATTTATTATTACGTGTTTTACTTTTCTACTATTTCTCTATTTTCTTTCTTCCTGCATTATTGGGAAGGGCACATAAGTAACCATTTTTCTGTTAGTCTACACCTGTTGTTTACAAAGTATGTGACAAATAAAATTGTATTTGATCAGCAATAATGCATTTTGAGTTTTCAAATGTAATACCTGAGTCTTATTTCAGGGCTACAATTTTCCTATTCTGTGAAACATTGCAGAGGTCTTTTGTATTTCTGGCTTTCAACATAGAGAAGGTTGATTGTATGGAAGTTTAATACATCAATTGGTATTTCAATGCAGGCACTGTTACTGTAAGAGGTGTAATTGAATTCTCATTTGAATGACAATGAGAAATACCTTATTATAGATGAGGTAATACTACTATTTGAGCACTTTTGTAAGGGAGTTGCTATTCAATGCCATTGTGAAAGGATGCAGTGGACTATAGATTGCTGAAGGAGGGAGACATACACATATGTTTCAGACCCCTTGCTATTAGGCCTTGGTTTATTTTATGATGGCATCTACATTCTTAGGCTTATCGTGTGAGTATAGAGGTCTAAGACCATAATCAGTAGATATTACACAAAACTATGAAAACAAGAAATGGAAAGAGTTTAAAAAAAAATACAAGCACAATACCCGCAAATATCTGACCATGGTAAGAAGATAAGTAGCCCCAGGGGCGGAAATCCCGGGGGGACACGACCCCCCCCATCCTGGGAAAAATATGATTTGTCCCCCCCAATGTATCACTGAAACATAACTATGTAATTTAAATAATATTAATACTACGCAATGAAAGCAATTGTGCTGATTAGACACTTAATAGCGCGTTTTTAAGTTTCAAAAGATTGCAAACTCCCCACCCTTTGCCTCACAATGGTTTGATCCACTGCCAGTTCCTAGGTAACAGAGAGGTCGTATCTACTGTCTGAAAGGCACGCAATGCACGTAACTGACGTGAGGTTAATCCAGTCAATCGCGCACACACACACTATCTGAATTTGCAGAGCTAGCGCGCAAATATTAACTATTAAGCTAGCTAGTACCTATTCCATTTATGTGGCCTCGTCAAAGATGGAATCAGCATGCAGATGATGTAAGTTAGTGCTTCAAAGTCCCTGTGATAAGGTTAGCGATAAACTGAAATCCAAACTGAACAGAACTACACTCTCTTCTACCATTGTCTTAAATATATTTAATGGTCTCGTTGTAAAAGCTAAATTGTCGCAATTGAACTTTTATATATTTATTTTATTTCACCTTTATTTAACCCGGGTAGCAAAGATTATAGCAAACACCACTGAAACTGAATTGGTGCTCGCTAGCTTTGCAAATTCAGCTATTGTTGGAAGCCAGCCAATATGAAACAAACTATTAAAATTACAAAAGGTTGCAGCATATGTTGTGTAAATGGTGAACAGCTGTCAACTCTTGTCATTTTAATCCGTTTCACATTTGCTAGCTACCTTTTAGATCGAAGCCCAAATAGAATGATTGAAGATGATAGAAGCCCATCTCCTACTGTAAATAACCTACACACTGTGTGTGTGTGTGTAGCCAGCCAGCCAGGTAGAAAAATGGCAGAAAAATAAAAGACGGACATCTGAGTATTTTTCAGTACACCAAAACGCATAGTAAGAACCCTAGTAGCCTAATATCTCAAAGACTAGTTGATAAAATGTTCATAAGAAAGAAATGAAATTCTAATGGAAATGTTTCACAATGATGTCATTAGGCAGAGCAGGCAACAGATGGCACACAGACAGCAGAGTTGGGGACAGATATGCAGGGACAGACTGGCAGAGACAGGGAGTCTCAGGTAAGTTTGTTGAGTCTTTGTTTGGCAACATTATGAAAGGTTCTCCATTTTTTTTACTTGTAAAATAGGAACATAATTGGAAAATGCCATGGATACCCCCACTCTCAACTTAAACTGGTGACTGAACTAAGATTTGTTAAAGGCAATGGTATTGCTGTTGTGATTAGTTGTGTAGTTTTGGTACACGGCAAACACCTTATTTCTTTGGTTCCTCAGTATACATTTACCATATTACAATGTAGGCTATGTTTTACAGCACTACTTTTGGTGTCCCCCTCAGGAATTGCTCTTGAGAAAATGTCATGTAATTGTCCCCTCCAAAGTTGATATCAGATTTTCGCCAATGAGTAGCCCTCGCGCTATTATGCCATTGACGTCAGAACTAACCACAAAACTGAAACGGTGTCCCCAGACCTAAGGAATGAAATAAAACAACAGCAAAGCAATCAATTTCTAAAATGATTCTGCTGGATGTCACTTACCTTCCTGCACTGCTTGAAATGGATTGTTAGCCTCGATAAGTTTTACAGAGTGGGTGATTTTCTCGCTTTGTAGAAAGTCGTCGTTGAGGCTTAGGTCAGAAATGGCAAGTTGAAAAATTTCGTCATCCCTGACAGCGTTTTCCTCAAATATGGCACCTGTTGAAGAAAAAAATCTATGTAAGCTTACTTTATGGCGGGAAAATAAACTGTGAACTATGGCCATGTATTTTTTATTTATTCACTGACAGGTTCATTTGATTCATCATTGAAGGCCTATTCGTTTATAAAATTATGATGCTGTTTACACTGGACAACCTTATTGATTGTTCACTGTGGTATTTGCGCCATTTGGATGTGTAGGCTAAATATAATTTAGGCCAGGCTACGTTTTTACTGAAGCGCCTAACCTTGTCAAAAGTTCCTGATGTAATACTGTAGCCACTCTAACACAGGTGGGATTTAAAAGGTTCATAAACACTTGCAAAACTGAACGCTTTGTAGAAATTGAACTTTCGTTGGGTTGGTGTTTTGCCGATTTATTAGCAGCAAAAATAAAGACATAACAAGGTTTAAATGCTAGCAGATGCAATTACCGTACTCTCCATACCTGTGTGCATTCCCATTTCCTAGTCACCGTGTGCCTAAAGACTTGTGACCAATGAACCAAAATAGTGCCCACTAGTGTACAAAGGAAGTAAAAACAGACAGAAAAACTATAAACAACACAACAACCACATAAGTAGGTTACGTTCACATTTAAATATAACTCGGTACCACTGTGAACGCTGCATGTAGGCCTATGCACATGTATTCACATTAAAACATTGCATTTAATAGTTCTACGCTTGTTCATTTTTGTGCCAAGCTCTATGACATTCAATTGTGCGCCTCACCGTGCATTTCAGGACCTTGGAGAGCGGCAGTAGACCAACATGGTCACAAACGCTGTTTGTTTTGTACTTGCCTTCAGCTCTGGAAACTATGAATGGGATTTATTTCACATACTGTATGGACCTGAGAGCAAAAGCTCCTCGCTATTTACCAATTAATTGTGCGCCTCACAATAGGCTACATTTCAGGACCTTGAAAGCAGCATAGGCTACAGGGATTAAATTCGCATCCAATGAAGCTGAGAACAGACGTGTGTTGTGGAAGGACGTATGTACGTATGAAGGATATAATCTCAAGAGGAAAAGTTGACCTGTGGTTGACCATCGTTGCGTGTCAGTTGCATCTCTTTGGCTGGTGTCTTTTGAGGACAGCGTATGGAGGCTACGCTGTAGTACAGTGGATTACATACAGACGATGTCATTGAGTGAAGTAATATGACAAGCCTACAAAATAAAGTGACGATATACTTCAGAGACATGATTTATTCTGACATTGAAGGCAAATGTATGCCATTTAAGACATGTGTAGCTTCCGTTAAGTTCCCCGACACTATTTTTGAGAGAGAGAGAGAGAGAGAGAGAGAGAGAGAGAGAGAGAGAGAGAGAGAGAGAGAGAGAGAGAGAGAGAGAGAGAGAGAGGGAGAGAGAGAGAGAGAGACCATTGCACTTCAGCATTTGTCTGACGCAGACACATTCAAAAAAGAGAGGTAACCCAATACCGCAAACACAGATATTCCCATAAACCAAAAGTGTGGTGTAAAACAATAGAAAGTGGCATGATTAATTGTAATGTCTGGGTTATCAGTGTTATTGGGGTCTACTAAAACCATACTGCAATTTCCATGGAGAATGACGCAGAAGAGAGAGAGCACTTACTGCTGGTATATGTAAGCGGTGGAATGATGCATGACATGTATGCCGTATGATAAGTACAAAGTAATGGACATATTTAAGGGTATGCAGCAGTAGCTTATGTCTTGTTATTGAAATTCTAGAAAGATATGAACCCACTTAATCCCAACACTTATCCATGTTTTCACTATCATTTTAAAGCACGAGTTATTTTGATGCTTTGACAAAGTCATTTCTGCAGATTGCCCACTGGGCACACACTGGTTGAATCAACGTTGTTTCCACGTCGTTTCAATGAAAATGTGTTGAACCAACGTGGAAAGGATGTTGTATTGACTTCTGTGCCCAGTGGGTATTATTTATTTAATGTGATTAATGATAAGTTTTAAGGTAAAACAAATATATGTCCCTCATTTTAAGGTCAACCATTTTATGTGAACTTAACTTTCGTTTTAAAATGGTAAAACTATTCCTTTTTAAATAATAATTTTAACAAAGTATTGAACATCTAATAGTCATTTTTACATTTTACATTTTTTTTGTCATTTAGCAGGGGCGCTTACCCAGAGCGACTGAAAGTAACGAGTGCATACATATTCATACTTTTTCATACTAGTCCCCCGTGGGAATCTAACCCACAATCCTGGCGTTGCAAGCACCATGCTCTACCAACTGAGCAAAACGGGACTATAGTCAAATCATAGTGTAAAAACCGGTGAACTGATTCTACTCTTTTTGGCAATTTTCGGGTGTTCGGTGGTGGAAAACTGGGCGGGTTGAGCATAACACGTCAACCCTGTTACCAATAGATAGACAGGCTAGAAATGTTAACAATTTCATTTTTTTTGTGAAGCTTGCATTCAGTTGCCCCTCCCGTTTGCACAGAACAAGCTTCCATTCTCTGTCACAAGGGTATTTCTGATTTAAGATGAATTCGTCGACCCTGTGGTCAACCATGTTACTTTATTTGGTACTTAATAGGCACGTACTATATATATTTTTTTTAACCACTTGAGAGGGGAAAATACATTGTTTATTAAGTTGAACATGTGCTCTTTATGACAGAATGATACAATTAGGTGAAATAACATATTTTTCCCCACCAAGTTGCACTACTCAAAAGGCACCTAATTGGAACGACCCGGCTATAGGCGTAGTTCCGTTTATAATTTGTATTTTGTGGAGATCGGGCATCAACTTAAATCCTGCCATCTCTTTTTAAAATTCTATAACATCATGAGTTAATCTATCTCCCCAATACAATGACGACTCGTGCTTTTTATGTGTTGGAAAACTCTGGCAGATCAAACAAGCATAAACTGACAGAAAAGCTCCCTCGAGGTTTAAGCTACATTAACCAGTGTAATACCAGAAGCCTACTGCATCTCTCACATTGAAACCCCGTCTATAGTATTGATATTGTGATCACGTTCCATTGAAAGGTAAGGCATGCGGTCGGGTTTAGGAGGGGGAGGGCTTAACAAACCGTGAACCACACATGGGACTATTGATTCCCCAAAAGCTAATGGGGAAAATCATCATCAATGTCTTATCGACATTTAAGACATCGATATATTCCATTCACTTACTGCACTCTCTCTGATAGCCTAAAAAAAATCCTACACCAAGATGGAAATCGAGCTATGTTCAGGAAATTAGCCCAATATTGACTGCATCCAAACTTTGTTTACATTTGACGCAGTCAAAATAGATTAGGTTTATTTATCCCGTAAACTATCCCCGAAGCTGCCCTTCATGCTCTATAGTTTTTATGCGCATCGCATGCATTTGTCTCTACTATACAAAGTCTTGATTCTAGATGTTTCTGCAGCACTTCTCACTAAAACCCGCGCATAGCTATCCAGGGTGATTACCAATATGAATGATGGAATCCGCTCCGGCAGAATTGCATTGCAATATCCACAGGGAAAGGCAGATCAACAGCAACTCCATCTCCGGCTTTTAGCGAAGCAGCTCATCCAAGCATTCTCGGCTGTCCGACAATCAATTGGGGCACCACAAACAATGTCCAAAAACGCTGCAAATCACAACTATCGTTCAGAAGCCTCAAAACGCAGGAAACACTAAAGAAAAAGTAACAACTATATTTATAACAGGGGAAATAACTATTTAAAACGGAAAGTGAAGGGGAAATAAGGGAAGAAAGGTTGGGAACCCCGTTATTATATTCAAAGACAGATAGTGAGCCTGGCGTTCCTTCTCTCGCTCTCGCCTTCTCCAGCGCTCACGGTGTCTAAAAGCATGGCAAGCTGCAGAAATGCGGAGGGACACCCCCCCTACTCTCTCTCTCTCTCACACACACACACGCGCGCGCACATATACACACACACACACACACACACACACACAAACACACACAGTCTACACACACCTTCTAAATAAAGCATTCGCTCGTTCGCCCGACCCACGTGACTGCAGAGACTTCACGTCTCGGTGCTGTCTGGAGAAGCCAGGTAAAATGGAATTTGTTCTAGCCGGAGAGAGACGCGGGCAGAGCGCACTGTTTTTATTTTAGAGTAGTGGCTGATGAGGGCTCATAGACAACTAACTATACAGTGTATGCTTGGATGCAGGTTACTAAATTCATGCAAACACTGAATAGCCTAAATCATTGCGGTAGGCCTACACGATAAACATTTGTAGTCTGATCGAAAATTCTATGGTTCTGCAAGTAAGTTTTATCCCATGCAAAACAAAATGTTATGATTTACAAGGTATGGTTTCATATAGGATAATGTCAAGAAAATTAACGAGCAGAGCAACTGGGCCAGAGAAGACGCGGGCGCAGATGTTAAGCCGAAGATCCATAAGGTGATCACCGGTGAAAGGTGATGGATAACGGACAGACGTTTGACAGACCTTATCATTTTCAGCGCAGAAGTTACGGTCATAGGAAACAGCAAGCGAAAAACCCAAATTGATTTGGTAACAGTGGGATTTGACCAGAAGTGGGGATTGAGGAACTGCAAACATTTGATGCAAATAAGTCTGATGATTATGCCTTTATGCTTTGCTTGACTGACTGATTGTTGGATCTCTTCACAAAACGCCGAACAAGCGAATTAATGGACAACTTCTGTGGCGATAGTGTTGAATGCCTATATGCTAAAACCTGAGGATGAATTAATCAATGTCATGTCATATTGAACCAAATCCAATTTTATGCAGGTTTACAATTCCATGGATTTAAGCAGGATGGGGTTAAATTATGCATGACAATTTATTTAATTGTTATTTTACCCACTCACGGACAGCTGCTGAGAAGAAATCTCAAGTGCAAGATGAATATGCACGATAGACATAATCTTACAATTAAAGGATATTTCTTGTGACTGAGCATAAACGGAAATCTCTCTTAATTGTTTGGTTAGGTCTACCAGGTTCATCAGCTTCAGCACCACTGAAGTGGACAGCGCCTTCAGAAAACGCTACAAGGACCGCTTGACTAGACTGAACTAGGAGTGATCACTGTGTAGATGGCAGACAACGATGCAGGACTTCATGCTGCATTAATTGTTGTTTGAATAACGTATTGTGTTGTCTAAAATATAAATTCGGTTGTAAATGTTAGATAAGACACATTTCATAACTTCAATGGCACACATAATTTGGTCTAACTTGCATAGTAGCCTACTAAACTGGAACATTAACCAAGCTCGCCCAGCTGTAGGTTACATTCACCTCAGTCATTCAACCACCTCTACGACTATCATAGTGTATGTATTACCCACCTAACTTCCACCCTGTCCATCCGGAACGGAACACAGACATCCATGCCCTAAAATTCAGTTGAAATTGCAGCTCACATACCGCCCCTACTGGCCACTCTACGTACTATGACTGCACCTGTGTATTCCCTGCTCATCTCTCCTTGCCCTGAGGAGCATAATAAAACACCAGCATCATTGTATTATTTATTTTTCAGACACATTCAGTGGTTAATTATGTGGCAGGGTGAGAGGAGAGGGACAATACATTCGGTTAGGTTATTGAAGGTTACTGAAGAAGATTGCTGCATGCGGCTTTACTGAGAAAAAGCTGGTTCTGTCAACCTCGGAGGATTATTGAATGAGCCCACTCAAGTAAACACCATCATTGATTGAATGACTTTAGATGTATTAGGACACTAAATTATTTAAGCATTTGTTAAACTAAGATATACACATTCATAATCTTTCTTATTTGGTTTTCGGGGAGACTTACGTAGAACCTGTTTCCCAGACCCAGATTAAGCCCATTGCTGGACTATTAAGAACTTTCAATTAAGAAATTGAGCATATTTTATGCTGTGCCCAATAAAGTTATCTTCCACTCATCTAATTTCCACTAATACAGTGCATTCAGAAGGTATTCAGACCCCTTGACTTTTTCCCACATTTTGTTACGTTACAGCCTTATTCTAAAATGGATTAAATTATCATTTCCCTCATCAATCTACACACAATACCTCATAATGACAAAGCGGAAAAAACAGGTTTGTAGATAAATAAAAAACAGAAAAACCTTATTTACGTAACTATTCAGACCGTTTGCTATGCGACTCGAAATTGAGCTCAGGTGCACCATGTTTTCATTGATCATCCTTGAGATGTTTGTACAACTTGATTGGAGTCCACCTGTGGTAAATTCAATTGATTGGACATGATTTCGAAAGGCACACATCCGTCTATATAAGGTCCCACAGTTGACAGTGCATGTCAGAGCAAAAACCTAGCCATGAAGTCAAAGGAATTGTCCATAGAGCTCAGAGACAGGATTGTGTCAATGCACAGATCTGGGGAAGGATACCAAAACATTTCTGCAGCATTGAAAGTCCCCAAGAACACAGCGGCCTCCATCATTCTTAAATGGAAGAAGTTTGGAACCACCAAGACTCTTCCAAGAGCTGGCCGCCCGGCCAAACTGAGCAATCGGGGGAGAAGGGCCTTGGTCAGGGTGGTGACCAAGAACCCGATGGTCACTCTGACAGAACTCTAGAGTTCCTCTGTAGAGATGGGAGAACCTTCCAGAAGGACAACCATCTCTTCAGCATTCCACCAATCAGGCCTTCATTTATGGGCAGGTGGGACCACCTGGCCAACATCCGGTGAAAATGCAGAGCGCCAAATTCAAAATACAGAAATACTCATAATAAACATTCATAAAATATACAAGTATTATACATTTGCTTAAAGATGAACTTCTTGTTAATCCAACCACTGTGTCAGATTTCAAAAGGCTTTACGGCGAAAGCATAACATGCGATTATTTGAGGACAGCGTCCCGCTTACAAAAGCATACAAACATTTTCCAGCCAAGTAGAGGAGTCACAAAAGTTAGAAATAGCGATAAAAGTAATCACTTACCTTTGATGATCTTCATATGGTTGCACTAACAAGACTCCCTGTTACACAATAAATGTTCGTTTTGTTCGATAAAGTCCCTCTTTATGTCCCAAAAACTCTGTTTTGTTGGCACGTTTTGTTCAGTAATCCACTGGCTCCAGGGCGGTCGAATGCAGATGCAGACAAATACATCCTAATAGTACCAGTAAAGTTCGTTGAAACATGTCAAACAATGTTTATAATTAATCCTCAGGTTGTCTATTGTCTAAATAATCAATAATATTTCAACCGGACAATAGCGTTTTCAATAGAAAAGAAAAACAACAAACGGCACGCGCGCAAAGCAACTCTGCATTCTTCCCCTGTCCTCTGACTAAAAGGTCATTTTACTCATCGTTTTTCAAAATACAAGCCTGAAAGCATGTCTAAAGACTGTTGACATCTAGTGGAAGCCATAGGAACTGCAATCTGGGCCCTAACCCATAACATTGTCAATAGGCATTCAATGGAAAACAATTCACATAAAAAAAATCCCACTTCCTGGATGGATTTTCCTCGGGTTTTCGCCTGCCATATCAGTTTTGTTATACTCACAGACATTGTTTTAACAGTTTTAGAAACTTCAGAGTGTTTTCTATCCAATAGTACCATGCATATGCATATCCTAGCTTCTGGGCCTGAGTAACAGGCAGTTTACTTTGGGAATGTTTGTCATCCAAACTTCAAAATACTGCCCCCTACCCAAGACCCTTATGGTAGGGTGGCCAGACGGTAACCACTCCTCAGTAAAAGGCACATGACAGCCTGCTTGGAGTTTGCCAAAAGGCACCTAAAGGACTCTCTTACCATGAGAAACAAGATTCTCTGGTCTGATAAAAACAAGATTGAACTCTTTGGCCTGAATGTCAAGCGTCACGTCTGGAGGAAAACTGGCACCATCCCTACGGTGAAACATGGTGGTGGCAGCATCATGCTTGTGGGGATGTTTTTTCAGCTGCTGGGACTAGGAAACTAGTCAGGATCGAGGGAAAGATGAATGGAGCAAAGTACAGAGAGATCCTTGATGAAAACCTGCTCCAGAGCACTCAGGACCTCAGACTGGTTTGAAGATTCACCTTCCAACAAGACAACGATGCTAAGCACACAGCCAAGACAACACAGGAGTGGCTTTGTGACAAGTCTCTGAATGTCATTGAGTGGCCCAGACAGAGCCAGGACTTGAACCCGATCAAACATCTCTGGAGAGACCTGAAAATGGCTGTACAGCGACGCTCCCCATCCATCCTGACAGAGAGAGGATATGCAGAGAAGAATGGGAGAAACTCTCCAAATACAGGTGTGCCAAGCTTATAGCGTCATACCCAAGAAGACTCGAGGCCGTAATTGCTGCCAAAGGTGCTTCAACAAAGTGTTGAGTAAAGTGTCTGAATACTTACATAAAGGTGATATTTTGTTTTTATTTTTAATACATTTGTGAAACTTGATAAAAACCAGTTTTTACTTTGTAATTATGGGGTATTGTATGTAGATTGATAAGTTTATCCATTTTATAATAAGGCTGAAACGTAACAAAATGTGGAAATAATCAAGGGATCTGAATACTTCAGCATGCACCGTATATGAATGGACAAGATGTAGTTGCTATACCTTATCATTTATACATATCAACAGATCAGTGGTAAAGAGAGAGGGGAGTATGGGAATGTTTTATGATAAGACATATTGATGGATACTTAAATTAGTGATGGCTGACTAATTTAACTGCTCCCACCCAGACAGTATAACCGTAGTTGTTATAGCTGGTACATATACTATGTCTATGAGAGGCACTGGGATTATCAAAGGAATCCTTCTGAGGAAGCCTACAGTATCTTAATTCCACACCCGTCTGTGAAGTTTAAACATGTAACGTGTAAGAGACATGAAATTAGAGGTACACTATCAGAAAGAATACAACTGACTCCAATGACGCTTGCCTATTTGCATGTACATGGGATGGGAATGTAATTTCCATCAATCAAAAGAGTAGTGGGCTATAATATATTCGGTTTATTAAGGTACTTCATATGCAACCAATTCTATATTCTATTTCCAAGCAGTTAATAATCTCACATTTCTGGGCTGTTTTTGTGGTCTGTTCATACTGTTCGTTTTGGGTCAAAATATATCCCATTGAGATATACCCACAGTATTGTGTTCTCTTCACTTCTACTCATCAAGGTTGTCAACATTTAACACATCGAAAGTGCTCTGAACAGGCCTTCGAAACATTGCCATGAGGGCGAACGCTGGCTTTGAGTGATGACAGTGGCATTTCATTGTCACTCAAGCCAGAGTCATTAACATTAACAGTTTGAGTAATGAGGTTTGAGCAATTGAGCAACTGAGGAGTGGCATAGAAAATAGTTTGGGAGGTGTGCGAAAAGTTGATTTAGATTAAGAGATTCTGTCTGTCACATTGGTCCACCGAAGCACAGTGGTTAGAGCAAATAAAACCTGCAATTAAAATAATTTAGGTATGCATGGTTAATGACAACCACTACCGTTCACCATTTTTCACAGTCACTGTCCATCACCAAACTATATTTCTAAATGAGCATACACACTGTGTACCCAGCGTCAGATCAGGAAATGTAAATGTGTCACGCCCTGATCTCTTTCACCTGTCCTTGTGATTGTCTCCAGCCCCCAAAGGTGTCGCCCATCTTCCCCATTATCCATTGTGTATTTATACCTGTATTCGCTTTTTGTCTGTTTGTCAAGTCAACCAGCATTTTTCTCAGCTCCTGCTTTTCCCCAGTCTCTCTTTTTCTCGCCCCTCCTGGTTTTGACGCTTGCCTGCCCTGACCCTGACTGCCGTCCTGTACCTTTGCCCCACCACTCTGGATTATCGACCCCTGCCTGCCTTGACCTGTGGTTTGCCTGCCCCTATTGCTGTAATAAACATTGTTACTTCAACACAGTCTGCATTTGGGTCTTACCTGAAACGTTGTAAAATGAGCAATTCGTTATACTTACATCAAGATTTAAAGTGCAGGAATAATTTCCTTTGAACAAAGGTAATGACTCTCAAATCCCTGTTCAATCCCCAGTCATTGCCTCATAGCTTGTGGCAGTGCAGTGCAGATGGTTGGCTGTGAATTGACTGTTTACAATCAAATTACTACTGTACACACATGCATGCCGTTTTGTAATTGGCCTCCGCCATGATGCGCATTGTTTTGTTTATTCACGATAGGCTACTCCTCGAGGGGAAACGTATTCAACTCAGTTGTGTGTACTGAACATGAAACCAATATATTGGTTCACTTAAGTCCAGGGAGACCGCAGGGATTGTCTCACCTAGCAACCGAAGGGGAACAGACAGAATACTTTACAATTTAAATGCCATGGCAAATGTTTCTTCTACAGTGAGGGAAAAAAAGTATTTGATCCCCTGCTGATTTTGTACGTTTGCCCACTGACAAAGAAATGATCAGTCTATAATTTTAATGGTTTTGGGGGTGTTTTTCTGCTAAGGGGACAGGACAACTTCACCGCATCAAAGGGACGATGGACGGGGCCATGTACCGTCAAATCTTGGGTGAGAACCTCCTTCCCTCAGCCAGGGCATTGAAAATGGGTCATGGATGGGTATTCCAGCATGACAATGACCCAAAACACACAGCCAAGGCAACAAAGTAGTGGCTCAAGAAGAAGCACATTAAGGTCCTGGAGTGGCCTAGCCAGTCCAGACCTTAATCCCATAGAAAATCTGTGGAGGGAACTGAAGGTTCGAGTTGCCAAACGTCAGCCTCAAAACCTTAATGACTTGGAGAAGATCTGCAAAGAGGAGTGTGAAAAATCCCTCCTGAGATGTGTGCAAACCTGGTGGCCAACTACAAGAAACGTCTGACCTCTGTGATTGCCAACAAGGGTTTTGCCACCAAGTACTAAGTCATGTTTTGTAGAGGGGTCATACTTATTTCCCTCATTAAAATGCAAATCATTTAATAACATTTTTGACATGCGTTTTTTTTGTTTGTTGTTGTTACAGGTAACTGTTCAAATTAACCTACCATTAAAATTATAGACTGATCATTTCTTTGTCAGTGGGCAAACGTACAAAATCAGCAGGGGATCAAATACTTTTTTCCCTCACTGTATCAAGAAGCAATGAGATAAAAAAAATATGTAGTTATTAAGTTTATTAGAAATAAACTCTAGCTTGTAGTACCCTGGAGGGGTGGTAACAGGTCGACCTACAAGACAATATTAATTGAAATGATGTGCCCCAGCTAGATGACACTCATGAGTGGACAGCAGAGTTGCACACACACACAAATCCCCTACACGGTGACATGAATGTGTGATTGTGTGTATGTCCTACATGTGCAGGTAATCTGTGTAGAGGCCAGAAATAAATGACCAGACATGGGGTCATCACAGACCTCCCTGCCTCAGTATGCAGGTTAGCACATATAAAGGAGAGAGAGAGGGGGGAGGGAAAGGAAGAGAGGAGACAGAGGGAGGAGAAAGAGGAGGAGAATATTGTTAATTGAGGCCATGTTTGTTTAGAAAATGATGTAGGCTATCTTTCAAAGAAGTGCACACATGCACGCACGCACACACACACACACACACTTCTTATACAAATATGGGCTCAGCATCTTACAACTTGATAATTTTTTATTGCAGTAGAAGAGAAATAAAGAACACCCCCAAGAAAAAGGATTGGTTCCCAAAATGTTAACCTAAAGCCTAGTGCACATCTATCAGACGAGACAGTTTAGAGGAAGTTTGCTTAACTAACCTTTTACTGCAGTGGGCTAAATCAGGCCTTAAAAAAAGACACCTGTACCACGTCAGACACACAGTTGAAGTTGGAAGTTTACATACCATTAGGCTAGAATCATTAAAACTCATTTTTCAACCACTTCACAAATTTCTTGTTAACAAAATATAGTTTTGGCAAGTCGGTTATCTACTTTGTGCATGACATAATGCATTTTTCCAACATTTGTTTACAGACAGATTATTTCACTTATTATTCACTGTATCAGAAATCCAGTGGGTCAGAAGTTTACATACACTAAGTTGACTGTGCCTTTAAACAGCTTGGAAAATTCCCCAAAATGATGTCATGGCTTTAGAAGCTTCTGATAAGCTAATTGACATCATTTGAGTCAATTGGAGGTGTACCTGTGGATGTTTTTCAAGGCCTACCTTCAAACTCAGCACCTCTTTGCTTGACATCATGGGAAATCAAAAGAAATCAGCCAAGACCTCAGAAAAGAAATTGTAGACCTCCACAAGTCTGGTTCATCCTTGGGAGCAATTTCCAAATGCCTGAAGGTACCATGTTCATCTGTACAAACAATAGTATGCAAGTATAAACACCATGGGACCACGCAGCCATCATACCCCTCAGGAAGGAGACACGCTCTGTCTCCTAGAGATGAACATACTTTGTACAGCAAAGGACCC
The DNA here is from genome assembly GCF_901001165.1 of Salmo trutta. Classification (NCBI taxonomy): domain Eukaryota; kingdom Metazoa; phylum Chordata; class Actinopteri; order Salmoniformes; family Salmonidae; genus Salmo; species Salmo trutta. The sequence goes on along the minus strand of NC_042974.1, from coordinate 37,175,860 downwards.
TGTGAAGATGCTGGAGGAAACAGGTACAAAAGTATCTATATCCACAGTAAAACGAGTCCTATATCGACATAACCTGAAAAGGCCGCTCAGCAAGGAAGATGCCACTGCTCCAAAACTGCCATACAAAAGTCAGACTACAGTTTGCAACTGCACATTGGGATGAAGATTGTACCTTTTGGAGAAATGGCCTCTGGTCTGATGAAACAAAAAATGGAACTGTTTGGCCATAATAACCATTGTTATGTTTGGACAAAAAAGGGGGAGGCTTGCAAGCCAAAGAACACCATCCCAACCATGAAGCACGGGGATGGCAGCATCATGTTGTGGGGGTGCTTTGCTGAAGGAGGGACTGGTGTACTTCACAAAACAGATGGCTTAATGAGGAAGAAAAATTATGTGGATATATTGAAGCAACATCTCAAGACATCAGTCAGGAAGTTAAAGCTTGGTTCCTAATGGGTCTTCCAAATGGACAATGAGCCCAAGCATACCTCCAAAGTTGTGGCAAAATGGCTTAAGGACAAGAAAGTCAAGGTATTGGAGTGGCCATCACAAAGCCCTGACCTCAATCCTATAGAAAATTTGAGGGCAGAACTGAAAAAGCGTGTGCGAGCAAGGAGGCCTACAAACCTGACTCAGTTACACCAGCTCTGTCATGGAAGAATGGGGCAAAATTCACCCAACTTATTGTGGGAAGCTTGATGAAGGCTACCCGAAACGTTTGACCCAAGTTAAACAATTTAAAGGCAATGCTACTAAATACTACTTGAGTGTTTGTAAACTTCTGACCCACTGGGAATGTGATGAAAGAAATGAAAGCTGAAATAAATCACTCTCTACTCTTATTCTGACATTTCACATTCTGAAAATAAAGTGGTGATCCTATCTGACCTAAGACAGGGATCTTTTACTAGGATTGAATGTCAGGAATTGTGAAAAACTGAGTTTAAATGTATTTGGCTAAGGTGTATTTAAACCTCAGACTTTTGTCTTATGTTTCACCGAGTCGTGGCTGAATGACGACATGGATAATATACAGTTGGCAGGGTTTTCCTTGCATCGGCAAGAAAGAACAGTTGCCTTCGCGTCTTATGTCGGCTGTTGTATCTGCTGTACCTCAGAAAGGTTGTCTTAGAATTGTAATATTATCTCAATGGAAAGTCCTGTACAGTAAACAATGCATGAAATGTTGTGAAATCGCTGAAAACAGTTCTGTTTCAAAATCGTAACTTCAAAGTTAAACACAGATCTTCTTAAACAATATTGTCTCATTATTAGTTGAATTTAACTGTGCAAGCTGTTGTAGGAGTTGTGTTGCCTGGCTACCAAACTCCTTGCTCGGGCCAAACGTTACGCCATGCCCACCAATGTTAGTTTCTTCTCAGTCTGAAACTGAGTACTTCCCTGATGATTTCCTTAGCACAAACACATTCTACCCATTCTGATTGGTCCAAGAAACCGATGGGTTGGGTCAGAGCTAGAACATATGTGCGTGAAGCAGTGTTTTTAAAGGCTGTTATTGGCTTTGATACTCTGATTGGTTAGAGATGATCCAATCACTGATGAGTTTGTTTTATACAACACCCCTCATTCTGACGTCACCACAAACGACTTCAGCGATGGCAGTATCAGACTGAGCTAATGATCAGTAGCGGTGCGTAGGTAAAGTCACTGAGGAAGCCAAGCCAGTAAAAAAAAACATATTACAACCTATGTTGTGATAATTGAGTTGTTTGCACTATAACGCATTTATTCTTACACCACCGTGAAATACAATAAGGCCGTGGCCTGTGACAACAAAAAGACAACAGTCACACAGTGGCAGAATAAATTAAACTACACATACATTTGTTTCAGTTTCATCACAATACCGGAGAGCAACATCTGTCCGGTGAAGTCTACAAAGAAAATATTGCATTTAAAACAAACAGTTATATCACCTGCAGCATGGTCAAGCAAGTTAATGTTTCAACAGTTTACTAAACAACTACTGATTTAAAACCACAGCGTTATCACAAGTCAGCACAAGTTAACAGGAGCACTGCCTCTGGCTATTCCAGCACCATTTCAACTTAAACATTTAAACACCATCAAATCAACAAGGCTATATATGGTTAGTTTAATACACTGGAAACGAACTTAAAGATACCAAAAACGATTTAGTCCAATCAGTGTTGCTAAATATCATGTGGTTGTCCATAGACTGTTTTCTGTGTGTGGGTGCGTGAGCACTCAAGTAAAACAAAAAATGTTGACTCACCCTACTTGTAGACTACTTGAATGCCAATGCCATCCTCCTCTCTTTCATGTTGGCAAAAAGGCCTATGGCTCTGTCATACAGTACACTTTTAGTTTTTGTTGTCATAGGCTACCTAGCTAAAGTGCTTGCTAGCCTAAGTTCCTCACATGGGCAACAATGAACCAGCTGTTAGCTAGTTAACATGAGTCTACTAGGATACATATAGGCTATATATTTGAGCTTCAATCATCTCAGACCAGTGGCACAACATATTAATTTATGGTTAGATCAGAATCGCCTACAAAAAAGAAACGCACACCTATAAAGGCGAGGTGCTGACTAGCGGAGCAGAACACTAGAAAATAAAGGAAAGCCGCACACTCTAAGAGCTCAGATGCAAAAATGTAATAACCAACGTTTCGACAGCAAAGCTGTCTTCATCAGGGTATCATCACAAACACTGCGAGATGAGTCATTTATATAGTGTCAAGAGACACACAGGTGTTTGTAATCATGGCCAAGTGTGGCCTAATATCATTGGTTAACTCAAATATTAAAAAAAAAATGGCATACAAAAAGACAAACAAATGGATAGCATACGATCATAGCATTTGTAGTCTAAAATGTATCTAACAAACAATTACAATGGCAAAATCACAATAATCACAAGAATGGCTTCAGATCAAAGTCTATGTTGAGACCGAAGGGAGCAAGGGTCTTTAAATTAAAGATCCAGGCAGCCTCTCGTGATTTTGCCATTGTAATTGTTTGTTAGATACATTTTAGACTACAAATGCTATGATCGTATGCTATCCATTTGTCTTTTTGTATGCCATTTTTTTAAATATTTGAGTTAACCAATGATATTAGGCCACACTTGGCCATGATTACAAACACCTGTGTGTCTCTTGACACTATATAAATGACTCATCTCGCAGTGTTTGTGATGATACCCTGATGAAGACAGCTTTGCTGTCGAAACGTTGGTTATTACATTTTTGCATCTGAGCTCTTAGAGTGTGCGGCTTTCCTTTATTTTCTAGATCAGAATCGCCAGCACTGACGAAGGCATAATGCTGAAACGTATGCTCCGTTCGTTTAAAACATGTATATAGCACCTTGCACTTTCACTTTTTGTATTCTTTTGAGCAAGGATTCAATTAATTATATTATTTTTGCATTTCTACCTCGTTGGGTTATTCCTTTTCATGGTTTTGAGTGCGAGTACTTTTTGAACTCTACAGATCAGAATCGTCGTCATAATCATTGGTCTGTACAGACTGCTTAGGCAGTCCCAAGGATTGGAAATGTAAAAACCCTTGCCTTTGGACATTTAACAGGGTTGTATTGTGTGCCAAAACTCGTGTGGTGTATTCATTAGTCGCGGAAAAGGTGTTTCAATGTAGAAGAGAGTTTTTATTGGACAAATTCAATCAGGTGCCTCCCCGTTTCATTCTGCTTACTTCTGTTTTCTTCCATTTGGTTTATAGTGAATAAACCACAGCAAACATACTGACATTTTACACTCACATTACATTTAACACTCATGTTTATCATCTCCACTACATTCCCATTACATAATGCAAACACTGAGACTAACACAATACACGTTTCTTTGCTGTGACTGCCTGACATCTGCACTGCAAGAAGACACTCATTATTTTCATAAGGATACCACTTGTGCTGCCCTATAAGCCACATAAACACATAGACACACTCTACCATGCAAAGAAGTTCAACACATGGCCAAGACAGAGAACACATTCGTACTCCCATAATTGGACACATAGTCGGCTGTGACATTAAAAGTCTGTCTATGACACATTAATTCCATCAGAATGGTGCGGTGGAGAGCAGATTGCGTAGGAGCAGGGAGCCGTCAGATATTGTATTGACAGTGTCAGTGTGTACACACTGTTACGCATAATGATGTCCATAGCAGAGTACTGAAGGACAGCGGTGGGGCAAGTAATGCCATGATGACTTCCAAGCTTGCAGTTTGTAAACCTTCTGTGATACTCCCTACGTTCCAGAGTGGCCTATCACCAGCTGGTCTGTTACCGTACACCAACATGGGCTTGTTTACCTGACAGCATGTCAAGCCTGTTGTTGGCTATTCTATAGGCAATACAAACTGAACACATCCATGCACATAAACATTCTCTCTCTCTTTCTCTCCCCCTCTCCACTGTATCTATATGCTAGGGACACCTCTAGTTCAGGCCTCTTTTTTGGTTGTAGGTTTTCTTTCAGGGGCTTTAAACCTAGGGCTAATAACAAATTACATGACAAAAAGAACTGTTGAAATAAAACTAACTAGAATTTCATGGTCAATTAAATACAATAAGGTTTTCCACCATTATTGTAAACTCTACACCAACGCTCAATCACAGAAGCTGCCATACAGCTTTCTATTCACAGTAAAAAATATATCCAGGAATATATGCCACTTTCTTATTTAAATACACTTGTAAAAATCCCTGCTGAAATATTACCACCTTCCATTCTGGTAATTATCCTTCAAATTTGGGGTAAACGGCTGAGTCACATCTGATGAATTAGAATGAGATTTTATAGGCCTAGCATGTTATAGTGGATGAAGTAATAGGATGATGATATGGTCTGTAACACTGCCAATTACAGGAAGCATAGTGCAATCAGGGTAATGACAGAAACATACATGATATTACCATAATAAGAGGATGCTAAATCATATCAAGATGTGACTAATTCAGGTCTTGTTCATGTCTTTGAGTATGAAGTTGTGAATAATTGAATATGCATGATATATAACTTGCCGTAAACCATTTTCTACGGTGAAATACATTGGTGGCTGCAACTGTGACCTAGTTGTTGTTAGACTCCATAGCTCTAATGTCACGTCCTGACCAGTATAAGGGTTATTTGTTATTGTAGTTTGGTCAGGACGTGGCAGAGGGTATTTGTTTTATGTGGTTCAGGGTGGTGGTTTATTTAGTAGGGCGTTTGATTTATTATTTCCGGGTTTTGGTTTATGTTCTAGGTTTTGTACTTCTATGTTCTTTCTGGGTTGGTGTATTTCTATGTGTAGGTTAATGGGGGGTTGGACTCTCAATTGGAGGCAGGTGCTTTCTCGCTGCCTCTGATTGAGAATCCTATATATGGGTAATTGTTTGGTGTAGTGTTTGTGGGAGATTGTTTCTTGTTTTGCCTGTGTGAGCATGACAAGACTGTTTTGTTGTCCGTTCTTCATTTTGGTGTTTTCTTGATTGAAAATAAAATACAAGATGAGCATCCACGTTCCTGCTGCGTTTTGGTCCTCCATTCCCGACGACAACCGTTACATCTAATCCCATTTTGCCGATTGGGCTTGTTTCATTACCAGATAACAAAAGAAGTTTAGAGCCAATGCTATTGTGAACTATATAAAATCAAATTAAAATTAAAGAGCAACAATAAAATAACAGTAGCGAGGTTATATACAGGTGTACCAGTACAGAGACAATGGGCAGGGGCACAGGTTAGTCAAGGTAGAGGTAATATGTACATGTAGTAGAGCTAAAGTGACTATGCATAGATAATAAACAGAGTAGCAGCAGCATAAAAATGGGGGGTTAATGCAAATAGTCTGGGTAGCCATTTGATTAGCTGTTCAGGAGTCTTATGGCTTGGGGGTAGAAACTGTTAAGAAGCCTTTTGGACCTCCGGTACCGCTTGCCGTGCAGAGAGAACATTCTATGACTAAGGTGGCTGGAGTCTTTGGCGATTTCGAGGGCCTTCCTCTGACAGCGCCTGGTATAGAGGTCCAGGATGGCAGGAAGCTTGGGCCCAGTGATGTACTGGGCTGTACGCACTACCCTCTGTAGTGCATATCACGATGCAAGCGTTAATTCAACATAGATCACATTCACACTGCTAGTACATACGCCATCTGAATAATATTTACCCCACTCTATATGACAGCATGCATCTTTTGATGATTTACAATCAACTGTGACTATAAAGCAGGTACAATAAGGATGCAACAGATTTATTTTAGTATTAGATCATGTCTCGACTTCATCTGGACCTCTTCACGCAATCCTCTTCTGAATAGGGTGCAGAGCCTCAGCTCATTCCATCCACTGGATGCTGCCACTGTCCGAAAGGTGAGCGCGTACTTCACCGTGGTCTTTCCATGCTGCCGTAGTTGGAGTAGGCGCTCACCCCCCTCTCTGCCCTCTGGAGGATGGTCGAAGACCCCCCTGAACAGAGCCATGAACCTCTCATAGGAACCCAGCTCCTCTCGTCTATCCCAGACGGCCGTGGCCCACACAAATGCCCGTCCAATCAGCAGAGAAATAACCGGGGCAACCTTGGACCTCTCGGTGGTGGGGGCTCCCATCTGATGAGCGAAATAGAGAGAGCACCGGAGTAGGAAGCTACAGCATTTCAATGGAGTCCCATCATATTTGTCTGGGAGGGACAATCAGGCATCGCTGACCAGGACGGACTGCTGATGGGCTGGGGTACTGGCTTGCTGGGTCGACTTGTGGGAGAGAATCCTCTGCTGTTTGGCGATTTTGCTCCTTAAGTACTGGTGGCTAGGGCTGGCCGATATGACGATATATATTGTGTGATGATAGAAAAACGTCTATTTCATATTATGCTGTATCGTTTATTTCGTTGTGTCGCAAATCACACTCTTTACGGAAATATATTACGGCAATTGGACAACGCTTTGCGTTCTTTCACACGTTTATTTATTTCACCTTTATTTAACCAGGTAGGCAAGTTGAGAACAAGTTCTCATTTACAACTGCGACCTGGCCAAGATAAAGCAAAGCAGTTCGACACATACAACAACACAGAGTTACACATGGAGTAAAACAAACATAGAGTCAATAATACAGTAGAAAAATAAGTCTATATACAATGTGAGCAAATGAGGTGAGATAAGGGAGGTAAAGGCAAAAAAGGCCATGGTGGCAAAGTAAATACAATATAGCAAGTAAAACACTGGAATGGTAGATTTGTAGTGGAAGAAAGTGCAAAGTAGAAATATAAATAATGGGGTGCAAAGGAGCAAAATAAATAAATAAATACAGTAGGTTAAGAGGTAGCTGTTTGGGCTATTTATAGATGGGCTATGTATAGGTGCAGTGATCTGTGAGCTGCTCTGACAGTTGGTGCTTAAAGCTAGTGAGGGAGATAAGTGTTTTCAGTTTCAGAGATTTTTGTAGTTCGTTCCAGTCATTGGCAGCAGAGAACTGGAAGGAGAGACGGGCAAAGGAAGAATTGACTTTGGGGGTGACCAGAGAGATATACCTGCTGGAGCGCGTACTACAGGTGGGTGCTACTATGGTGACCAGTGAGTGGAGATAAGGGGGGACTTTATCTAGCAGGGTCTTGTAGATGACCTGGAGCCAGTGGGTTTGGCGACGAGTATGAAGCGAGGGCCAGCCAACGAGAGCGTACAGGTCACAGTGGTGGGTAGTATATGGGGCTTTGGTGACAAAACGGATGGCACTGTGATAGACTGCATCCAGTTTATTGAGTAGGGTATTGGAAGCTATTTTGTAAATGACATCGCCGAAGTCGAGGATAGGTAGGATGGTCAATTTTACGAGGGGATGTTTGGCAGCATGAGTGAAGGATGCTTTGTTCGAAATAGGAAGCTTATTCTAGATTTAACTTTGGATTGGAGATGTTTGATGTGAGTCTGGAAGGAGAGCTTACAGTCTAACCAGACACCTAGGTATTTGTAGTTGTCCACATATTCTAAGTCAGAACCGTCCAGAGTAGTGATGTTGGACGGGCGGGCAGGTGCAGGCAGCGATCGGTTGAAGAGCATGCATTTAGTTTTACTTGTATTTAAGAGCAGTTGGAGGCCACGGAAGGAGAGTTGTATGGCATTGAAGCTCATCTGGAGGGTTGTGAACACAGTGTCCAACGAAGTGCCAGAAGTATACAGAATGGTGTCGTCTGCGTAGAGGTGTATTAGAGACTCACCAGCAGCAAGAGCGACATCAGTGATGTATACAGAGAAAATAGGATGGTGCCGCATGCACTGGAAGGAAATTTGCAACACGTACAAACATGGAGAAGAGTGAACGTGACACAGAGCATGGAGACACGGAGCTCGTACCTAAAAGAGAGGCTACTTCGGTCACATGGACGTGGTTTGGGTATGAAAAGTCTGACACGGATCAGAAAACCATCCTCTGCAAAATATGCCGCAGGCCCGTCCCGACAACAGGCTCAAACACCCCTAACCTCTTTTACCACCTATGCAAGAATCATGTGAAACAGTACTGAGAGAGTCTATGGATGAGACCCAAAAGTACAGTTGAGTGCTCAAAACAAACCCCCGACTCAGACGTTGCAAGAGACTTTTGCACACCATATGGCAAAGAATCACGAAGATGGAAGGAGATAACAGCTGCCGTTGCAACTTACATCTGCAAAAACATGGCCCCAATTTACACGGTCGAGAAACAGGGTTTTCGTGAGTTGGTGCTAACACTCCACCCAAGGTACCAAATGCAAATTGATATGTGACACATATTAATGGCAAAATAACATGCAAAATAGGAAATCCCCCCCCAAAAAGGAAAGAAAAAAAAACATATGAAAAAAAATTAATAAATAACACATTAGGCCTATATTTATTTTGTTTGCAACTATAGTTGAAGTGTTTTCTATTTACCTTTTTATATTTTATACATTAATATTTTATATTTTGTTACATGCTTACATGCTTAATTGCTTAATGCTTAATATAAGGAGAAATAATCAAATATGAGTAAGTACCTTTTATTTGTTGAGTATAATTCAAAGTGTAATAAGAAATAGGCCTTTACATGTGGTCATTTTATATAAACTATTTATTCATTGAATTTACAGAAAATGTGTTATATCTTGATATGTATCGTTATCGGGATATGAAATTACCTATATTGGGATATGAGATTTTGGCCATATCGCCCAGCCCTACTGGTGGCCCATCTTGGCGCAGGATGTCACTTGTTATGTCAACTCCTATTCTGTATGTGCCAAATCCAAATCCCCTCGGAACGATCCAGCAGGGAACGTCCCTCCCCTTCCCGTGCCTCAGCGTCCCTGGTCTCATCTGTCCATTGACTTTGCCACTGATCTCCCCTCTTCTGATGGTCTTATTACCATTTTGGTGATAGTGTACAGATTCTCTAAATCATGCTGTTTCATCCCTCTCTGGTCTCCCTACCGCTCTTCAGGTCGCTGAGGCACTGTTCCAGCAGGTCTTCCTGCACTATGGCCTTCCGGAGGATATCGTCTCTGATCGTGGCCCCCAATTCACATCACATGTATGGAAGGCTTTCATGGAGAAGCTGGGGGTCACGGTCAGCCTCACTTCCATGTACCGGCCTCAGTCTAACGGGCAGGTGGAGAGGATGAACCAGGAGCTTGGGAGGTTCCTGAGGAGCCACTGCCAGGACTGGCAGGGGGACTGGGCCCGATTACTTCCTTGGGCTGAATATGCCCAGAATTAATTGCGACACTTCTCCACTGGGCTGACTCCCAGTGTGTTCTGGGTTATCAGCCATTACTGGCTCTGGGGCCTCCGAGCCAGACCGAAGCTCCTGCGGTGGATGAGTGGTTCAGGCGCGCATAAGACATATGGAACGATGCCCATGTGAGACTCCAGCGCGTCATCCGCCGTCAGAAAGAGCAGGCGGATCGCCACCGCAGTGAGGCTTCCATGTTTCATCCTGGTGATCGCGTCAACTCCTCACATCCACTCCTGTTCCCCCGCTCCGGCGCTCGATGTCACTGGTCCAGTAACCACCGGTCCTGGCATCCCATCTTTACGCACACCTGGCAACTATCATTACGCACACCTGCATCTCATCATCAGTCACACCTGGACTTCATTACTCCCTTGATTACTTACCCTTTATATAGCACTCTTTAGTTAGCAGTCATCAGGTGGTATTGTTAATGTTTCTATGTCAGACACTTCTCTTGTTTTTATCGCTCCATGTTCGTTATTATTAAACTCACTAACTGCACCTGCTTCCTGATTCCCTATGTCTATGTTACAGACCTAAAAAGTAAGATCATTTTTATTTACAATTTCACTTAGGGACAGGCCAGGCAGAACCAGGAAAATGTGGATTAAGCAAATTACACGAATACAGAGACATCTAAAGATAGCGCTATACACAGTTTTCAACAGAATCAACACTTCTAACTTTTAATGAGCAACAACTGTGGAAAATGATATATAGTTCTAGTCATCAATTGTAGAAGCTTTTACGAATTCCACTGAGGAACAATTGTTCTCTATATCTCTAATTAGAATACCTATGTGAATGAAACAAAATACTGCAGATCATAGGAACTACAGAATATCTCATTAGTATCCAACTGCACTACTCAAGACATTTGACAGTAACAAATTGGGCACCAGGAACATAGAAGTAACAGCCAACACCGAGGGACCTAACATGTAGATAAATACAGGCCTGGTCACTGCCAGATGAGAGGGCAGATTTTAAGAGAACTCTTGCATATTCTTCACATTCCACTGCTCCTTCTCTCCAATAATAAGACAGCCTTTGACGTTCTAAGTCTCCAGGCAATCCTTGCCCATGCCTAGTCGATTTGATTTTCGAAATTGGACTTTATGCCCTATGGGTCACATGAGCACTGGTAATTGTTACTTGTCCGTCAATCCCTAGCTGCTCACCATCTTGTTGATGAAAAAAATCATAATTTTGGAATCCGATATCTTTTCAATTGAAGTGAACAAGAATATCTTAAATATTGACAGGTTGTTCCTGTCTTCTGAAATGTGTTCTCCTCAACATACAGTACAGTGGGGTCCGGAATTATTGGATCCCTTCATAAAGATGAGCAAAAAATACTGTATAAAATAAATTATACAAATAGTGAGCTGTTTAGTATGCTCTGATTTTTTAAAATTATATTATTTTATGCTAGTACATTTGCTCAGAGAAAGAAATTTTGTTTAACAAGTAATAAAAAACTATCTAGAATAGATAAGGGTCAAAATCCACTGTTTTAAATGCTCCAATTATAAGATTGGAGAACACATTGGGAGGGATCTTAGACCATTCCTCCATACATAATCTTTCCAGATCCTTGATATCCTTCATCTGTGCATATGGACTGCCCTCTTCAATTAAATCGAGAGGTTTTCAATGGGGTTCAAGTCCGGAGACTGAGATGGCCATTGCAAAATGTTGATTTTGTGGTCAATGAACCATTTCTTTGCGAATTTCGATTTGCACTTGGGGTCATTGTCTTGCTGGAAGATCCACTTGTGGCCAAAGGTTAAAGCCTCCTGGCAAGCAGGTTTTTGGCTATAATGTCCTGGTACTTGGTATAGTTCATGATGCCATTGAAATTAACAAGGGCCCCAGGACCAGTGGAAGCAAAATAGTCCCATAACATTAAAGATCCACCGCGTATTTTACACCGTTTCCAATCTAAGTGAAAATGCCGTTGATCAAACTCCAGGTGGTTCTATGGTCAGATGACATGAAAATCGAGGTCTTTGGCCATGCACACCAATGGTGGGTTTGGCCTTTGAAAGAACAATGCATATGCAGAAAATACCTTATCCCTACTGTAAAATATGATGGTGGGTTATAGATGGATTATAGATGTTATGGGGCTATATTGCTTCCACTGGTCCTGTGGAAGCAATCATGAACAATTTCCCAATCATCTTGAAAGTGCATCAGAAATACACCTTTCTGCACTGTTCAGAGTAAATGCAAAGACTAAGAAGACAATGTTCAGATTATCAAATCAAATCAAATGTATTTATATAGCCCTTCTTACATCAGCTGATATCTCAAAGTGCTGTACAGAAACCCAGCCTAAAACCCCAAACAGCAAGCAATGCAGGTGTAGAAGCACGGTGGCTAGGAAAAACTCCCTAGAAGGGCAAAAACCTAGGAAGAAACCTAGAGAAGAACCAGGCTATGAGGGGTGGCCAGTCCTCTTCTGGCTGTGCCGGGTGGAGATTATAACAGAACATGGCCAAGATGTTCAAATGTTCATAAATGACCAGCATGGTCAAATAATAATAATCACAGTAGTTGTCGAGGGTGCAACAAGTCAGCACCTCAAGAGTAAATGTCAGTTGGCTTTTCATAGCCAATCATTGAGAGTATCTCTACCACTCCTGCTGTCTCTAGAGAGTTGAAAACAGTAGGTCTGGGACAGGTAGCACGTCCGGTGAACAGGTCAGGGTTTCATAGCCGCAGGCAGAACAGTTGAAATTGGAGCAGCAGCACGGCCAGGTGGACTGGGGACAGCAAGGAGTCATCATGCCAGGTAGTCCTGAGGCATGGTCCTAGGGCTCAGGTCCTCAGAGAGAGAGAAAGAGAGAATTAGAGAGAGCATACTCAAATTTACACAGGACACCGGATAAGACAGGAGAAATACTCCAGATATAACAGACTGACCCTAGCCCCCGACACATAAACTACTGCAGCATAAATACTGGAGGCTGAGAAAGGAGGGGTCAGGAGAAACTGTGGCCCCATGCAAAGATACCCCTGGACAGGGCCAAACAGCAAGGATATAACCCCACCCACTTTGCCAAAGCACAGCCCCCACACCACTAGAGGGATATCTTCAAACACCAACTTACCATCCTGAGACAAGGCCGAGTATAGCCCACAAAGATCTCCGCCACGGCACAACCCAAGGGGGGGCGCCAACCCAGACAGGAGGACCACGTCAGTGACTCAACCCACTCAAGTGACGCACCCCTCCTAGAGACGGCATGGAAGAACACCAATAAGCCAGTGACTCAGCCCCTGTAATAGGGTTAGAGGCAGAGAATCCCAGTGGAGAGAGGGGAACTGGCCAGGCAGAGACAGCAAGGGTGGTTCGTTGCTCCAGAGCCTTTCCGTTCACCTTCACACTCCTGGGCCAGACTACACTCAATCATAGGACCTACTGAAGAGATGAGTCTTCAGTAAAGACTTAAAGGTCGAGACCGAGTCTGCATCTCTCACATGGGTAGGCAGACCATTTCATAAAAATTGGGCTCTATAGGAGAAAGCCCTGCCTCCAGCTGTTTGCTTAGAAATTCTAGGGACAATTAGGAGGCCTGCATCTTGTGACTGTAGCGTACGTGTAGGTATGTACGGCAGGACCAAATCGGAAAGATAGGTAGGAGCAAGCCCATGTAATGCTTTGTAGGTTAGCAGTAAAACCTTGAAATCAGCCCTTGCCTTAACAGGAAGCCAGTGTAGGGAGGCTAGCACTGGAGTAATATGATCAAATTTTTTGGTTCTAGTCAAGATTCTAGCATCCGTATTTAGCACTAATTGAAGTTTTTTTTAGTGCTTTATGAGGGTAGCCAGAAAGTAGAGCATTGCAGTAGTCCAACCTAGAAGTAACAAAAGCATGGGCTAAGTTTTGTGCATCATTTTTGGACAGAAAGTTTCTGATTTTTGCAATGTTACGTAGATGGAAAAAAGCTGTCCTTGAAACAGTCTTGATATGTTCTTCAAAAGAGAGATCAGGGTCCAGAGTAACACCGAGGTCCTTCATAGTTTTATTTGAGACGACTGTACAACCATCAAGATTATTTGTCAGATTCAACAGAAGATCTCTTTGTTTCTTGGGACCTAGAACAAGCATCTCTGTTTTGTCCGAGTTTAAAAGTAGAACGTTTGCAGCCATCCACTTCCTTATGTCTGAAACACACGCTTCTAGCGAGGGCAATTTTGGGGCTTCACCATGTTTCATTGAAATGTACAGCTGTGTGTCATCCGCATAGCAGTGAAATTTAACATTATGTTTTCGAATGACATCCCCAAGAGGTAAAATATATAGTGAAAACAATATTGGTCCTAAAACGGAACCTTGAGGAACACCGAAATTTACAGTTGATTTGTCAGAGGACAAACCATTCACAGAGACAAATTGATATCTTTCCAACAGATAAGGTCTAAACCAGGCCAGAACTTGTCCGTGTAGACCAATTTGGGTTTCAAATCTCTCCAAAAGAATGTGGTGATTGATGGTATCAAAAGCAACACTAAGATCTAGGAGCACAAGGACAGATGCAGAGCCTCGGTCTGACACCATTAAAAGGTCATTTACCACCTTCACAAGTGTAGTCTCAGTGCTATAATGGGGTCTAAAACCAGACTGAAGTGTTTCGTATACATTGTTTGTTCTCAGGAAGGCAGTGAGTTGCTGTGCAACAGCTTTTCAAAATGTTTTGAGATGAATGGAAGATTCGATATAGGCCGATAGTTTTTTATATTTTCTGGGTCAAAATTTGGCTTTGTCAAGAGAGGCTTTATTACTGCCACTTTTAGTGAGTTTGGTACACATTCGGTGGATAGAGAGCTGTTTATTATGTTCAACATAGGAGGGCCAAGCACAGGAAGCAGCTCTTTCAGTAGTTTAGTTGGAATAGGGTCCAGTATGCAGCTTGAAGGTTTAGAGGCCATGATTGTTTTCATCATTGTGTCAAGAGATATAGTACTAAAACACTTTAGTGTCTCCCTTGATCCTAGGTCCTGGCAGAATTGTGCAGACTCAGGACAACGGAGCATTGGAGGAATACGCAGATTTAAAGAGGAGTCCGTAATTTGCTTTCTAATGATCATGATCTTTTCTTCAAAGAAGTTCATGAATTTATTACCGCTGAAGTGAAAGCCATCCTCTCTTGGGGAATGCTGCTTTTTAGTTAACTTTGCGACAGTATCAAAAATAAATGTTGGATTGTTCTTATTTTCCTCAATTAAGTTGGAAAAATAGGATGATCGAGCAGCAGTGAGGGCTCTTCGATACTGCACGGTACTGTCTTTCCAAGCTAGTCGGAAGACTTCCAGTTTGGTGTGGCGCCATTTCCGTTCCAATTTTCTGGAAGCTTGCTTCAGAGCTTGTGTATTTTCTGTATACCAGGGAGCTAGTTTCTTATGACAAATGTTTTTTGTTTTTAGGGGTGCAACTGAATCTAGGGTATTGCGCAAAGTTAAATTGAATTCCTCAGTTAGGTGGTAAACTGATTTTTGTCCTCTGATGTCCTTGGGTAGGCAGAGGGAGTCTGGAAGGGCATCAAGGAATCTTTGGCTTATCTGAGAATTTATAGCACGACTTTTGATGCTCCTTGGTTGGGGTTTGAGCAGATTATTTGTTGCGATTGCAAACGTAATAAAATGGTGGTCTGATAGTCCAGGATTATGAGGAAAAGATTAAGATCCACAACATTTATTCCACGGGACAAAACTAGGTCAAGAGTATGACTGTGGCAGTGAGTAGGTCCAGAGACATGTTGGACAAAACCCACTGAGTCGATGATGGCTCCGAAAGCCTTTTGGAGTGGGTCTGTGGACTTTTCCATGTGAATATTAGTCACCAAAAATTGTAATATTATCTGCTGTGACTACGATGTCCGATAGGAATTCAGGGAACTCAGAGGAACGCTGTATATGGCCCAGGAGGCCTGTAAACAGTAGCTATAAAAAGTGATTGAGTAGGCTGCATAGATTTCATGACTAGAAGCTCAAAAGACGACAACGTCATTGTTTTTTTTTTGTAAATTGAAATTTGCTATCGTAAATGTTAGCAACACCTCTGCCTTTGCGGGATGCACAGGGGATATGGTCACTAGTGTAACCAGGAGGTGAGGCCTCATTTAACACAGTAAATTCATCAGTCTTAAGCCATGTTTCAGTCAGGCCAATCACATCAAGATTATGATCAGTGATTAGTTCATTGACTGTAACTGCCTTTGAAATGAGGGATCTAACATTATGTAGCCCTATTTTGAGATGTGAGGTATCAAGATCTCTTTCAATAATGGCAGGAATGGAGGAGGTCTTTATTCTATTGAGATTGCTAAGGCGAACACCGCCATGTTTAGTTTTGCCCAACCTAGGTCGAGACACAGACACGGTCTCAATGGGGATAGCTGAGCTGACTACACTGACTGTGCTAGTGGCAGACTCCACTAAGCTGGCAGGCTGGCTAACAGCCTGCTGCCTGGCCTGCACCCTATTTCATTGCTGTGCTAGGGGAGTTAGAGTCCTGTCTATGTTCGTAGATAAGATGAGAGCACCCCTCCAGCTAGGATGGAGTCCGTCACTCCTCAACAGGCCAGGCTTGGTCCTGTTTGTGGGTGAGTCCCAGAAAGAGGGCCAATTATCTACAAATGTTATCTTTTGGGAGGGGCAGAAAACAGTTTTCAACCAGCGATTGAGTTGTGAGACTCTGCTGTAGAGCTCATCACTGCCCCTAACTGGGAGTGGGCCAGAGACAATTACTCGATGCCGACACATCTTTCTAGCTGATTTACACGCTGAAGCTATGTTGCGCTTGGTGACCTCTGACTGTTTCATCCTAACATCATTGGTGTCGACGTAGATAACAATATCTCTATACTCTCTAGACTCGGCAGTTTTAGCTTTAGCCAGCACCATCTTCAGATTAGCCTTAACGTTGGTAGCCTTGCCCCCTGGTAAACAGTGTATGATCGCTGGATGATTCATTTTAAGTCTAATACCGCGGGTAATGGAGTCGCCAATGACAAGGGTTTTCAATTTGTCAGAGCTAACGGTGGGAAGCTTCGGCGTCTCAGACCCCGTAACGGGAGGAGTAGAGACCAAAGAAGGATCGGCCTCTGACTCCGACTCGCTGCTTAATGGGGAGAACCGGTTGAATGTTTCTGTCGGCTGAATGAGCGACACCAGTTGAGCATTCCTACAGCATTTCCCTCCAGAAGCCATGAGAAAGTTGTCCGGCTGCGGGGACCGTGCGAGGGGATTTATACTAACGTTACTATCTGTACTTACTGGAGGCACAGATGCTGTTTCATCGTTTCCTACACCGAAATTACCCTTGCCTAATGATTGCGTCTGAAGCTGAGCTTGCAGCACAGCTATTCTCACCATAAGGCGATCGTTCTCCTGTACATTATGAGTGCAGCGACTGCAATTAGAAGGCATCACGTTAATGTTACTACTTAGCTTCGGTTGTTGGAAGTCCTGACGAACCATGTCCAGATAAAACGTCCGGAGTGAAAAAGTTGAATGAAAAAAAGTTGAGTGAGGGAAAAACAAAAAATATAAACGGTAATTAAAAAGTAAAAACCGTAAAGTTGTCAGGTAGCAAAGTAAGGTTGGCAACAAAACGCACAGCAGCACGTAAACAAGTCTGCAAGTTGTGACTGGAAATGACAATCTACAGCAACGTAACCTGGATAGCTGTTGGGTTATCACATCTGCATTCAATGAAACCGTAATCTCCTGACTGCAGCATATGGGCAAATGTTAAATGGCTCGAGTAAGGGCAAAACAAACCCACATCCAGACACAGACACCTACACTCACAGGCTGTGATACATGCCCTAATGAGCAGCCACATTTCATGTAGTTATGCTCGAATGTGTGTTTGTATCGCAATGTCTTACAATAAACATGAAAGTGGGGAATCGGAATCAATAAAGCAGCAGGGCAGAACAGTAGTGGGGTCAAAGCAGCACGCTTTGAGGCGGAGAAACACAGCCTCCTGTCCCCTGTAGTTTACCAACCTCCTTGGCTAGCTTATTCACATTTCAACAAGGTCGGAACACCAGCTGCTGTGAGTGAGAAAGCCTAACAAGAGAACTATTGGACCTGAAGGAGGAGAGGGGAGAGGTCTTTAAAGAATAAAGATAACATTGGGCTACTGTTTGACAACAGATAAGGAGAACTCACTATGTATAGCAATTGAACTGTGCTTACTATCCCTGTTTAAACCAAACTGGAACCAACTGGTACTGGTCTTACATTGTGGGAATGCTTTGAGTGATCTGTTTGATATTGTCCACTGTGGTACACTAAAAGCAAGATCAGAAATGTACTGGTTTTTATTAAATAGAGCCCTAGACAGTCATAAAAATAGTCCTGTGTAGCCAAGAGTATCTAATCAGATGAACAGTACTGGCTGTACCCTTCAATGTCAGTGTATAAGGAAATAAAGCATGTTTGAGCTGGCATAAAGAAAGGAGTACAGATATCTTATGTTTGATGTGACATTTGGGAGAGGAGAACACAAAGTGTACCACTTAGAACATAAGGGAGCAATAAGATCTCTGTTTTCACCTGGTGACAAACTCCCAAAGCCTTAACACCCTAGAACCAATGTCTGTCTGAAAATCTAATTAGCATAATAAAAACAATCACCAGCAAAATCCGTCTGTTCAAGCTAGAGACTTCAGTTTTTTTATATGGGCTGTGTCTCAGTCCACCACATCCGCCGATGTCAGCCTTCCACATCTGCTGTGGATGGTGGATGAGCTACAGCGATTTTTGTCAGACCAGGGGTCATCCCGAAAATCAGTCTTCTCACGATAACGTCTGCACAGTCTGAACGGTTTGGGCTTGAAACCACTATGGAAAGCTGAGACACACAAACACGAGGGTCAGGCATAGGCACAGGAGACAGGAGCGCGATGCAAACAAAGAGGCTTTTATTTAGAAAAGGCAAACGAAATCCTGTCTCTTCCAGAGCACTACAAGGTTCAGATTAAACTTAGAAATCAAAAGCATGAAGTTCATAGAACAAGCCTAAAGCTTAAACGTTGCAAATCACACAGGTCTTAAAGGCACTGCATGGTCAATCCGACCTCATCATTGGCCGTGCAGCCTTTACTGTGATACGTCCTCTGCAGAAGTCAGGGCATTCATACTTCTTGCGCTTCGCGGAGCAGTTGAGCAGAGCGTTTGTGAAGGAAGTTGTAGAGGAAGTGAGTTTGTGTTTATACACAACCTACTGCCCCCACCTACTGTCAACCAATCATGTTAATTTGGAATTATATGGCGTTCTCCGCATTGTTACAACATTTGGGAGGCGCACAGCGATGTGGTAAGGATCTCAGTTTGGCCTTTGCATGCCTCCAGAGGCTCCAAAATTGCGTCACACCCTCCATATGGCGCCTCTGAACACATGTTCAGATCAAGCATAAATTGGCTTTTAGCTATACCTCTCACGTGACGTGTGCAGGGGCGGATATCCCGGGGGGACACGACCCCCCCATCCTGGGAAAAATATGATTTGTCCCCCCCAATATATCACTGAAACATAACTATGTAATTTAAATAATATTAATAATACGCAATGAAAGCAATTGTGCTGATTATAGACACTTAATAGCGCGTTTTTAAGTTTCAAAAGATTGCGACCCCCCCACCCTTTGCCTCGCAATGGTTTGATCCACTGCCAGTTCCTTAGTTGGCAAGGTAACAGAGGGGTTGTGTCTACTGTCTGAAAGGCACTCAATGAACATAATTGACGTGAGGTTAATCCAGTCAATCGCGCACACACACTAGCTGAATATGCAGAGCTAGCGCGCAAATATTAACTATTAAGCTAGCTAGTACCTATTCCATTTATGTGGCCTCATCAAAGATGGAATCTTTGCTATCGTCAATTTATTCCAAGATCAGCATGCAGATGATGTAAATTAGTGCTTCAAAGTCCCTGTGATAAGGTTAGCGATAAACTGAAGTCCAAACTGAACAGAACTACACTCTCTTCTACCATTGTCTTAAATATATTTAATGGTCTCGGTACAAAAGCTAAATTGTCGCAAGGGAACTTTTATTTATTTATTTTATTTCACCTTTATTTAACCCGGGTAGCAAAGATTATAGCAAACACCACTGAAACGGAATTGGTGCTCGCCAGCTTTGGAAATTCAGCTATTGTTGGAAGCCAGCCAATATGAAACAAACTATTAAAATTACAAAAGGTTGCAGCATATGTTGTGTAAATGGTGAACTCATACAGCTGTCAACTCTTGTCATTTTAATCCGTTTCACATTTGCTAGCTACCTTTTAGATCGAAGCCCAAATAGAATGATAAAAGATAAGATGATAGAAACCCATCTCCTACTGTAAATAACCTACACACTGTGTGTGTGTGTGTAGCCAGCCAGCCAGGTAGAAAAATGGCAGAAAAATAAAAGACGGACATCAGAGTATTTTTCAGTACACCAAAACGCATAGTAAGAACCCTAGTAGCCTAATATCTCAAAGACTAGTTGATAAAATGTTCATAAGAAAGAAATGAAATTCTAATGGAAATGTTTCACAATGATGTCATTAGGCAGAGCAGGCAACAGATGGCACACAGACAGCAGAGTTGGGGATAGATATGCAGGGACAGACTGGCAGAGACAGGGAGTCTCAGGTAAGTTTGTTGAGTCTTTGTTTGGCAACATTATGAAAGGTTCTCCATTTTTTTTACTTGTAAAATAGGAACATAATTGGAAAATGCCATGGATACCCCCACTCTCAACTTAAACTGGTGACTGAACTAAGATTTGTTAAAGGCAATGGTATTGCTGTTGTGATTAGTTGTGTAGTTTTGGGTACCGGTAGTTAGGAGTACGGCAAACACCTTATTTCTTTGGTTCCTCAATATACATTTACCATATTACAATGTAGGCTATGTGTTACAGCACTACTTTTGGTGTCCCCTTCAGGAATTGCTCTTGAGAAAATTTCATGTAATTGTCCCCTCCAAAGTTGATATCAGATTTTCGCCCCTGGACGTGTGTGCTCTCCAGAGTGCTCTCTCCAGTAGAGTGAGAGCTGCACACCTTGGTCTTTATGCAGTCAATTAAAGGGCTGCCACACCCTTGTTAAGGGAACAGTGTCCAGCTGGAGCTTGTTACCCGAGATAGCATTCCTTGTGCTGGCTAGGTTAGGTGTTAAGGGGAGGCGTGGCGTGGCAGATGAGGTACAGTCCTGCTGCACTACAACACCCATTAAACAGTATGACAAGGTTATAGATGATTTGTGAAGCATCGATGTTGTGCTTATGAAAAAGTTGTATGCTATATTGAACTCTTTAAAAGCTATAGTGTGTTTAGAGTGAGATGGATCCTTTTGATGTGTTATTGCGGTAATATATCTTAGCAGGGCTTAGTGCAAAGTGTCACAGCTGAAGCTGAGGTTTGAGAGCTTCCTGAAAACCACATCTCCAGTCCAACCTGGCGAAAATACTGGTTGGCAGTGCAAACTCTTTTATAGGTGTATTTTATTCCAACCAGTGTTTTTACCAAAGCCCTGTTCCCCTCTGAACAGAGTGTTTTGCTTCTCAGTAAGGGATGGGTCACGCGTGCCTCCTGTTGTAAGTCCTGGTCTCCTGCAGTGACAACAGTCTAGGACTGCCACAATCGTGCTTCACAAGACACCTCCACCCTGCTGGATGGGCACAGCCACCCTGGAGCTATAGTCAGGCTGGCTGAATGGTGGTTAGGTTCCTCTGTTCTGTTCCCTCACTTTCCCCACAGGGCTTTCATGATACATTGGAGGCGTCAGGTACACTGACCCATGCCTAATGTGGTCAGCTCCCTCACTAGGTACACACCGTTAGCACAGTGCTGGGAAGGTGTTAAGTGACTGTGGGCAAGGACACTGCACACACGCATACGCCAGAACATGCATGATCGGATGCACACGCACACAAAAGCACACGTCAAAAGCAGAGTGTTCTAAAATCCCACGGCAAACAACCACAGAGACAGACCAAAGTACAACCAAAAGATCTTTATTTGAAATTACAACAATACACAGTATCGCTACGGCCCAATTAGAAATTTATAAAAGAGCTAAGATTTATGGCTAACTATGAGCACCGGTGCAAATTAACACAGCAGTTGATTCACTCACAGAGCGGTGGTCAATGTTCTTTCGGCTCTACACGAGTAGGGGTTGTTAGTCTATTGCCGGTCCGGTAGTCAATGGCTGGGTCAGTTGTCAATGGCAGGTTGCCGGCTGTCCCTCATTCCGCATCGGCCCGGCTACATGGTAGCGTTGTATGTAGCTTCTCGCTGTTGCGTCGGGAGTGTCCCCCGTGATGGTAATGTTGTATGTAGCTTCTCGCTGTTGCATCGGGAGTGTCCCCGTGCCTGTAGTCGCGGGGGACAGAAAACATACAATTGGAGTCACACTCACACGCTGAAAATAAGCACTTTCCTTTATTAGTGCTATAAAGAGCATTGTAGGAGTTGAGCTCTCGGTAGCCTAGCTCGACCATTGGTGGCTGCTTGCTGGGCGGTCTCTTGCTCTGCGCAAGGCCTGCTGGGTTGTAGTGTTGGGTGTAACTTCTGGCAGTTGCATCGGGCGTGTCCCCGTGTCAGAAGTCATACAGCGGAGAGGAGCAGCGCGAGGTGGATGTCCTTTGGTTGAGAGGTCCTGTGTCCCAATTGCGTTGAAGGTAAGTTCCTTTAACTCTCATTCTGGGGCGTGTTTAACAATTTGTTTGGGGACGGAGATTGTGATAGGGAATTGGCAACATCTTTCTCAAGTCAATGTAGTCCATGCCAATCTCAGGGATCACAGCACATGATGCAAGCAAACAAATAGTACATGCAATTCAATTTCACACATGAGAATGTCAGAAGTTAGGAGAAAGGTAATCGTTGTAAACACAGTACACATGATTAAAAGGCACTCATAAATTGGCATGAAAGCAAAGTAACAATACATGCTGATAATATACGTACAGTGGGGAGAACAAGTATTTGATACACTGCCGATTTTGCAGGTTTTCCTACTTACAAAGCTTGTAGAGGTCTATAATTGTTATCATAGGTACACTTCAACTGTGAGAGACGGAATCTAAAACAAAAATCCAGAAAATCACATTGTATGATTTTTAAGTAATTGATTTGCATTTTATTGCATGACATAAGTATTTGATACATCAGAAAACCAGAACTTAATATTTGGTACAGAAACCTTTGTTTGCAATTACAGAGATCATACGTTTCCTGTAGTTCTTGACCAGGTTTGCACACACTGCAGCAGGGACTTTGGCCCACTCCTCCATACAGACCTTCTCCAGATCCTTCAGGTTTCGGGGCTGTCGCTGGGCAATACGGACTTTCAGCTCCCTCCAAAGATGTTCTATTGGGTTCAGGTCTGGAGACTGGCTAGGCCACTCCAGGACCTTGAGATGCTTCTTACGGACCCACTCCTTAGTTGCCCTGGCTGTGTGTTTCGGGCCGTTGTCATGCTGGAAGACCCAGCCACGACCCATCTGCAATACTCTTACTGAGGGAAGGAGGTTGTTGGCCAAGATCTCACGATACATGGCCCCATTCATCCTCCCCTCAATACAGTGCAGTCGTCCTGTCCCCTTTGCAGAAAAGCATCCCCAAAGAATGATGTTTCCACCTCCATGCTTCACGGTTGGGATGATGTTCTTGGGGTTGTACTCATCCTTCTTCTTCCTCCAAACACGGCGAGTGGAGTTTAGACCAAAAAGCTATATTTTTGTCTCATCAGACCACATGACCTTCTCCCATTCCTCCTCTGGATCATCCAGATGGTCATTGGCAAACGTCAGACGGGCCTGGACATGCGCTGGCTTGAGCAGGGGGACCTTTTATCCGTGATGTCCTTACACAGCTCTCTGGTCTTGGCCATTGTGGAGAGGTTGGAGTCTGTTTGATTGAGTGTGTGGACAGGTGTCTTTTATACAGGTAACGAGTTCAAACAGGTGCAGTTAATACAGGTAATGAGTGGAGAACAGGAGGGCTTCTTAAAGAAAAACGAACAGGTCTGTGAGAGCCGGAATTCTTACTGGTTGGTAGGTGATCAAATACTTATGTCATGCAATAAAATGCAAATGACTTACTTAAAAATCATACAATGTGATTTTCTGGATTTTTGTTTTAGATTCCGTCTCTCACAGTTGAAGTGTACCTATGATAAAAATGACAGACCTCTACATGCTTTGTAAGTAGGAAAACCTGCAAAATCGGCAGTGTATCAAATACTTGTTCTCCCCACTGTAAGTATAAGGCAGTTTGGCTACGTCTATTTGGCTATGTCTGTTTTCCACAAGCTTGATTTGGCTGCCCATTAGCTCCATTATACTCCTGCTTCTAGGTGTGAAAACTCTCCTGCCACAGTTCCATCCACAGGCTAAGCAGATACAATGTGTTATTACATACAGCCAGGAAGAACTATTGGATATCAGAGTGGCAGTAACTCACCAGCACTACCAGAATTACAATTAGGAATACAACTTTCCGGAATTTGATACTTTGCTCGCACCCCCGAGGGCAATTTAACTGATTCCAGAGTCCAATCCAAATCACCGCCGGCGGAGGAGAAGTACTCGGAGTGGTCTTCTAGTCTGACTTAGGATGTACGAACACCACCCACCTCTTCCGAATATATTACTCGCTAATGTTCAGTCTCCGGATAATAAAGTTGACAAGCTCAGTTCATCGCACAGACAGGAATAAATATCTCTCTGGAAAGATGAAGGGCGGGGGTGTATGTTTAATGATTAACAACTCATGGTGTGATTGTGATAACATACAGGAACTCAAGTCCTTTTGTTCACCCGACCTAGAATACCTCACAGTCATTATCTCCCAAGAGAATTCTCTTCGGTTATAGTCACAGCCGTGTATATCCGCCCTCAAGCCGATACCACAACGGCCCTCAAAGAACTTCGCTGAACTTTATGCAAACTGGAAACCACATATCCTGAGGCCGCATTTATCGTAGCTGTGGATTTTAACAAAGCAAATTTGAGAAAAAGGCTGACCAAGTTATATCAACACATTGCCTGTAGTACTCGAGCTGCTAAAACACTCGACCACTGCTACAAGAACGTCCGGGATGCCTTCAACGCCCTCCCCGCCCTCCTTTTGGCAAATCAGATCACGACTCCATCTTGCTCCTCCCTTCGTATAGGCAGAAACTCAAACAGGAAGTACCCGTGCGAAGGAATATTCAATACTGGTCTGACCAATCAGAATCCACGCTTCAAGATTGTTTTGATCACGCAGACTGGGATCCAGGTAGCCTCCGAGAATAATATAGAAGAATATACTGATAGGGTGACTGAGTTGATCAGGAAGTGTATAGGAGATGTTGTACCCACTGTGACTATTAAAACTTACCCTAACCAGAAACCGTGGATAGATGGCAGCATTCGCGCAAAACTTAAAGTGCAAACCATCGCATTTAACCATGGCAAGGTGACTGGAAAATGGCCGAATACAAACAGTGTATTTATTCCCTCCGTAAGGCAATCTAACAGGCAAAACGTCAGTATAGAGACAAAGTGGAGTCACAATTCAACAGCTCAGACACGAGACGTGTGTGGCAGGGTCTACAAACAATCACAGACTCCAAAGGGAAAACCAGCCACGTCGTGGACACATCTTGCTTCCAGACAAACTAAACATCTTCTTTGCCCGCTTTGAGGATAACACAGTGCCACTGACACAGCCTGCCTCCAAGGACTGTGGGCTCTCCTTCTCTGTGGCCGACGTGAGTAAGACATTTAAGTGTGTTAACCCTCGCAAGGCTGCCGGCCCATACGGCATCCCCAGCCGCGTCAGAGCATGCGCAGACCATCTGGCTGGAGTGTTTAAGGACATATTCAATCTCTCCATATCCCAGTCTACTGTCCCCACATGCTTCAAGATGTCCACAATTGTTCCTGTACCAAAGAAAGCAAAGGTAACTGAACTAAATGACTATCGCCCCGTAGCACTCACTTCTGTCATCATGAAGTGCTTTGAGAGACTAGTCAAGGATCATATCACCTCTACCTTACCTGACACCCTAGACCCATTTAAATTTGCTTACTGCCCCGATAGATCCATAGACGATGCAATCGCCATCGCACTGCACACTGCCCTATCCCATCTGGACAAGAGGAATACCTACAGTATGTCAGAATGCTGTTCATTGACGATAGCTCAGCATTCAACACCATAGTACCCTGCAAGCTCATCATTAAGCTTGAGGGCCTGGGTATGAACTCTGCCCTGTGCAACTGGGTCCTGGACTTCCTGGCGGGCCGCCCCCAGGTGGTAAGGTAGGGAATAACACCTCCACTTGCCTGATACTCAACACTGGGGCCCCACAAGGATGCGTGCTCAGCCCCCTCCTGTACTCCCTGTTCACCCATGACTGCATGGCAATGCACGCCTCCCAACTCAATCATCAAATTTGCAGATGACACAACAGTAGTAGGCCTGATTACCAACAATAACAAGATAGCCTACAGAGTGTGGTGCCAGGAAAATAACCTCTCACCCAACGCCAACAAAACAAAGAAGTTGATCGTGGACTTCAGGAAACAGAAGAGGGAGCCCCCCTATCCACATCGATGGGACCTCAGTGGAGAAGTTCCTCGGCGTACACATCACAGACAAAGTGAAATGGTCCACCCACACAGTCAGTGTGGTGAAGAAGGCGCAACAGCGCCTCTACTACAGGAGGCTGAAGAAATTTGTCTTGGCACCTAAAACACTCAAACTTTTACAGATGTACAATTGAGAGCATCCTGTTGGGCTGTATCACCACCTGGTACGGCAGCTGCACCGTCCGCAACCACAGGGCTCTCCTGAGGGTGGGGTGGTCTGCCCAACGCTTCACAGGGGGAAAACTACCTGCCCTCCAGGACACCTACAGCACCGAATGTCACAAGAAGGCCAAAAATGTAATTCCTTTACTTTAGATTTGTGTGTATTGTTGTAAAATTGTTAGAAACACAAGCATTTCGCTTGTGTGAAAAGAGATTTGATCTCTTTTCACACATCCCCTCTACCTCTCTAGCCAACACAGACTGTCAGTCACAGAAGTAATAGAAGATGAGACTTGGTAATTAACATGCATTTTTAATTACATAAAAAACATATGGGGATGGTGAACTTTTCATCACCTTTTGCAATTATGGAAAAACACAGAGAATGACAGTCTCCCTATATATAGGGTAGACATTGATGTACTGTAGCATTGCCAGCTCAGTAGGAAGTTACATTGTTCATTACAGGAATTGTGGACCAATCATCTATTTATTATACATATTGAATGTAAAAGTACCTTTTCAGCATCTAAATGAAGAGAAAATACTGTAGCCCCTTCGCCTGTAACAAGTTTAACAGTTAAACTTCAATGAATCAACCTAAAGATATTTCTAGATGAGATTATCTCAAGGCCATCAGACTGTTAAACAGCAATCACTAACATTGAATGGCTGCTGCCAACATAACTGACTCAAATCTCAAGCCACTTTAATAATAAAAAATTGGATGTAATAAATGTATCACTAGTCACTTTAAACAATGCCACAATGCCACTCATCTCATATGTATATACTGTACTCTATACTATCTACTGCATCTTGCCTCATCCATATATTTATATGTACATATTCTTATTCATTCCTTTACACTTGTGTGTAAAAGGTAGTTGTGAAATTGTTAGATTACTTGTTGGATATTACTTCATGGTCGGAACCAGAAGCACAAGCATTTCGCTACACTCGTATTAACATCTGCTAACCATGTGTATGTGACCAATACAATTTGATTTGAGATGTACCATCTTAATTTGATCATTGTGTTGTAGAGACTTTTGTATGTATTATAATTCACACGAGACGCACTTAGCCTGCACGTAGCCTACACAGGCACTTTAGCTGGCGCCCAATGGACCTGCAGTCTAAGGTACAATGTAGGCATGGTACTGCATTGCATACAGTACCTTTAGAAAGTATCCATACCTCTTGACTTATTCCACAATTTGTTGTGTTACAGCCTGAATTCAAAATTGATTAAATAAATGTTTTTCTCTCACCTATCTACACAAAGTGAAACATGTTTTTTGAACTCTTAGAAAATTAAATAAAGAAATATCTAATTTCCATAAGTATTCACACCCCCGAGGCAATAGTTTGTAGAAGCACCTTCTGTAGTATTTACAGCTGTGAGTCTTTCTGGGTAAGTTTATTTGAGCTTTCCACACAAGGATTGTGCAACATTTGCTAATTGTGTCACGGTTGTCGTCGGTGAATGAGGACCAAAATGCAGCAGGTACGTGTATGCTCATTTCGACTTTTATTAACTACAAAAAATGAACACTCCAAAACAAACAAACCACGAAAACGACCGAACAACAAAACAGTCTGGCAAAGCCTAGGGCTGAACACAGAACAATCACCCACCAATCACAAACACAAACACACCCTTATATATGGGACTCTCAATCAAAGGCAGATAGACAACACCTGCCTTCAACTGAGAGTCCCAACACCAATTAACCAACATAGAAACACACTCACCAGATTAGACATAGAAATACATAAACAGACTATAAACCAAAACCCTGGAAATACTAAATCAAACCCCCCTTTGAACAAACACCACCCTGAACCACATAAAACAAATACCCTCTGTCACGCCCTGACCAAACTACAAACAATTAACCTTATATACTGGCCAGGACGTGACAGTACCCCCCCCTTAAAGGTGCTACCCCAGAAGCACCTTAAAAAAAAACAAAAAAAATAATAATAAATAAATACCCCCAAACAATACCCAAAAGAAAAATTCCCCCTTACTAAAGCGAGGGAAGGGAGGGTGGCTGCCGTCAACGACGGCACTGTGCTACACCCCCCCTCCCCAACCCACCTATATTGGAGGCGGCTCAGGTTCTGGCCGTTCCAGGCAGTCTGGGCAGTCTGGTAGTTCGGGACAGTCTGGGCAGTCTGGCAGTTCGGGGCAGTCTGGTAGCTCGGGGCAGTCTGGTAGCTCGGGCAGCTCGGGACAGTCTGGGCAGTCTGGCCACTCGGGACAGTCTGGGCAGTCTGGCCACTCGGGACAGTCTGGGCAGTCTGGCCACTCCGGCAGTTCAGGGCAGTCTGGCCACTCCGGCAGTTCAGGGCAGTCTGGCCACTCCGGCAGTTCAGGGCAGTCTGGCCACTCCGGCAGTTCAGGGCAGTCTGGCCACTCCGGCAGTTCAGGGCAGTCTGGCCACTCCGGCAGTTCAGGGCAGTCTGGCCACTCCGGCAGTTCAGGGCAGTCTGGCCACTCCGGCAGTTCAGGGCAGTCTGGCCACTCCGGCAGTTCAGGGCAGTCTGGCCACTCCGGCAGTTCAGGGCAGTCTGGCCACTCCGGCAGTTCAGGGCAGTCTGGCCACTCCGGCAGTTCAGCGCAGTCTGGCCACTCCGGCAGTTCAGCGCAGTCTGACCACTCCGGCAGTTCAGCGCAGTCTGACCACTCCGGCAGTTCAGCGCAGTCTGACCACTCCGGCGACTGTTGACTGACGGGCAGCTCCGACGACTGTTGACTGACGGGCAGCTCCGACGACTGTTGACTGACGGGCAGCTCCGACGACTGTTGACTGACGGGCAGCTCCGACGACTGTTGACTGGCGGGCAGCTCCGACGACTGTTGACTGGCGGGCAGCTCCGACGACTGTTGACTGGCGGGCAGCTCCGACGACTGTTGACTGGCGAGGCTGGGTTTACGCACTTGCCGTTTAGTGCGGGGAGCGGGAACAGGACGAGTCGGACTGGGTGGACGCACTTCCGGGTCCGCACGAGAGACAGGAGCTGGAAACCCAGGGCTATGGAGGCGCACAGCCGGTCTAGATCTTACCTCCTGCACAACCCGCCTTGGCTCGATGGAACTAGTAGCCCTGCACGAGCAGAGTGCTCGTACAGGGCAGACTGGGCTGTGCAGGGGCTTGATGGTAGCCGTGCGTAGAGCGGGAGTTGGGTAGCCTGGTCCTCGGAGGCGTACCGGCGACCAGATGCGCTGCGCAGGCATCCTCCTACCAGGCTGGATGCCCGCTCTAGCACGGCACCTGCGAGGGGCTGGAATAACTCGCACCGGACTGTGCGTGCGTATGGGTGAGATATTGCGCTTCTCAGCGAAACATGGCGCTCCCCACCTCATACGCTCCTCCATATAACCACGGGTAGCTGGCTTCCGGCTCTTCCCTCGCCTAGCCAAACTACCCATGTGCCCCCCCCAAAAAATTTATTGGGGGTGCCTCTCGTGCTTCTCCCTCAGCGCGTCTCTGGCCTCGTACCACAGCCTCTCTGCCTTGGCTGCTTCTATTTCCCACTGCGGGCGCTGATAATCCCCAGCCTGATGCCAAGGTCCGGCCCCGTCCAGAATTTCCTCCCAAGTCCACTTCTACCGCCAGTCCAGCTCGAACGCCGTCTGCTCCTTCCTCTGCTGCTTGGTCCTTTGGTGGTGGGTGATTCTGTCACGGTTGTCGTCGGTGAATGAGGACCAAAATGCAGCAGGTACGTGTATGCTCATTTCGACTTTTATTAACTACAAAAAATGAACACTCCAAAACAAACAAACCACGAAAACGACCGAACAACAAAACAGTCTGGCAAAGCCTAGGGCTGAACACAGAACAATCACCCACCAATCACAAACACAAACACACCCTTATATATGGGACTCTCAATCAAAGGCAGATAGACAACACCTGCCTTCAACTGAGAGTCCCAACACCAATTAACCAACATAGAAACACACTCACCAGATTAGACATAGAAATACATAAACAGACTATAAACCAAAACCCTGGAAATACTAAATCAAACCCCCCTTTGAACAAACACACCACCCTGAACCACATAAAACAAATACCCTCTGTCACGCCCTGACCAAACTACAAACAATTAACCTTATATACTGGCCAGGACGTGACAAATTGTCCTTTTCAAAATTCTTCAAGCTCTGGTTGTTGATCATTCAGTTCTTTCTATACATTTTCAAGTAGATTTAAGTCAAAACTGTAACTCGGCTATTCAGGAATATTTACTGTCTTCTTGGTAAGCAAGGTTATTAGGTTATTGTCCTGCTGAAAGGTGAATTCATCTCGCAGTGTTTCATGGAAAGCAGACTGAACCAGGTTTTCCTCCAGGATTGTGCCTGTCCTTAGCTCCATTCTATTTATTTTTTACACTGAAAAACTCTCCAGTTCTTAACGAAGACAAGCATGCCCATAACATGACGCAGCCACCACTGCTTGAAAATATTGGAGAGTGGTACACAGTCATGTGTTGTATTGGATTTATACTACAACATAATACTTTGTAAAAAGTTTATTGTTTTGCCACATTTTTTTGCAGTATTACTGTACTGCCTTGTTGCAAACAATGCATGTTTTGGAATATTTCCATCTCTTCACTCTGTCAATTAGGTTAGTATCGTGGAGTAACTACGATGTTGTTGATCCATCCTCAGTTTTCTCCTATCACAGCCATTGAACGCTGGAAATGTTTTAAAGTCAGAATTGGCCTCATGGTGAAATCCCTGAGCGGTTTCTTTCCTCTGCGGCAATTTAGCAAGGACAGACACATCCAAAGTGTAATAACTTCACCATGCTCAAAGGGATACTCAATGTGTGTTGTTATTTTTTTTAACCGATCTACCAATAGGTGTCCTTCTTTTCGAGGCATTGGAAAACCTCCCTGGTCTTTGTGGTTGAATCTGTGTTTGAATGTCACTGCTCAACTGAGGGACCTTACAGATAGGTGTTGAATACTTATTGGACCAAGACATTTCAGTTTTTCATTTTTAATTCAAATATAAAAAATTTGAAAAACATAATTCATCTTTGACATTATGGGGTACTGTGCGTAGAACACACCCAACGGGCCAATGAATGCTGACCCCACCCTTGGAAGCCACGCCTTCCTGGAAATAACATGAGGCTCGCATTCATTTCTTAAATTCTCCACTCTTCAGTTTGAGTTTGAGTGTATTTGTTTTTACAGGAACAGTGCACATTAATCAACATTTCAGTAAAATTGGCAGTTTTAGCCAGCTGTCTAATTTTCAACCGCAGTCCCTGGGCAGGTTATTAAAACAATTACAATAAAGACAAACAATAAGCAGTGAACACATGCAGAGCAACGTAGGACAACCAGCACACAGACAGAGCAACAGCACAAAAAGCAACAAAACAAAATACATAAAAGTAGTAAAGTGTTTACACACCTCACAAGCTACAGACAACAGATAACATGGAAACCAACAATGCACAGCTAGGGATTATGTTCACAAGTCTGATTGGCCTGTAGCCATGTCTTTATGTTTTTTGTGACGGTGCGATGGGTGGTGCAGTTGTGTGTTTCTGATGGCAGT
The DNA here is from genome assembly GCF_901001165.1 of Salmo trutta. NCBI lineage: Eukaryota > Metazoa > Chordata > Actinopteri > Salmoniformes > Salmonidae > Salmo > Salmo trutta. Next base: position 37,143,694 of record NC_042974.1, on the reverse strand, counting down.
GTATTACAGACATAGGAAGCTCTCACAGAGAAATCAGATTGACTAAAAGTGCATTTCCTTAAGGGAACTATACAGCCATCTCTCATGGCAAACCTTGTGGATCTGCTGCCATGGGTTTGGGTTTTCTGTTTGACAAAAGTACTAAGTGGAGGGGGAGCCTGAAGGAGAATGTGTCACACCATTTACAAACTTTTCAAACACACGAAGACTTCTGGATTCCGCTCCAACTTAGGTGTCTGTTAGTGGGGAGAGAGCACTCGTCCCCCTAGATCAAGGCTCTCCAATCCCGTTCCTGGAGCGCTACCATCCTCCAACCCCAGTTGTAGCTAACCTGATTCAGCTTATCAACCTGTTAATTATTATAATCAGGTGTGCTAGATTAGGGTTGGATCGAAAACTACAGGACATTAGCTCTCAGGGAACAGGGTTGGAGAGCCCTGTCCTAGATGTTGCAAGTTTTGGGTCTTGGTATCACTTTTTGTCTTTGCTAAAAATGAACTACTGCCCTGCTTGTGTAGCTAGTGCTTCCTTGCTTGTGTGGGATTTGTGTTTGCTAAAAGCCTACCGCTTCTGCTCTGCTTGTATAGCCAGTGCTACCTTACTTGAGTAAGATGACCAATTATAAGAGTAAGTTCAAAAAGGCTAACCAGAAGGATTTAAACCTCCGACTGTACCCTGGTTTCACAATGAAAATGTAAGATATGTCACACCCTGATCTGTTTCACCTGTCCTATTGCTTGTCTCCACCCCCATTATCCCCTGGGTATTTAAACCTGTGTTTTCTGTCTGTCTGTGAGTTCGTCTTGTATGTTCCAAGTCAACCAGCGTGGGTTCCCTGTGCTCCTGCCTTTTCTATTCTCTTTTGCTAGTCCTCCCAGTTTTGACCCTTGCCTGTTTTCTGGACTCTGTACCCACCTGCCTGACCCTTCTGCCTGCCCTGACATCGGGCCTGCCTGCCACACTGTACCTCCTGGACTCTGACCTGGTTTTGACCTTTTGCCTGTCCACGACCATTTTGGATTATTAATAAATATCGAAGACTCAAACCATCTGCATCTGAGTCTCACATTTCACCCTTATAAGATAATCACAAGTGCTGTCCTGTTTGCCTGGTGTGGAAACACACTCAGGTTGCCTTGGCTCGGACCAGTTTGTGTACCCGGTTGAGTTCAGACTCTCATGTACCCTGAATTGTTAGGAAGATTGGGGTTACTGGAGGCCCTCTATTGTTTGTGGTCAGAGTTGTTTCCCACCTGTCATGTGGGGGACTGGGGTTCAATTACCAGATGTGTATCCCAGCCAAGAAATGGCTAGCTGGCTGTGTTCTTTGCTTCCCTGAAGGTGTTCAGGAACCACATTCTGGAAAGGATGTGGTGTCACTGACTGGTTCGTTTTTTGGGGGGGGTTTTTCTCTCCCCAATTTCGTGTTATCCAATTGGCAGTAGTTACTGTCTTGTCTCATCGCTGCAACTCCCGTACGGACTCGGGAGAGGCGAAAGTCGAGAGCCATGCATCCTCCGAAACACAACCCAACTCAACTCAACTCAACCAAGCCACACTGTACATCCAACCCGGAAGCCAGCCGCACCAATGTGTCAGAGGAAACACCGTGCACCTGGCGACCTGGTCAGCGTGCACTGTGCCCGGCCCGCCACAGGAGTCGCTAATGCGCGATGAGACAAGGATATCCCTGCCGGCCAATTGTGCACCATCCCATGGGCCTCCCGGTCACGGCCGGCTGCGACAGAGCCTGGGCTCGAACCCAGAATCTCTGGTGGCACAGCTAGCACTGCGATGCAGTGCTTTAGACCACTGCGCCACCCGGGAGGCCTTGGTTCTGTTTTTTATCGGAGAAAGAGATGGATGTGCTAGCTCTGGCAGCTTCATGTCTCTGCAGCGGATATACTGTGGACTTTTATTTTTTAGCTACCACAGTACCCAACCCTCTGACACAATATTCATGCTACAGGCTAGGAGCAGCATAGGGTCAGTCTCAGTGCATTATCCTTGTTGCAGTGTCGGTGTTAAACGGCTTGCTCAAGGCCACAATGGCAGTCCCTTAACCACCATGTCAAATAGTTTTATTCATAAAAGTTATGGCCAAAGCAATTCATTTCATGGGGGTGATTTAAAATATAAAATGAATTTGCTATTAATCCTAATGACTAGGCGGCTTTTAAAAGTTCTGCATTAAAAGTAAATGAAATGAAAATTACATTTGTCCCTTCGTCTCCTTTTTATGAGGTGGATCAAACTGTCCATTGTTTGGTTGTAAACTTTTAACTTCTCTTTGAACGTGCGTTGAAAAGCATTCTAGGAGAGTGAATCTCAGCATAAATTATGTATCACTCCTTCATAAAAGAAGTGCCCTAAGGCTCTCTCTGCTACAAAGTCAGAATTAAGTCGAAATAGAATGAAACCGTTTTCATCAAGGCGATTGATGACACATATTACACCAAAACAGGGTTGGGGAGTAACTGATTACAAGTAATGCGTTACAGTAATAATATTACTTTTTACGGTAACAAGTAATATAATGGAGTTACTGTACCAATTTGAGTACTAATATTACAGTTACTGATAAAAGAAATATGTTGTTACATTTATTATCATTCCCTTCCTATTACAGATATTAATCCAAATAAATATTTGTGATTATTATTATTCCCTATCTGTTGGCACAATACAAAAAAATTCCCACAGCAGATACTAATTGTTTTAGTCCTCTTACCAAGTTGCTGATCACACACACGTGCACAACTGCGTTAGTGAGGGATATGAAAAATAGCAGAAATGTCTTAAACACTGACTTTCTCAGCTTGAAAGCACTCCCATTACTTTGAATTGGTAGGACAAAATGACAAGAATAACACTGTAAAACGTAAACTGCGCCCATACGAGAAACATCTCTCAAATGCTAGAAACACAAGTTCCAATCTCTTGAAGCACCTGCATAGGCAACACGCCAACACAAAATTCTTAGCGAAAGAACCCCAAGACCTGACCATTGCTGATGACTGTAGGCCTACCTCATCCAAACAACCAAAGCTTGATTTTAATCGTTCAGGAGGACAGGCTGTAACCCAGGGAGAGCTGAACAAGCTTGTGGCTGGGTATGTAGTAGAGGAAATGCTGCCCTTATCCACAGTAGAATCTGTCATTATTAGGCTCCTTGTGTTGATGGATAGGCCTATGTAATGTAACATTGTCATTGTTTACATTGAGTGAGGATGTGCAACATCTTGGGGTGTAATGCAAAAGTAATATAACGAGTAGTGTAACTAATTACTTTCCCAGGGAGTAATAAGTAAAGTAATTTGTTATTGTTGAATGAAGTCACGAGTAATGGGTCATTTCTTACTCTTTTTAAGTAACAACCCCAACACTGCTGATTACATGTAATCAGTTACATGTAATCAGATTACAAAAAACTAACTGTAATCCATTATGTTACCAGCAGAAATATTGGAATAAGATTACAAATACTTTTTTAAAAAGTAGATGATTCCTTCTTGGATTACTTTTAAATACAGAAAGGATGTTTGCGAAAAAATACATTGACACTTTTCTGTTTTCTCAATGACATTCCGTTCAGCATTGAAAGAAGGCGCAAGTTTAAGTTTGCCCCACCTGAGCGAGTCTGACCACAAGTCAGAGACCACTATGATGACACACCAAATGCATTTTATGGATCATTTTTGTCTTCTTCTAATGTCTCTTAGGGGGAAAATAATTCCAATCTGGCCCTCATACCATCATGGCCACCTAATCATCACCAGCCTTCAATTGTTTCATTCATCTCCCTGCTATTCCCCAGGAACCAATACACACAGTCAGTTAGGAAAGCAAAGGCTAGCTTTTTCAAACAGAAATTTGCATCCTGCAGCACTAATTCCAAAAAGATTTGGGATACTGTAAAGTCCATGGAGAATAAGAGTACCTCCTCCCAGCTGCCCACTGCACTGAGGCTAGGAAACACTGTCGCCACTGAAAAATCCACGATAATTGAGAATTTCAATAAGCATTTCTCTACGGCTGGCCATGCTTCCACCTACTTATTTCCCTCATTAAAATGCAAATCAATTTATAACATTTTTGACATGTGTTTTTCTGGATTTTGTTGTTGTTATTCTGTCTCTCACTGTTCAAATAAACCTAGCATCAAAATTATAGACTGATCATTTATTTGTAAGTGGGCAAATGTACAAAATCAGCAGGGGATCAAATACTTTTTTCCCCCACTGTATCATAACCGTCATCAATAAAAGACAGTACTGTGCAGCCATCTTCATCGACAAGCAAAGGCAAAGGCTTTTGACTCTGTCAATCACCGTATTCTTATCGGCAGACTCAACAGCCTTGGTTTCTCTAATGACTGCCTCGCCTGGTTCACTAACTACTTCTCAGATAGAGTTCAGTGTGTCAAATCGGAGGGCCTGTTGTCTGGACCTCTGGCAGTCTCTATTGGGGTGCCACAGGGTTCAATTCTCGGGCCGATTCTTTTCTCTGTATATAGCAATGATGTTGCTCTTGCTGCTGGTGATTCTTTGATCCACCTCTATGCAGAAGACACCATTCTGGATACAACTGGGCCTTCTTTGGACACTGTGTTAACAAACCTCCAAACGAGCTTCAATGCCATATAACACTCCTTCCGTGGCCTCCAACTGCTCTTAAATGCAAGTAAAACTAAATGCATGCTCTTCAACCAATCGCTGCCCGCACCTGCCCGCCTGACTAGCATCACTACTCTGGATGATTCTGACTTAGAATATGTGGACAACTATAAATACCTAGGTGTCTGGCTAGACTGTAAACTCTCCTTCCAGACTCACATTAAGCATCTCCAATCCAAAGTTAAATCTAGAATCGGCTTCCTATTTCGCAACAAAGCCTCCTTCACTCATGCTGCCAAACATACCCTTGTAAAACTGTCTATCCTACCTATCCTTGACTTCGGCGATGTCATTTACAAAGTCCCATATACTACCCACCATTGCGACCTATATGCTCTCGTTGGCTGGTCCTCGCTACATATTCGTCTCCAAACCCACTGGCTCCAGGTCATCTGTAAGTATTTGCTAGGTAAAGCTCCGCCTTATCTCAACTCACTGGTCACCATAGTAGCACCCACCTGTAGCAAGCGCTCCAGCAGGTATATTTTACTGGTCGTCACCAAAGCCAACACCTCTTTGGCCGCCTTTCCTTCCAGTTCTCTGCTGCCAATGTCTGGAACGAATTGCAAAAAATCACAGAAGTTAGAGACTTATACCTCCCTCACTAACTTTAAGTGTCAGCTGTCAGAGTAGCTTACCGATCGCTGCAGCTGTACACAGCCCATCTGTAAATAGCCCATCCAACCAACTACCTACCTCATCCCCATATTTGTTTTTGTTTTTCTGCTCTTTTGCACACCAGTATTTCTACCTGCACATCCTCATCTGTACATATATCACTCCAGTGTAAATTGCTAAATTGTAAATACTTTTCCACTATTGGCCTATATATTGCCTTACCTCCTTACTTCATTTGCACACACTGTATACAGTTTTTCTATTGTATTATTGACTGTACGATTGTTTATCCCATCTGTAACTCTGTGTTGTTGTTTTTGTCGCACTGCTTTACTTTATCTTGGCCAGGTCGCAGTTGTAAATGAGAACTTGTTCTCAACTGGCCTACCTGGTTAAATAAAGGTGAAATAAAAATAAATAAATAAAAAAGGTTGTTTAAATGAGAATGTTTCTCAGTCAACTTACCTGGTAAAATAATGGTAAAATGAATACAAAAGTAACTGAAATTAATCAGATTATATTACTGAGTTTGCGTAATTAAAAAATGACATTACTGATTACAATTTTGGACAGGTAACTGGTAACAATAACAGATTATATTTAGAAAGTAACCTACCCAACCCTGCACCAAAGAATGGCTGGATTCATGTTAGCGTGTTTACATATGTTAACACCTCTTTTATTACATAGTATGTCATCACATTGTTATCAAGACTGCAACATTTTACTGTCAACCCTAAACCTAAACCTTGAAGAAATGTTATGTATTTTAACAAGTTTACAAGGTTTCAAGATTACAAGGCGGCGATTTTGAGTACATTTTCACAATCTTCTCTTGGGCAATGAAATCCAATATCACCTCCTGTCACTGATGTACACTTTAGAAAATAGGAGGTCTAAGGAAATGAAATAGCGTAGTGGGAATGATTGTCCCCTATTATTCCAGAATGTGGTATGTTCCAGTAAGTACAATCCATCTCTGTCTCAGCAATATGGCCACAGGTATGAAGGATCAATCCAAAGAGGAGTGTGCCAAACCTGGCATATGTTTCCCTTTTCCCTGCCAGAAATAAGGCCTGGCCTGCCTAAGACAATGCCTCCCCAGAGACTTGCAGAGTTATTGCTACACTCCGCCTCATGCTGTATATCTACTTCAGGTGACAAATGTATAGCAGGGAGATGGAGAGCCGATGGCTATTCTGCTACATCCCAGAATCCATGAGGGTATATCAGATATTGATTTACTTGAGGCAAGCACATGTTGGTATCAAACCTCTCTCATTGTTACTAGTATCATCATGTTGTAGAGCTAATTTACAAAAGTGATGTTCACTGCGGTGGTGACAACATGCCTGATACCTGAAAAACACTGTTAGTCCCAGTGCTAATGCCTTGGCTTTAGCTCAAAGGGTTAATGTTATCAGCTTTAGTGGTTGAATTGAACCTATAACCTGGGTTCAATTACGATTTGGCAACTCCTGTCACAAAGTGTTTGTGGTTAACATGTTGGAATGGAGCAAGGATAGAAGCATTGGGTTTATTACAATGTTTCAAAGAAGATGCTATCTGGTATGGGTGACAGTAATGCATTTCAGATTATGGTATTTGATGTCTGGTATTTGGTGGGTAAAATAAGTGGGTAGCTGGTGAATGACGTCTGTTAGAGCAGAGCATAATGTAAGTTGGTGTTTCCCAAACTTTTCACTCATTCCCCCCTTTCATCATTGAGGAACATTCCGCGCCAACAAAATCAATGGGCCAAAAAACCTAGCTTACATGGCTAGTTGATCAACTAGACATTTCTGACAGGTTATAAAAAGCTCTCTAAGGTCTCCAATGACTGGCGTGACAAGAAGAAAACTGCTGATGCACTACCCACTACCCTAGTTTCATTCTACTATTACAACTTTCAACAGTAAGTTGAAAGCCCGAAAGTCAATTTGATGTTGATAGCATTGAGCGTTACATAAGCTTTATCCTCTCACTGTGTCAGGGATTATTATACTGTGCACTGCTAAAGGGGACTGTCTGCAATCCATGTACAGTGGCAAAAAAAAGTATGTGAACCCTTTGGAATTACCTGGATTTCTGCATAAATTGGTCATCAAATTTAATCTTATCGTCATCTAAGTCACAACAATAGACAAACATAGTGTGCTTAAACTAATAACACACAGATTATTGTATTTTTCTTTTCTATATTGAATACATCATTTAAACATTCACAGTGTAGGTTGGAAAATGTATGTGAACCCCTAAGCTAATGACTTCTTCAAAAGCTAATTGGAGTCAGGAGTCAGCTAACCTGGAGTCCATTCAATGAGATGAGATTGGAGATGTTGGTTAGAGCTGCCTTGCTTTATAAAAAACACTCACAAAATTTGAGTTTGCTATTCACAAGAAGCATTGCCTGATGTGAATCATGCCTCGAACAAAAGACATTTCAGAAGACATAAGATTAAGACTTGTTGACTTGCATAAAGCTGGAAAGGGTTACAAAAGTATCTCTAAAAGCCTTGATGTACATCAGTCCACGGTAAGACAAATTGTCTATAAATGGAGAAAGTTCAGCACTGTTGCTGTTCTCCCTAGGAGTGGCTGTCCTGCAAAGATGACTGCAAGAGCACAGCGCAGAATGCTCAGTGAGGTTAAGAAGAATCCTAGAGTGTCAGCTAAAGACTTGCAGAAATCTTTGGAAGCCATTTTCGGCGCCAACAGAGATGACCGCCTCGCTTCGCGTTCCTAGGAAACTATGCAGTATTTTGTTTTTTTATGTGTTATTTCTTACATTGTTACCCCAGGAAATCTTAGGTAGAGTCGTAATTCAACGGCTCAGACAAAAGAGGTATGTGGCAGGGTCTACAGTCAATCACGGACTACAAAAGAAAAACCAGCCCCGTCGCGGACACCTATGTCTTGCTCCCAGACAAATTAAACAACTTCTTTGCTCGCTTTGAGGACAATACAGTGCCACTGACACGGCCCGTTACCAAAACCTGCGGGCTCTCCTTCACTGCAGCCAACATGAGTAAAACATTTAAACATGTTAACCCTCGCAAGGCTGCAGGCCCAGACGGCATCCCCAGCCGCATCCTCAGAGCATGCGCAGACCAGCTGGCTGGTGTGTTTACAGACATATTCAATCAATTCTTATCCCAGTCTGCTGTTCCCACATGCTTCAAGAAGGCCACCATTATTCCTGTTCCCAAGAAAGCTAAAGTAACTGAGCTAAATGACTACCACCTCGTAGCACTCACTTCAGTCATCATGAAGTGCTTTGAGAGACTAGTCAAGGACCATATCACCTCCACCCTACCTGACACCCTAGACCCACTCCAATTTGCTAACCGCCCCAATAGGTCCACAGACGACGCAATCGCAATCACACTACACTGCCCTAACCCATCTGGACAAGAGGATGTACCTATGTACAAATGCTGTTCATCGACTACAGCTCAGCATTTAAGACCATAGTACCCTCCAAACTCGTCATTAAGCTCGAGACCCTGGGTCTCGACCCCGCCCTGTGCAATTGGGTCCTGGACTTCCTTTCGGGCCGCACCCAGGTGGTGAGGGTAGGTAACAACACCTCCACCCCGCTGATCCTCAACACTGGGGCCCCACAAGGGTGCTTTCTCAGCCCTCTCCTGTACTCCCTGTTCACCCATGACTGCGTGGCCATACACGCCTCCAACTCAATCATCAAGTTTGCAGATGACACTACAGTGGTAGGCTTGATTACCAACAACGACGAGACGGCCTACAGGGAGGAGGTGAGGGCCCTCGGAGAGTGGTGTCAGGAAAATACCCTCACACTCAATGTCAACAAAACAAAGGAGATGATTGTGGACTTCAGGAAACAGCAAAGGGAGCACCCCCTATCCACATTGACCTGACAGTAGTGGAGAAGGTGGGAAGTTTTAAGTTCCTCGGCGTACACATCACGGACAAACTGAAATGGTCCACCCACACAGACAGCATGGTGAAGAAGGCGCAGCACCTACACCACCCGATGTCACAGGAAGGCCAAAAAGATCATCAAGGACAACAACCACCCGAGCCATTGCCTGTTCACCCCGCTATCATCCAGAAGGCGAGGTCAGTACAGGTGCATCAAAGCGGGGATCCAGAGACTGAAAACAGCTTCTATCTCAAGGCCATCAGACTGTTAAACAGCCATCACTAACATTGAGGGGCTGCTGCCAACATACTGACTCAACTCTAGCCACTTTAATAATTAACATTGGATGTAATAAATGTGTCACTAGCTACTTTAAACAATGCCACTTTATATAATGTTTACATACCCTACATTACTCATCTCATATGTATATACTGTACACTATACCATCTACTGCATCTTGCCCATGCCGTTCGTTCATCACTCATTCATATATTTTTATGTACATATTCTTTTTCATTCTTTTACACTTGTGTGTATAAGTTAGTTGTTGTGAAATTGTTAGGTTAGATTACTTGTTGTTATTACTGCATGGTCAGAACTAGAAGCACCGGCATTTTGCTACACTCGCATTAACATATGGTAACCATGTGTATGGGACAAATAAAATTGGATTTGATTTGATTTGGAACATGCTTACATCTCTGTTGACGAGTTTACGATACGTAAAACACTAAACAGGAATGGTGTTCATGGGAGGACACCACGGAAGAAGCCACTGCTGTCCAAAAAAAACATTGCTACACGTCTGAAGTTTGCAAAAATGCACGTGGATATTCCACAGCGCTACTGGCAAAATATTCTGTGGACAGATGAAACTACAGTTGTTTGGAAGGAACACACAACACTATGTGTGGAGAAAAAAAAGGCACAGCACAACTGTAAAGTATGGTGGAGGGAGCGTGATGATTTGGGGCTGCTTTGCTGCCTCAGCACCTGGACAGCTTGCTATCATCGACGGAAAAATTAATTCCCAAGTTTACCAAGACATTTTGCAGGAGACTGTTAGGCTATCTGTCCGCCAATTGAAGCTCAACAGAAGTTGGGTGATGCAACAAGACAACGACCCAAAACACAGAAGTAAATCAACGACAGAATGGCTTCAACAGAAGAAAATATGCATTCTCGAGTGGCCCAATCAGAGTCCTGACCTCAACCCGATTGAGATGCTGTGGCATGACCTCAAGAGAGCAGTTCACACCAGACATCCCAAGAATATTGCTGAACTGAAACAGTTTTGTAAAGAGGAATGGTCCAAAATTCCTCCTGGCAGTTGTGCAGGTCTGATCCGCAACTACAGAAAATGTTTGGTTGAGGCTATTGCTACCAAATGAGGGTCAACAAGTTATTAAATCCAAGGGTTCACATACTTTTTCCACCCTGCACTGTGAATGTTTACACAGTGTGTTCAAGAAAGACATGAAAACGTATAATTGCTTGTGTGTTGTTAGTTTAAGCAGACTGTGTTTGTCTATTGTTGTGACCTAGATGAAGATCAGATTTTATGACCAATTTATGCAGAAATCCAGGTATTTCCAAAGGGTTCACATACTTTTTCTTGCCACTGTATGTAATTCAAGCGAATGCTTTAAGCCACAACATGCATTCAACTTGTTATCCATATTTACATGTAGTTTTGATTTTCCTTGTGGTTTGCAACTTGACCTGTTCCGTATAGACCTGTTCGTCTCTAGACCCGGTCTGATACGAGTGATGGAAGCAGCAGAAAAGTTATTTTTTAATTTAATTTATTAGCCGGAGATAATTATTGAGAGGAGGAGAGAGAGGCCGAGGTGCCGCTCTAGCAGGCAGGGTAGGGGCCATACTGTGAGCGAGTGATAGTGAGGGTGGGAGCAGGGAGGAGGGGGGAGCGGGGAGGAGGGAGAGACGAGAGACGAGAGACAGCAACCAACCAAGCCGACTCCCACTATAGCAGACGATTAGTTGCCATAGCTAGGTTATTTATCATCAGATATAATTAGATAGTACCTGCCTTGACTGCATCAAGCCAGGAGAAGCTAATCAAGCTAGCTAACATTAGCTAGCTAAGTTAACTGAGGCTGCAGTACAACAACTCCATTCAGAATATTTAGTAGCAGCCTACCTGTTGGCTGTTGGTTGTTGTAGTCTATCATTCTCCTTTTAATTCCGTCATTTTAATGTCATCTTCCATTGATTAGATATCTCCTAACTTTTACCACACACGGAGGCTCTAGCCTATTGCCACTTTGATTACTTATGATTGGCCAACAACAAGCTATACTCGCCACACTCCACTCTTGTGAAAAGCAAAAGCAGCAGCAGCATAAATTATACAACTTCTCTCTCTCTCTCTCTCTCTCTCTCTCTCTCTCTCTCTCTCTACTGCAGCAGTAGCGTTCAGATCTGTACGGACCCTTCTGGACAAACAAGTTAAAATGACAAATACCCAAGAACCATTAGAATGATATCAGATCCGACCCAGACCTGTGACATTATTTCAAATTCTTGATCTGGACCCGTTAGGGTATTCGGGTACAGATGGATCCGTGAAGACCTCGTGTGTATGGACAGTATGGACAGTAAGTGAATAGAAAAGTTGTGTATAGCAGTAGTTATATAGGATGAGCCATGACTATAATACAGTATATACATATAAAGTGGGTAAAACAGTATATTTAAAGTGACCAGTGTTCAATGACTATGTACATATGGCTACTGCATGGGGCAGCAGTCTCTAAGGTGCAGGGTACAGAGTGGTAGTTAGTGACAGTGTTGACAGGTGTAGCGGAAGGAGCCATTCAGTCCATTGTCTCACACAGAGGAGTAACAAATGATGTCATTTGTAGAAACAGTAGGCCTATGTGTCCATTATGCCCTGAGAGCAGTAATGGGAGCAGCAGGGGTCTTACACCATTACTGTCTGTACAAAGTGAGGTGGTCCAGTATCAGTCTTGATATTGCACTATGATGTTCTGGGAATCCCTCAAATAGGATAATTTCATCTGCTTTTCTTGACGTCTTTATCCTTAGATGTGCGCTTCTGTCTGAGAGGTTAAATCCCTGTAATGGCCCTCTGTCATCTCTCTCTCTCTCGCTCTCTCTCTCTCTTTCTCTCTCCTCCCCTCGTCGCCCTCTCTTTTCTTCCTACCTAAGGCTGGTCATTATATCCATTCTGTCTTCTGTCTGCTCCATTGTGCTGCTCAGCTGACCACAGAGAGACTAAATATGACCCCGAGTACTTCAGTCACAGCTCAAATAAATAACACGAGTGTACCATTTCTTTCATTATTCCTAAATTATTACATTCAAAAGGCAAGGGATGAGTAAACAAGCACATTTTGAGGAGTAGAGCCTGGAGAGGTAGATTGAATAAGTAAGGCTTCATTGCAGTATGGGTGAGGCAGCCTTTAGTCTATAGTCGTTTCTTTAAATCACTGGTAATGTTTTTACTTACACTGTTGCTACTGCAATGCGGTGAAACACTGAGGCCTGCTATTGACTGCTATTTGATCGCACAGTGGTCTGGCAGGATGTCTCTAACTTCCTGGTTTTATTATGGTACAAGAAAGCATGGCCGAACCACACAGATATGTTTCACAAAATTGTCTTCTGAGAGCCTGTCACAGATTAGTTCATTATTTGAAACAAATGGTCTCTATAAACGCCAATGTGATAGAGGTGTTGCCCAACGCACTCTCTTCAATACTGAGCACCCCGCTCATTAAATCCAGCAACCATGACTTTCTAGGGAAATACAACACAACATGAAGACACTTTTCGGATTCATTCAATAAATACAACAATGTTTGCTGTGTGATGTTTATTCATTCAAATGCCAATTCTTACAAGACAGGAAGAATATTCAATTGGCTTTTCATAGACATTGGACTTGATTGGATCTGGACGTGAGCAACGTACGTGTCAACCATATACAGTACTCACTGGGCACAAACTGGTTGAATCAATGTTGTTTCAACATCATTTGTCAATGTATAGTGATGTGGAATCAACGTGGAAAATGCATTGGATTTGTAAAAAGTCAATGTAAACTGTTGTTTCGAGGATAGAATTTCAACCACAGGATTATATCATCATTGTAATGAATTTAACACAGACAAACCTTGTATATGTTGAATTTGTACTTTTGAAAAAATCAGATCTTCAACATTGTATCCATTATCAGAAAAAAAAACTATAGGCTGGGCAGCACCTCCTACTGGAGAGTTGATCTACTGTATCTACAGCTGTTCATTTGGTCTTCCATCCAGAGTCTTAACCATGCCCAGCTTTGATATGTCACTGACTACTATCGATGTGCTATTGTGAGAATGACTATTGAGATATCTCTAAAAAAATGAAATATATTCACTGTCGCTGTTGATATCTTTCCAAAGCGTAGGTTTAGCAGAGCAAATGAAACGTAACGATACTTTATAAGTCATACTGTATGTCATCAATGACACTATTTGGGCCTATACTGCATTTGCAAAGTCATCAAAAGTTACTTTTTCAATTCAACCCATGGTTCAACTAAAAATAGACAATGCATACACTCAAATTTAATCTTCAAGTTAATAATGAATATGTTGGATTCACGTCTCTATCTCAACCAAAAATCTAAGTTAAAGAATAGGACTAAATCAAATCAAACTTTATTTAAAATGCATCAAAGTTTGAATAGATTAGATTGAGTCCTGTCCTTTAACTTTGATTTTTGGTTGAGATTTAAGTGCTTTTGAATAGGGTATGGTAGTAGGTGCCAGGTGCAATGGATTGTGTCAAGAACTGCAACGCTGCTGGGTTTTTCACGCTCAACAGTTTCCCGTGTACATCAAGAATGGTCCACCACCAGCAAACTTGACACAACTGTGGGAAGTATTGCAGTCAACATGGGCCAGCATCCATGTGGAACGCTTTTGACTCCTTGTAGTGTTCATGCCCCAACGAATTGAGGCTGTTCCGAGGGTAGGGGAAGGTGATCCCAATGTTTGGTATACTCAGTGTACATTTGTGAAGAAATCCAGGCCATTGCACTCCTAAATAATAAAGAAGATTTCTGGACCCAGGTCTCTTTGATAAAGATGATGTTTTTAATCACATTCTTCCTGTCCAATTAGCACACCAAATTCCAAATTGGCACCAGCATGTTTGTACTAATAGTCCAGTTTTGTAAACAAACATCAATAGTATAGGTAAGTTCAGTTCAATTTCTTTGTAATTGTTCTTTGGTGCCATGGCCAGGGCACGGAACCATGAAAGATGACAGATACAGTATGTACTTTCTGTTGTCAACATAAGTACACATAAGAACATCAACACATGACCACACTGTACTGTACATTGAGTCATATTCGGTATCATGCTATTGTTAGTTAATGGTCGTTATTAGCCAATTATTTAGCATCCACTGATTTACAATCCTCACACATCCTATTAATTGTGTGCTTGTTTTGAAGTGCTACTCATAGATAACATAATTGCCATCTATATAGCTTCAATAATGAATGCATGAATTAATTCAGATGCACTGCCATGCTGTTGTTAGCATTGCAAATGTATGCAAATGAACCACTCATCTGATCTTGTCATACAGAGCAGGTCAATATATAGTTTCTTTAAAATATTTGTCTATTGTCAAACAGGGATAGGCTGATATTTTTACAGGACACGGCATTGTCAACTTCTTATGAAGGTCACATATTCATAAATTCAATTATAAAATGACAGTAGTCTATTCTACTAAGGTCTCAAATAAAACGCTCATGCGGCTCTTAAATAACTGTAAAATATGCGAACACTCAAGTCATCACTTTTGAGTAGTGAGACTACTCATGTTCAGAACATCTTTGTGTTATTGTCTCTCCATGGGGAGGAGATGTTCTTCGTGATATAATAAGATCAGGACCCTGACAACGTGTGAACACAATTACTGCTAAGTACATTATAAACTAGACCTAGTAGATTGTAACAGCATTCTTATGTATTACAATAAAACTTTATTAATCCCAGAGGGGCAATTAGTTCAGGGCTGACAGGGTGCTTCAGACAGGACAAACACACACAGACAGTGTTAAGGCATCAGTTAAAGGTACATGGTTCAATTTAAGAAACTAAAAGACCATGGTAACCACAGTTCTTAATTAATGGCAGGGCTAAACTATCTGTAGAATAATCCCTACCTTTTCCTTAATGATCCTGTTAACCAGGCAGATGACATCGGGCACAAACGAGGCCCTGCACCTATTTGTGGGGCACTTGAGACAGCGCAGGTGGTGTCCAAGAGGGAGCAGTTGGAACTGTGGGTTGAGGACATTAGTGCCGTCCCCCAGAATGTCATAGGCCTTCTTTCCTGGTCTGCTGCTCAAAGAATGAGGACAGGATTCTGAGAGGCACCCCGGTGATCTTAGAGTAGGTGTGCACAATGGCTTGGAGGCGGTTCCTGTTCTTGACAGAGAGGGATGTGAACCAGCACACGAAGGAGAAACATAGAACATTCTCGATGAAAGAACTGTAAAAGGTTTGCAATATTGATTTGTGGCACTGAATGAGTTCAGTTTCCTGAAGAAGTATTGTCTCCGGTGGGCTTTCTTGATGATGGCGTCTGTATTTTGCTCAAATTTCAGGGTGTTATCAAAGATGGTACCAATACATTTATACTGGTCCACAATGTCCACCTCCTCACCATTTGGTCCCAGGGCTTTGGTGTGGATTTGAGCAGTTTCCTCACATCAATTGGTTGAGGAGTGAACGTGGCACATGGCGTGAAAATCTGCTTGAGCTGTATCGCGTCAGGACTGAGGTCGGGCCTCTCGAAGCCAGTGTAGAACTTGTTCAGCTCATTGGGCATAGAGGACTCACTGACCCCCTCCACACTCACACGTCTCCTTTCTGACTGTGTGTTTACATTGGCCATGTTTTTAATACCCTGCAAGGCTGCCCTGTAGTTCCCCTGCTCAAACTTCTGCTCAATCTTGTTTTTATACCTATAGGCTCCTGGGGCTGAGCCATAGCATATATCCAGAATCCTATTGTGGTGATTGGCACAGGTCACATATTTGGTAGTATTTTAGTGCTTTATCCATGGTACAATCGTTAAAATCCCCAAAAACTAACTTGGAAGAATCTGGCGATATCTGGATGTTTGCTAAGAGCTCTGTGGCTTCATTAACATTGGTGCGTGGGTGGATATAAACAACAGCATAGAATAGTTGGGGGAATTCACGTGGCAGATAAAAGAGGCAGAGAAAATCAGCTTCACAGGTTTTGTTTGGCACTAATACTGTGTTGCACCAGTACTGTAAATACAGACCCGACCGCCTCGTTCTTTTCCAGTCCTCAACTTGTCTCTATCCAAACGGACTGGTGCGCCAAATCCATCAATGGAAAGGCCGTTGTCACCCACTCCGCTATCCAAACAAGTATCTCTGTGAAAACAAGAATAGGCACGTTCCTACACCAGGCAGTTCACATTTGCTTGCAACTCGTCCTGCTTGTGACGGTGTGAGCGAACATTTCCCAGGATTACAGCAGGCAGTGGAGACCCTTTGGTAAGGCTTAAACTACAGTCATCCTATTTCCCAAGTAAAGATTGCCTTTGAATTACCAAAACATCACCCATAATATTTGTACAATATTAAAATGCTCAGAATTGAAAGTATTGTACCTTTTGTCTCATCTCTATCAGGAAGGGCGGGGAGCTTATATTCATCAGCTTTCCTTGACTGACAGCTCTTTGAAACATCCTTGCCAGGTAACAAGGTAAACAATGGGCCACATGTCATTCCGAGCCTAAACAGCGTGCCTCAACACATTTTCTCGGCAAAATGTTCTCATGGTCAACAGAGCTGATCATGGACTGTTAGATATCAGACAAAACCAGCAATACATGTACACTTCTACACAATAATTAGTAGAGCTTGAGTCACCTTAGACATGAGGGAATGTACATGCAAACTGCATACAATACATGTACTGAACAATTAATTGGTGCCTCTGCATTAGCATTATAGAATTGTATGTATTGATCAGACATTTATTTTTATAATTTACAATAGGCCAGCATAGCCAAAATATAAATCAACATGAACACTCATGATAAATAAAGGTGAGAATTATTTGTGAGACGTCATTTGACCTAAAAATAAATCATTTGAAATATAAGCCTAATATAGTCACCTGGCCACCCTAAGGTGTGCAGGACCCATTGATTCGTCCAATTTGTAAAACTCATCTCCCAAAATGTTATATCATATGATGCAAAAGTTAATTAGTTATGCTTTCAGAAATGCAACCAACTACAGATATTGATGGGTGTGGAGCGGGAGAAGAGGGGCACTCATGTACCCGGCTTCAATTAAGCAGGCTTCAGTAACCCCCAAGTTTGAAGCGGGAGACAAATCCAGCTACGGCCTCCTCCTTGTCAGGCCTCTCACACTGGACAGACAGGGGTCCTGGGATGGACAGCTCGTACAGCTTCCCCACATACGACGCTGGATTAAGGGTGACCTCATTGAAGAGGAGACCCAGGAGCCTGTCTACGTAGTCTAATGTTTTTGAAAAGGGAAATGTTTGTTAAATGGGTAGTGAAATGGGTCATTTCCTTTTACTTATTGTTCTGAGTTATGATGCTATCAATTCGTTGATGTAGTGATCTACTCATTCTATAACGTGTTTTCTGTTGTTTTTGAAGTACTCAATTTGAAATATGCAATATTTGGTTTTGCACTTTGTTAAACTTTTCAATGTTTGTATTTGGATTTTTGTTGGGGCCTGAAACGCTTTATTGATGCAGATTTTAAATGAATAACTATGACTTACAATATCTTCGGTCTGTCTTCACAGCATATACCCCCTGCTTTGCCTTGGGAAAGCTGTGTATCAGCAATCATGCTGTGGTGGTTGCCTGGGAAGCTGTGCAGACAGAGTAGCGGTTATCTTTTCTAAAATGTCTATCGTTACAGCTTGACAGTAGTGGAAAGACGAAAGGATATGGAAAGCGAAATAATGATTAGGCCCAATCACACAAGCTACATCAACTGAAAGACAACCCCCCACACAATGGAATGGTAAATGAAATACTATACACAATTCCTTCTGTGGACAACATTCCTTCATGCCAGCTGTCTGTTGGCAGTTCTAAGACTCAATGTAAAGGGGCTCAAGGATGGATGAGCAAAAACCATATAGTGACTATCAGGTGTGTTACAGAAAATATATGGTTCGCAACTCAAAGCAGCCACAGTTACATTATCTAACGTCTGCTCCCCTATCCCCCTAAAATGTTGGCTACGGTGTCAGACTCATCAAACTCTGATACAGTGCATGCAATATCCACTGTCAATGATGGTACGGCATCCATCTTCGGGATTAGCTTCCTGGCAAGACCCATTGAATGTTCTCCCAATTGATAAAGCAACTTCACCTGAAATGTGCACTGCACACACGTGACATGATCGTCATTTTTGGTGCAGCTTGTCCACCCGAAATGAAAAGCAGCCCCTGCTATCCGTTTGGATGTCTTCATTCTTCTGAAAATAGTGTAAGGTTGATTTTTTTTAATTACACCCAGTCACAACACAGTGTGCTTTTTGCTGGTAAGTAGCTTGCTAGCTAACAGTCACACAACAGATGAAAGTTGACCAGTACCTTTGGTCATACTGCACAAAACACTGTGAAGTACTTGTAGTTAATCATATCAGTAATGTTAGTTAATCATATCAGAGCTCTAGCTCGGCCCACCGGTGAAGTGGAGCAGAGCATGCTGGGCGATCTCCAGCTTAGAGAAGAAGTACAGCTCAAGAGAAGTCAAGTGAGAGAAAGTTCCAGTCATCCTTGTGTTTTCCCACCAGTTAGCATTCATTGTGTTAGCCAAGGCCAGTGTGCGTCCTTGTTGATATGTAAGGACATATGTCATATCTTTCAGGTGTTTATATCTGAAGATGTACTCTGCGATGATCATGTCATATTTATGGTTATGCTAATTAGTCGTTTCTACTACGGCGCTAGCTATTGTGAGCTGACCAGCTCTGTTTTGGCAGTCATCATTTCGGACATTTAACCCTGTATTTGTAAAGGGTAATGTCCCCCAGTGCATTGTTTATATGCCCTGTAATTGTATACGTGTATGGTACATCATTATATGGGTGTTACATTGTATTTCACTGTTTAGAGGTATTCAAGTTCATTGTGCAGTTGTAGACCTGTACTGAAGATTGTGCTATGCTTTGTAGCACACATGCTGCGGCACCCCTTTAATCTCAATTAGTGCAGTCACAGTCACGTTGTATCGTGCTGTATGGTCCTGTATAGCATTAAGTCATCAGTCATGTTATAGCCATGCATATTGTTGATAAGAAATGTTAATTGGAGACTGTATTCTGCCATTCCCTACTGTATCTTTATTTCTCTTTACTTGCAGACCACACACACACACACTGTGGTTGAAGCAAGTTGTTAGACCACTAAGTGCCTTAGGCCATCCATACTACACACACTGTGCGATGCTGTTCTGCGCCTGTGCATATTCAGCGTTATTTAACCACCTCAACTGGAATCCTACCCGTCTCATCTGTGCCCTTACCAGCACACGGTAGCGAACACAAAGTAAAAGTAAAACCTAACCTAAAGAATATACAGTATACCAAGTCCTCACTTACACATACTGTAACGGTTTTGACTTGAGGTTAGGTCTGTCTAGGGGTCCCAGGTGGGTTGTGCCTACCAGAGAAAATGTTGATTTCTCTTTTTTGTTTGTGAGGGAATGAGTCCTGTCCGGTCCGTCAAGTCTACACCAATACCAAGGACTCATGTAAAAGTCAGTATAGAATACACTTTTCATAAACCGTTAAAACATTGGAAATAACTTCAAAACAGCTGTGTTCTTTCACGTTTGTTGTATTATCACACAATTAATATAAGTCACAAAACAATAATAACCTTGGTTCACTGATAAATGTCCCGTACCTTGGGCATAAAATAATTCCAACCCGGTAAATGAGTGCAGTGAACCCAAGTGACCTCAGTCACGCAATTGCCTTCCATAAAGTGCTGTGTAAAACCTGTCTTATTCATACAATGATATTGCAATAAACTCCCGTATCAGAAATCTCAGTAGTCTTCAACTACAACTGAACACATAAACCAACACGGTATAAATCAACCCAAAACAAATGAAATACCATATGCAAAAAGTGGTAGTCCATTGGTCAGTTAGACAATCCAATCCGCCATCAGATCTCCAGCAGAGAAAGGCCAAGGAGACCAACGTGCATCAGTATTGTAAAGTGGTTGTTCCACTGGATATCATAAGGTGAATGCACCAATTTGTAAGTCGCTCTGGATAAGAGCGTCTGCTAAATGACTTAAATGTAGTCCAACAATAGACATAAGTAGATCCGATACTGGTAGATCCTGCGACACAGCTACAGTACAAACTTTTGAATACAACAAAACACACTGGGTATGAAGCTTCCAAGCTGAGCTTTGAACATTTCCTCTCTCGCGTCACTGTCACAACCCACTTTTGCACAGCTGATGCTGGCTATTTAATAGGGAATTAAAGGTGACGCGCCCCATCGGCTGGAGAAGCACTGAGACAGTTCAGACAAATCCCCCCCCCCCCCCCCCCCCCCCACTGGATAAGCCCGACCATTGCCCTATTAAGGCCGACCATTGCCCTATTAAGGCACCTCTTGGTCTGGGAAAAAAGAAGTCTCCTCATCACTTTCTGCTTTATGTAGCATACAATTTGTAAACAAAGCCAAAGCAAGACGTAGAAGCACATGTGATGACGGTTTTAAGGCGGTACATGCATTTTAATTATTTAAGATGATATGACACTACCATTAGTGTATTACATTTCCGGCTTAATGTGAGTTGCATGAAGCCGGAAGTAAATCCTTGGTAATGCCTACCTCCTGAATCCAAGTTTTTGACATGGGAGCGGACCAGTAACTTTATGATCAAACTTTATCTATGTACCAGCGACAGTAATTTTGCATACCTGGGTCACCCTACTTTGAACTTGTTTCATCCAAATATCATCCAATTTGATGAAAAACATGATTTTCACTGTTTGGTATCTTTAATTTACACCTCAGTCCTCCTCATTTCCCCTTATTTGTTTCCGTTTCGTCTCGGTAGTATATCCTTTGTGGGGAATCGTAGGGGAGGCTGAGCGCAACAGCTCCACAGGTATAAACCATGATGGAGTAATGGGGCCTGCGGCAGTGTGTAGATGCAGTAGGTACTCCCTTGGCGTTGGGGAGAAGACACCCAAGGGAAGTGTTGCCGCTGGAGGAGAGGAAGGAGAGCCGGTATCCTAGTAAGGCTCAGAAAGAGGGCAAACCACCCACTGATTTCAAGTATATTACTTGCTAATATACAGTCTCTGGACAATAAAGCAGATTAGCTCACGGCGACGATCTCCTTTCAGAGAGACATAAGGGACTGCAACATAATCTGCTTTACGGAAACGTGTCTCTCTTCCTCGATTTTGTCTCCATCCATTAGAGCTGAGTGATTAGTGTAATTTGAGGTCAATTCGGAATCATTTCAATTATTAACAAAAATCAATTTTGTTCGGTTTTGATTATTTGGGTTGAATGCTGCAACAACACAGAATAAAACAATTAATACAATTCCATGATGGGAGTGATAAGTATATTTGTTGTCTTTATCTGTCATTGTCTAGTACTGTCTTTTTGCTAGCCAAGGCCATCAATTTCAATTGCTGCCTGTTTTCCCAGTAGCTTATTTGGTGTGTGAACTGCTGACTGCTCATAACTTGCAGATGATTGTTGACACATCAACCAGGATTAAGTGGCAGGGAAATTTGTGACTTGTATTGGTATTTAGTGGCTGTATTGAAGGGGGAGTGGTTTCTTCTCTACTAGGCAATCAGCAATTAGTGTTAGTGTTAGTACTTCAGTCTCCCCTGGTTTTTCAGCGGTAGCTGGAAGGGATGGTCGTGTCAGTGACGGTCGTGTCAGTGGTGGTCGTGGCGGTCATGGCGGTGTCGTCACCGAAACAAAAACGGTTCTGCCGAGTTGTTCTGCGATGTTCTTTGAGGAAGGAAAGAAAGGAAGGCTCCACTCCACTCTCTCACTTGAGTGTCTTACCTAGTTATTTTTCTGATGTTCTCATTTTGCTATTTAATAGCTTTGGCAACTATGTTTGTGTTTTCTATCCCTGTTCGTTCCTCTTCCTGTAGGCTTTACAGACACTCCCCACCCCTTGGCTGCAACCCTTCTAATTTAGTGTACCCTGCGTGCACAAATCATGTGGAATTCCTGGTCTCTGGCAACATTTGGAACTGCCGATCTGCGGTCAAGAACGCCAAGTTCATCTAAGCCTATGCTGCCCTTCAGTCCCTTTACTTTTTGGCCCTGATGGAGACATGGATCACCCCAGAGTACACTGCTAATCCAGCTGCTCTCTTTTCATCTGACTATGTTTTCTCTCATAGTCCAAAAGCACCTGGTCGTCGCGGTGATGGCACAGGACTACTCATTTCTCTCACCTATCCATCTCATGTGAATTCCATGCTGTCATTGTCACTTGACCACTCAAGCTTCACATTGTTGTCATCTATGCCCCAACAGGTGCCCTTGGAGAGTTCCTTAATGAGGCTGTTTGCCTACTAATCTCACTGCAACCATCTCTCCAGGTCTCTGATCACTACTTTGTTCCTTTTCAGTCTCCCTTCCTCCATGCCTAGCCACTCAGCCCCTCCCCAGATGATCATGTGCCATCTCAATCTTCACTCTCCCTCACTACTCTCTCCTCTTCTATCCTATCATCTCTCCCTACTGCTAAATCCTTCTCCCTCCTGTCTCCTGATTCTGCCTCTTCGACCCTACTCTCCTCCCTTTCTGCATCCAATGGCTCGCACTGTCCTCTTTCCTCCTGGCTGGCTCACCCCTCCCCTCCTGCTCTGTGGTTGAGTGACTCATTGTGAGCTTACAGAACAGAGCTGCGGGCAGCTGAGAAAAAATGGAGGAAAACTAAACTTCTGGAGGACCTATAATCCTTTCACTCCCTCCTCTCTACATTCTCTTTCTCTGTATCCGGTTCTAAAGCCACTTTCTATCAATCTAAATTTCAAGCTTCTGCCTCTAACCCTTGGAAACTTTTCCACTTTCTCCTCCCTCCTTAATCCTCTACCCCCTCCATCCTCCCTCTCTGCGGATGACTTTGTCAACCACTTTGAAAAGAAGGTTGACAGCATCGGCTCCTCACTCACTCAGCCTATTGAGTCCACTTGTCTCACTCACACAGAACTACCCTACACCTTGACCTCTTCCATCCCTCTCTCTCCAGAAGAAATCCTGCAACCCTTCTAATTTAGTGTGCCCTGCGTGCACAAACCATGTAGAATTCTTGAGGTCTGGCTGCCTGACAACCTGCCTGCTCAACCCCATCCCCTCCTCCCTTCTCTAGACCATCTCTGGAGACCTTTTCCCATTCCTCACTTCCCTCATCAACTCACCCTGACCACTGACTGCGTCCCCTCTGACTTCAAAATTGCACAAGTCGCTCCCCTCCTCAAGAAACCAACACTCAACTCATCTGACATCAAAATTTGTATTTTCTTTCCAAAACACTTCCCTCCTAGCTATCTTAAGATGAATGCACTAACTGTAAGTCGCTCTGGATAACCATTTATTCACATTATTTAAATAAAATATTTCAGTTGTTGTGTATTTTACATTTGTTTTATTTGATGAATTTATTACTTAATTCCAAGCCATCTCGTCTCTATAGAGCTGCTGCCTATGCTGTCTGACAAAATCACTATTTTGTAGGTATTCTAAGTAAATAAGGCATAGGTTTACTATCAATCACTTAGATCATGTATTTTCAGGTAGAGATACCTAGTGAAGCAACAGCTGCTCTCTAGTTTCCCTCACAAGCACGCATTCTTCTGTAGCAGGCGTAAAAGAAACACAGACCGGACAGTCATTGTAGTTAATTTACACATATTATGCGCTAAACTATGCAGAATATTTGCCTGTTGGAAACTACAACTCCCTACTACATCACACAGTTCAGGGTGAATCTGATTTAGCTCTAGGGAAACTGTGCATTGTGCGCATTGAGCTCCCAGTAAAAAAAGGAAAGAAATGGAATTCAAATTATTTATCCAACTTCGGTCAGTTCATTGTTTAAAACAGAAAACCCCCAGAAATGTAGGTTAATTGCTCAGCACTAACATCCATCCAACCCGCTGGGTTCTCCGTCTAGTCTGTGAATTGATAATTGGCATTTGTTTATACTGGGAAAACTCCCAAGGAGTGTCTATTTGATTTCTCTGTTTTGCCAGAGCTTATAGCATTTAAGATTCAGTGTGTGGAAACAGAACCAAACTGCTTAAATAAACCTCCAGAATTAAAAAAGAGGGAATCCATAACTTTCCTTCCTATGAAGACAGCGAGCAGAGAGGAGTGCACAGATTCATTTTCTGACAGGAAAATGTAGAAGTTTTGCCTTGATCCCACGGCCAGTTTGCCAATCTGTGATCAAATTCAGGGCCTGAATTGATGAGTTCTGCTTGGGTTTCAGATCTTCCGATCGAACTGCAGGGTCAGGCGAGACAACGGAAACAGCCTGTGAATTGTGAGGAAGCGGTGAAGGCGGGTTGTCCTCTGATTCTCTGAAATACTTTCGTGAAGAAATCCAGACCATTGCACTCCTATATAATGTTTTCTGTTCTGGACAAATTTGATCAAGTGTACCATGACCAGGGCATTCAACCATGAAACCAGACCGGTGTACTTTCTGTTGTCTTACACAAAAGAACATAAACAAGGACTCTGTTATGTAAAATGTGTGACATATCTAGCACATACAGTGCATTCAGAAAGTATTCAGAACCCTTCACTTTTTCCATATTTTGTTACGTTACAGACTTATTGTGAAATAAAAAATATAATACAAATCCTCATCAATCTACACACAATACCCTGTATGACAAAGCCAATACCGGTTTTCATTTTTCTCTGCAGATCCCCTCAAGCTCTGTTAGGTTGGATGGGGAGCGTCGCTGCACAGCTATTTTCAGGTCTCTCCAAAGATGTTCGATGGGGTTCAAGTCCAGGCTCTGGCTGGGCCACTCAAGGACATTCAGAGACTTGTCCCGAAGCCACTCTTGCATTCTCTTGGCTGTGTGTTTAGGGCCGTTGTCCTGTTGGAAGGGGAACCTTCGCCCCAGGTTCTGAACAGTCTGGAGCAGGTTTTCATCAAGGATATCTCTGTACTTTGCCTCGATCCTGACTAGTCTCCCAGTCCCTGCTGCTGAAAAACATCCCCACAGCATGATGCTGCCACCACCATGCTTCACCGTACTGATGGTATTGGCCAGGTGACGAGCGGTGCCAGGTTTCCTCCAGACGTGACACTTGGTTTCATTAGACCGGAGAATCTTGTTTCTCATGGTCTGAGAGTCCTTCAGGTGCCTTTTGGCAAACTCCAAGCAGGCTGTCATGTGCCTTTTACTGAGGAGTGGCTACCGTCTGGCCACCCTACCATAAAGGCCTGATTGGTGGAGCGCTGTAGAGATGGTTGTCTTTCTGGAAGGTTCTCCCATCTCCACACAGGAACTCTGGAGCTCTGTCAGAATTCTTGGTCACCTCCCTGACCAAGGCTCTTCTCCCGCAATTGCTCAGTTTGCCTGGGCGTTCAGCTCCAGGAAGAGTCTTGGTGGTTCCAAACTTCTTCCATTTAAGAATGTTGGACGCCAGTGTGTTCTTGGAGACTTTCAACACTGCAGCAATGTTTTGGTACCCTTCCCCAGATCTGTGCCTCGACATAATCCTGTCTTGGTGCTTTACGGACAATTCCTTCAACCTCATGGCTTGGTTTCTGTTCTGACATGCACCGTCAACTGTGGGACCTTATATAGACAGTTGTGTGCCTTTCCAAATCACCTCCAATCAATTGATTTTACCACAGGTGGACTCCAATTAAGTTGTAGACACATCTCAAGGATGATCAAGGGTAATAGGATGCACCTGAGCTCAATTTCGAGTCTCATAGCAAAGGGTCTGAATACTTACATAAATAAGGTATTTCTGTTTTTTATTTGTAATAAATTAGCAAGATTTTCTAAAAACCTGTTTTCGCTTTGTCATTATGGGATATTGTGTGTCGATTTGATGAGGGAAAAAATATTTAATCAATTTTAGAATAAGACACTAACTTACAACATTTAGAAAAAGTGAAAGTGTCTGAATACATTCTTCTTTGGACTTTATATGGTGGTTGGCAACCAACTTTAAGGTGCATTACCACTACCGACTGGGCTGGAGTGTGGACCACAGTTAATCTTTCAATCACCCACATGGGTATATGCTCCTAAAAACCAATGAGGGGATGGTAGAGGTGGGACTTGCAGCGCATTAAGCATCACAAATAGAACCAAGTTCTATTTTAGCGCCTGGCTACACAGACGCTCGTTGACGCGAGCAGTGTGGGTGCAATGATTGAATAACATGTATGTGTACATTTATTTTGCGATGCGAGCTGTATGGTCAGCATGTTAGGTTACACTTCAACATATCAAGGTGATCAAGTTTTTACTAGGAAGTATCCCATGGGATTTGTGAGCAACATAATATGGCAAACCCGGAACTAAAATGTTGTGTAATTGCGTCAGATGCTTGATAAAATTTGGGTTAGAAAAGATACTATGACGAGGAGCGGAAGCAGGGCGGTATCTCCAACCTCCTCTCTTTGCATGTTTCGGGCAAGTCTATGGGCGAAATGTTAGTCTGGGTTCTAGTCTTTTTAGCAAACATTCCACTCCTTGCCACGCCTTTCATTTGCCAAATGACAGGAGTAGCCAGGAGTGGAATGTAATAGATGAACAGAGACGACACCCAGGCTAGCAAAATATCTGCACCCCTTCCGAAATTCTAAAGATGCGAACATCTGCGAAATAGTGATTTATTCAATTAATCAGTGACAAAACATCTGCACACCAGAACAAAGTTCCTCGTTAGACCTCGCATTCCACAGTCTGTTGACAGATGCTACAATTCCCTTTTATGTTACGTGCATCTGTCCAAGGAGATTCAGAAAATAACAATCTACTTCCACCTGATGGACGCAACATAACTCTGACATTGTACACCTTCGTGAAATCCAACAGCTTTTATAAAGCACACATGTGTTGTTCTGCCAACATCTCCCACTACAAAGTTGTTACCCAGCACTCCACAGCACATTGAGTGTAGAAACACTTTGACAGAGCAGAACAACCTGTTCTTATTGACACCTACTGTACATTCCAGTTCACACTGAAAGCTCGATAATCTTTACTAACACTTTGACCATATTGCAGCCTGTTACTTGTAGAAAAACATGTCTATTCCCTGGAGATGTTGATCATGTACCTCATTAACACACTGTTAACAGATTAAATAGAGTTAAATTGCCCTGGCAAAGTTCAGGAGAATCTCTCTGTGTGTAGTTTAGAGTGTTCTCCTTTCAATTGCCAACAGAACACACACAGGAAACAACAATGGCTTTGTCCAAATTCCGTCTTGCCTACACGGCTACTTACGAAAATGGCATAATGTGTAGGCCTACTAATCATATTACATACTATTTAGAACATATTGTAAAATGTATGCAGTAAGCAAAAAATATCAACTTCTTAGAATCACACTGGGAATTGGTCATCTAACGCGCAATTGCATTGTTTCATTTTGGTACAACCCGTCCCCTTATTTGATTATCGGCTCATTATCAGCTGTTGTCAAACATTTGTGGGTATGAAAAGCCGATTCTCTTCCTCAATAGCATGCTACTGCAATTCTACTACATGAAAATCCAAAACGATTATGATATCCTGGCATTTAAAGCATAGGCCTACTCAATTATAAACATTTCCCATGCTATAAAACTTTATATTTTCGCATACCCAAAATTACTACTATTAAGAATGCAAGTAAGGGTATTCAGACATGGCCACTGTGCTATTGCTCCCCTCACCTATAGCCCTTTTATCTTTATGTTTAAAAATATGTCCTGTTCCAACAGCCTCCAGACTGCTCAGAGGGCTGCTCTGCTATGGAGATAAATCTGAATCTGTCAACAGATCAGAGGGAGGACTTGTCCCATGACTAGTACCTAAAAAATATATTGTATAGTACTTTAGATGAAACAGATAAATCACTGCATCCACTTCTTCTATTAACTTCTGTATTTGATCCCAGGTAGAGACCCAGCGGCATTTGTCTGCCATGATAACCGCCTGATTTATACCACAGTAGTCTGACATACACCACAGTAGTCTAAATCAGGCTGTTACCATGCCAGACACACACTGCTGGGTCCCAGTCCACTCTCAGCTCTCAGGTGTGAGCGAGAGATTTGCTGTCACTGCTGGGAAATGAGGCAGCGCCTCAATTTTACATTTGCTAGGCCGATTCTTCCAGGAACAGAGGACACTGAGCGTGCCTGGCGCTCGGAATTCTTTAATTGCATCATCAAAATCTTTTCAATCTCCCGATGTGCCCTCTTCACAACTGTGTGGGTGTGGACCATGTGTGGACAATTCCTTAGGTATGTGGACACTGAGGAACTTGACCCGCTCCACTACAGCCCCGTTGATGTGGAATGGGGGTGTGCTCGCCCCTCCATTTCCTGTAGTCCCTGATCAGCTTCTTTGTGTTGCATACGTTGATGGAGAGGTTATTGTCCTGGCAACACACTGCCAGATCTCTGACCTTCCCCTTATAGGCTGCTTCATTGTCATCAGTGATAGGTCCTACCACTGTCATGTCATCAGCAAACTTGATGATGGTGTTGGAGTTGTGCACGGCCATGCAGTCATGGGTGAACAGGAAGTACAGAAGGGGACTAAGCACACAACCTGTGGCAGGGGGTGGTCCACTGGGGGTGGTCCGTCAGTAAGTCCAGGATCCAGTTGCAGTGGGAGGTGATCAGTTCCAGGGTCCTGAGGTTGGTTATGAGCTTGGAGGGGACTATGGTGTTGAATGCTGAGCAGTAGTCAATGAACAGCCTTCTTACATACTGTAGGTATTAATTTTGTCCAGGTGGTTGCGGACAGTGTGGAGTACAATAGATATTGCGTCATCTGTGGATCTGTTGGGGCTGTATGCGAATTGGAGTGGTTCCAGGTTGTCTGAGATGATGGTGTTGATGTGGACCATGAGCATCCTTTCAAAGCATTTCATGGCTAGTAAGTCCAGGTCCAGGATCCCGTTGCAGTGGGAGGTGTTCAGTCCCAGGGTCCTGAGGTTGGTTATGAGCTTGGAGGGGACTATGGTGTTGAATGCTGAGCAGTAGTCAATGAACAGCCTTCTTACATACTGTAGGTATTAATTTTGTCCAGGTGGTTGCGGGCAGTGTGGAGTACAATAGATATTGCGTAATCTGTGGATCTGTTGGGGCTGTATGCGAATTGGAGTGGTTCCAGGTTGTCTGAGATGATGGTGTTGATGTGGACCATGAGCATCCTTTCAAAGCATTTCATGGCTAGTAAGTCCAGGATCCAGGATCCAGTTGCAGTGGGAGGTTGTCTGAGATGATGGTGTTCATGTGGACCATGAGCATCCTTTCAAAGCATTTCATGGCTAGTAAGTCCAGGTCCAGGATCCCGTTGCAGTGGGAGGTGTTCAGTCCCAGGGTCCTGAGGTTGGTTATGAGCTTGGAGGGGACTATGGTGTTGAATGCTGAGCAGTAGTCAATGAACAGCCTTCTTACATACTGTAGGTATTAATTTTGTCCAGGTGGTTGCGGGCAGTGTGGAGTACAATAGATATTGCGTCATCTGTGGATCTGTTGGGGCTGTATGCGAATTGGAGTGGTTCCATGTTGTCTGAGATGATGGTGTTGATGTGGACCATGAGCATCCTTTCAAAGCATTTCATGGCTCTAGAGTCCGTTCTACAGGGCGATAGTCATTTAGGCAGATTCCCTTGACATTCTTGGGCACGGGGACTATGTTGGTCTGCTTGAAACAAGTTGGGATTACTGACCGGGTCAGGTATAGGTTGAAAATATCAGTGAAGACACTTGCCAGCTGGTCGGGAAATCCTGTGAGAACGTGTCTTGGAATTCCATCTGGCCCCACGGCCTTGCGAATGTTGACCTGTTTAAAGGTCTTACTCACATCGGCTACAGAGAGCAAGATCATACAGTTGTCCGGAACAGCTGGTGCTTTCATGCATGGTTTAGTGTTGCTTGCCTCAAAGCAAGCATAGAAGGCATTTAGCTCATCTGGTAGGCTCAAGTCGCTGGGCAGCTCACGGCTGGGTTTCCCTTTGTAATCCATGATAGTTTGCAAGCCCTGCAACATCCGTCGAATGTCAGAGCCTCCATAGTAGGATTCGATCTTAATCCTGTATTGACGCTTTGCCTGTTTGATGGCTCGTCGGAGGTCGTATCAGGATTTCTTAGTGTTCCGCTCCTTGAAAGAGGCAGCTCTAGCCTTTAGCTAAGTGCGGATGTTGCCTGTAAACCATGGCTTCTGTTTGGGGTATGTACATATGGTCACTGTGGGGATGACGTTGTTGATGCACTTATTAATGAAGCTGGTGACTGATGTGGTAAACTCCTCAATGTTATCAGATGAATCCCAGAACATATTCCAGTCTGTGCTAGGGAAACAGTCCTGTAGCTTAGCAACCTATTCATTGGACCACAACCGTATTTGGCATGTCACTGGTACTCCCTATTTGAGTTTTTGCTTGTATGCCGAAAGCAGGAGGATAGAGTTATGGTCTGATTGAGGGAGGGCCTTATGCATTTTTGTGTGTGGAGTAAAAGTGATCTAGAGTTTGTTGCCTTTAGTTGCACAGGTGACACGCTGGTAAATATGACATAAAACAGATTTCAGTTTCCCTACATGAAAATCGGCGACCGTGATAAACGTTGCCTCTGGATGTACATTTTCTTGTTTACTTATGGCCCTAAACAGCTCGTTGAGTGTTGTCTTAGTGCCAGCATTGGTTAGTGGTGGTAAATAGGTGAGCAAGACTTGAGACTTCCTTAACATTAGAGATTGTGCACCAGCTGTTGTTAACAAAGAGACACACCCCTACACCCTTCGTCTTACCAGAGTCTGCTGTCCGGTCTTGACGATGCATAGAAAAACCAGCAAGATGTACATCCATGTCCTCGTTCAGCCATGACTCTGAGAAACATAGGATATTACAACTTTTCAGACCCTGTTGATAGGATAGTCTCGAACTGAGCTCATCCAGTTTGTTCTCCAGTGACTACACGTTCGCCAATAGAACAGAGGGCAAATTTGCTCACTGACTGAATTGGTCAGGAACCCGTAAAATGGCTGCTATCCAATACATTTACATTACATTTACATTTTATTATCGTTCTTTATAGAGATATTGAGATAAAGAGAAAGACGACAGACAGGCACCTACATAGAGAGGGAAACAGAGCTTTTCATATAGAGGGTAGAAAAGAGAGGAAGATGAAGATGTCCCACAAAGCCTCCAAAAGCCTCCTGGGTACCTGACTGTCATCATGCCATACTGCTCTGGGTGTTCCATGGATGTTGATCCAGAAAGGCCAGGCAGCGAGCCCATACAGCCCAGTATGGAGCCCTCTGAGTGGGCCTGGAGCAGCTGCTCTGTGCCCAGGGACTGGTCTGGGTCAGCTAGCTCAGTGGCGCTAATGCGTCTTGACTAATATCACAATCCCTACGGCCCCACAGCCAATAAGCCCAGAGATTGCTGTGCCTCTTTCACTCTAGCAGCTTAGCATCTCAGGCTTCAGAATGGGAGCAAAGACAAATCTGCAACATTTTATGTTGGAATATAGCTGTATCTTCAAGCCTGCTATCCCCTGATCTGTATTCAACACCAGCATACCAACACAAAGGATCCCGTCTCCAACTGTTGGAATATTCTATTCTTTCTGCCATCATCCCCTAGGTAAATCTGAAACAGATATAACAAGAATTGAATTCAGTTTTCTGCATGGGCCATATTTAGATTTTTCCCAGGTACACTCCCCTACGTATTTTACATTTGTCTCAATACTCCAGTATTTTGGATTTCAGATCAAATGTTTCATATGAGGCGGTAGTATAGAATGTCAACTTTTATTTGAGGGGCACTTTACATATCCAGTCCCCCAATTTGAAGGTGTCAGAAGTATTTTGACAAATTCCCTTATATGTGTATAAAAGTAGTTGAAAAGGTTAGTATTTGGTCCCATATTCCTAGCACGCAATGACTAAGTCAAGCTTGTGACTCTACAAACTTGTTGGATGCATTTGCAGTTTGTTTTGGTAGTGTTTCAGATTATGTTCTGCCCAGTAGAAATGAATTGTAAATAAGAAATTGTGTCATTTTGGAGTCAGTTTTTCTGTAATTAAGAATAGAATATGTTTCTAAACACCTCTACATTAATAACGGATAATTATGAACGAATCATGATTAAATGATGAGTGAGAAAGTTAGAGGCATTAATATCAGCATTACAATCGAACCCTCTTAAATGCTAACCTCCCCTGTTATTGGTAATGGTGAGAGGTTATAATGTCTTGGGGATCTTTGTGCCTCTGCAACTTTCTCACATATAATTATTCTCGATTCATTCATAATTATCCGTGTTCAAGTGTTCAGAAACATGTTCTTATTTACAATAAAAGTGACTCCAAAATTACACAATATACACTGAACAAAAATATAAACGCAACATGTAAAGTGTTGGTCCCATGTTTGAAGAGCTGAAATAAAAAATCCCAGACATTTTCTATATGCACAAAAAGCTTATTTCGCTCAAATTTTGTGCACAAATTTCTTTAAATCCCTATTAGTGAGCATTTCTTTGCCAAAATAATCCATCCACCTGACAGGTGTGGCATATCAAGAAGCTGATTAAACAGCATGATCATTACACAGGTGCACCTTGTGCTGGGGACAATAAAAGGCCACTTTAAAATGTGTAGTTTTGTCACACAACACAATGCCACAGATGTCTCAAGATTTGAGGGAGCATGCAATTGGCACAATGACTGCAGGAATGTCCAGAGCAGTTTCCAGAGAATTAAATGTTTGTTTCTCTACCATAAGCTGCCTCCAACGTCATTTTTGAGAATTTGGCAGTACGTCCAACCGGTCTCACAACCATAGACCACGTGTAACCCCACCAGCCTAGCAGACACAACCAAAACAAACTGCAAATGCATCCAACAAGTTTGTAGAGTCACAAGCCTGATGTAGTCATTGCGTGCTAGGAATATGGGATGAAATACTGAACTTTTTACTACTTTAATACACATAAGTGAATTTGTCCAAATATTTATGACACCTTCAAATCGGTATCTTTTATTTTTATTTTTTACAAATATTATGTGTCCCTATTTTTAATGTCATTGTCATTGGCATTACCGCCTTCAAAATCCCTCATTACAAACATATACAAGGGCCTTGAGCATTCCCTCCAGTGGCAAACTGTTATTGGGGGAGGTGTCTATGTTAAAAAATGTTTTAACTAAAATGATCAGACATTTTAGTATGTCAGAAATATGAGGATTTATTACTTATCCAGAGTAGTAGAATGCTCAATTCCTATGACCATACCACAACTAATGTTTTCTCATAATTTCCATTTAGCAGACCTGAAAGGAAGGTAAAGTAGAGGGATAAGAGATTATTGTGACTAAGTTAACGCTTTACATTACGTTGCCCCTATTACCACGTAACTACACAGTAATAACTGTAGTAGCACATAGTAGTTACATAGGCGTTACTATGTAAGTACATGGTAATAAGGTTGCAGCTCTATCAGTAAGTACACATCCACTTGCTGAAGGTTATTCTGCAAATGTAATTATTGACATCATTACACATTTTCTTGTTATACTATGTTAGTAATGTTTTTGTAATTACACGTTTGAAATTAACCTGTGAATTACCATGTTAATAACTCAAACCAAAATCAGACTTTCTTACATGTAACTAGGTGCCACTACCATCAAATCCACATGTAATATCAGGGTTAATAAATAGGTCAGGACCTGGTGACAACAATTGTAACAAGGCACACCCTGTCATTAACTACCCGTCATTTTCAATTAGTTTATTTCTATATTATGACCTGGCTCGAAGGCTATACCGAATGAGGAGTAATGTAAGAACAATGTAGTTACTTAGGATGTACTTGTAATGACCATGTACCTACCGACGAGCAATCAACTTAATGTAAACCCAGTAGGTTCAACTTCATAATTACTATATTGTGACAATGTAACAACCTTTGCAGACGATAGGCTGACCAGGAGAAATTAGTAGACAGGTATGACCCTTTAAGTTACATTGTTCTTACAATGTAACAATCTTTAACAAAACATTAAGAGACAGAAATAGCAGGTGGCTTCAAATTTTGGCTGCAGAGGAGCGTGTGAGAGGTGAGAGGTCGGTATGATGTCACTTAATTCATTTGAATGTGCCAACATACAATTTTTGTCATCTAAAGAGTGAACAAAAAAAGGTTAAAGTCCAGGTAGCAGATAATGGACCTTTATGATGTTCGATAATATACATGGGTTTTAACTTGAAAAATTATTTGATCGTTTACAATTGTAGAATGTATGCTCCTGTTAGCAGTTGATGTAATTCTTCAATAACACAGACCCCAAAGCAAATCAGGGGGAGGAAAATAGGTTCATTCAAATAGGACAAATCATGCTTGGAAGTAGATGGTACTTCTCCCCTATCCTCAGTGATGCTCTCCTGAGACTCTCTCCACAGAACAAAGGAACAGGATGTAGTTTATAACCCAGCCCTAGCCTGTGGTTGACCAATTAGAATGCCTTGCAATAAAACTGTGCCAAATAACAAGTATCCAATTTCAGACTCAATATATAGACTAATTCCTCCCATCTCCCTGCATTAATCCCCTATTAGAGAAAAAACACTATTTCCATTGATCGTTATTACTCTATTGACTTCTCGTCCTCAGTCTCTTTTAGTACTGTGTTGACCTCTCATCCTCTGTCCTTGCTCGCACATGCTTTTTCAGTTCTGCCCACAAATGTTCTATAGGATTGAGGTCAGGGCTTTGTGATGTCCACTCCAATACCTTGACTTTGTTGTCCTTAAGCCATTTTGCCACAACTTTGGAAATATGCTTGGGGTCATTGTCCATTTGGAAGACCCATTTGCGACCAAGCTTTAACTTCCTGACTGATGTCTTGAGATGTTGCTTCAATATATCCACATACTTTTCCTCCCTCATGTCATCTATTTTGTGAAGTGCACAAGTCTCTCCTGCAGCAAAGCACCCCCACAACATGATGCTGCCACCCGCGTGCTTCACGGTTGGGATGGTGTTCTTCAGCTTGCAAACATCCCCCTTTTTCCTCCAAACATAACGATGGTCATTATGGCCAAACAGTTCTATTTTTGTTTCATCAGACCAGAGGACATTTCTCCAAAAATTAATCTGGCTTTTTTTATGGCGGTTTTGGAACAGTGGCTTCTTCCTTGCTGAGTGGCCTTTCAGGTTATGTCGATATAGGACTCGTTTTACTGTGGATATAGATACTTTTGTACCTGTTTCCTCCAGCATCTTCACAAGGTCCTTTGCTTTTGTTCTGGGATTGATTTGCACTTTTCGCAAAGTACGTTCATCTCTAGGAGACAGAACGCATCTCCTTCCTGACCGGTATGACTGCTGCGTGGTCCCATGATGTTTATACTTGAATACTGTTGGTTGTACAGATGAACGTGTTACCTTTGGGCATTTGGAAATTGCTCCCAAGGATAAATCAGACTTGTGGAGGTCTACAATTGTTTTTCTGAGGTCGTGGCTGATATCTTTTGAATTTCCCATGATGTCAAGTAAAGAGGCACTGAGTTTGAAGGTAGGCCTTGAAATATATCCACAGGTGCTCCTCTGATTGACTCAAATGATCAGAAGCTTCTAAAGCCATGCCATCATTTTGCGGAATTTTCCAAGCTGTTTAAAGGTATCAACTTAGTGTACGTAAACTTCTGACCCACTGGAATTGTGATACAGTGAATTATATATGAATAATCTGTCTGTAAACAATTGTTGGAAAAATGACTTGTGTCATGCACAAAGTAAATGTCCTAACTGACTAGCCAAAACTATAGCTTGTTAACAAGAAATCTGTGGAGGGGTTGAAAAACAAGTTTTAATGACTCCAACCTAAGTGTATGGAAACTTCCGACTTCAACTGCACATGAAATGAGTTGCAAAATGAATAGGAAATATAGTCAAGACGTTGACAAGGTTATAAATAATGATTTTTAATTGAAATAATAATTGTGTCCTTCAAACTTTGCTTTCATCAAAGAATCCTCCATTTGCAGCAATCACAACCTTGCAGACCTTTGACATTCTTGTTGTCATTTTGTTGAGGTAATCTGAAGAGATTTCACCCCATGCTTCCTGATGTACCTCCCACAAATTGTATTGGCTTGATGGGTACTTCTTACGTACCATACGGTCAAGCTGCTCCCATAACAGCTCAGTAGGGTTGTCGTCGGTGAATGAGGACCAAAATGCAGCAGGTACGTGTATGCTCATTTCGACTTTTATTAACTACAAAAAATGTACACTCCAAAACAAACAAAACACGAAAACGAACGAACAACAAAACAGTCTGGCAAAGCCTAGGGCTGAACACAGAACAATCACCCACAACATCAAACACAAACACACCCTCATATATGGGACTCTCAATCAAAGGCAGATAGACAACACCTGCCTTCAACTGAGAGTCCCAACCCCAATTAACCAGACATAGAAACAGACATACTAGACTAGACATAGAATACCAGAACACCAAACAGTACCCAAAAACCCCGGAATACTTAAACCAAATGCCCTTTAACAGAAACACACCACCCCGAACCACATAAAATAAATACCCTCTGTCACGTCCTGACCAAACTACAATACTAATTAACCCTATACTGGCCAGGACGTGACAGTACCCCCCCCTTAAAGGTGCTACCCCAGAAGCACCTTAAAAAATAACCCCAAGCAACACCAAAAGAAAAATTCCCCTTTTCTAAAGGGAGGGTGGCTGCCGTCAACGACGGCACTGTGCTACACCCCCCCTCCCCAACCCACCTATTTCTGGAGGTGGCTCCGGCTCAGGCTGTTCCAGGCTGTCTGGGCAGTCTGGCAGCTCGGGACAGTCTGGCAGCTCGGGACAGTCTGGCAGCTCGGGACAGTCTGGGCAGTCTGGGCAGTCTGGCAGCTCGGGACAGTCTGGGCAGTCTGGGCAGTCTGGCAGCTCGGGACAGTCTGGCAGCTCGGGACAGTCTGGGCAGTCTGGCAGCTCGGGACAGTCGGGGCAACTCGGGGCAGTCTGGCCACTCGGGGCAGTCTGGCCACTCGGGGCAGTCTGGCCACTCCGGCAGTTCAGCGCAGTCTGGCCACTCCGGCAGTTCAGCGCAGTCTGGCCACTCCGGCAGTTCAGCGCAGTCTGGCCACTCCGGCAGTTCAGCGCAGTCTGGCCACTCCGGCGACTGTTGACTGGCGGGCAGCTCCGACGACTGTTGACTGGCGGGCAGCTCCGACGACTGTTGACTGGCGGGCAGCTCCGACGACTGTTGACTGGCGGGCAGCTCCGACGACTGTTGACTGGCGGGCAGCTCCGACGACTGTTGACTGGCGGGCAGCTCCGACGACTGTTGACTGGCGGGCAGCTCCGACGACTGTTGACTGGCGGGCAGCTCCGACGACTGTTGACTGGCGGGCAGCTCCGACGACTGTTGACTGGCGGGCAGCTCCGACGACTGTTGACTGGCGGGCAGCTCTTGCCCCGTCAAACAGCCCTTGTGCCCCCCCTAAAAAATTCTTGGGGATGCCTCTCGGTCTCCCTAAACTCTTCCATCGCCCTGGAAATGCTCCTCCTTAACTCGGCCCATGTCCATCCTCCCGCCTCGTTCCTCTGCTGCTTGGTCCTTTGGTGGTGGGTGATTCTGTCACGGTTGTCGTCCGGTGAATGAGGACCAAAATGCAGCAGGTACGTGTATGCTCATTTCGACTTTTATTAACTACAAAAAATGTACACTCCAAAACAAACAAAACACGAAAACGACCGAACAACAAAACAGTCTGGCAAAGCCTAGGGCTGAACACAGAACAATCACCCACAACATCAAACACAAACACACCCTCATATATGGGACTCTCAATCAAAGGCAGATAGACAACACCTGCCTTCAACTGAGAGTCCCAACCCCAATTAACCAGACATAGAAACAGACATACTAGACTAGACATAGAATACCAGAACACCAAACAGTACCCAAAAACCCCGGAATACTTAAACCAAATGCCCTTTAACAAAAACACACCACCCCGAACCACATAAAACAAATACCCTCTGTCACGTCCTGACCAAACTACAATACTAATTAACCCTATACTGGCCAGGACGTGACAAGGGTTGAGATCTGGTGACTGTGCTTTGGGTTATTGTCCTGTTGTATGAGGGAATTGGCTCCAATTAAGCACCGTCCACAGGGTATGGCATGGCGTTGCAAAATGGAGTGATATACTTCCTTCTTCAAGATCCTTTTTACCCTGTACAAATCTCACACTTTACCCCCACCAAAGCACCCCAGACCATCACATTGCCTCCACCATGCTTGACAGATGGCATCAAGCACTCCTCCAGCATCTTTACATTTTTCTGCGTCTCACGAATGTTCTTCTTTGTGATCCGAACACTTCAAACTTAGATTTGTATGTCCATAACACTTATTTTTAATAAACCAATTAGGCACATTTGGGCAGTCTTGATACAACATTTTGAATAGATATGCAAGATTTCACTGGATCACTCTAAAACTTTGCACATACAGTGCTGTCATCTAGTGGCCAAAGTCTACATTGTGCCTGGGCTAGAATAATTCATTATGCCCTTTCTCTTGAATTTCAAAGATGACGGTACAATTTGTATTTTTAACTGTTGTTTTTTTCTTTGTATTATCTCTTACCAGATCTAATGTATTATATTCTCCTACGTTCCTTTCACATTTCCACAAACTTCAAAGTGTTTCCTTTCAAATGGTATCAAGTATATGCACATCCTCATTTCAGGGCCTGAGTTACAGTCAGTTAGATTTGGGTATGTCATTTTAGGCAAAAATTTGAAAAAAAGGCTCCGATCCTTAAGAGGTTGCTGCCAATTGAGGACTTTTGAGGCGTCTGTTTCTCAAACTAGACACTCTAATGTACTTGTCCTCATGCTCAGTTGTTCACCGGGGCCTCACACTCCTCTTTCTATTCTGGTTAGAGCCAGTTTGTGCTGTTCTGTGAAGGGAGTAGTACACAGCGTTGTACGAGATCTTCAGTTTCTTGGCAATTTCTCGCATGGAATAGCCTTCATTTCTCAGAACAAGAATAGACTGACAAGTTTCAGAAGAAAGTTCTTTGTTTCTGGCGATTTTGAGCCTGTAAATGAACCCACAAATGTTGTTGCTCCAGATACTCAACTATTCTAAAGAAGACCAGTTGTATTGCTTGTTTAATGAGCACAACAGTTTTCAGCTGTGCTAGCATAATTGCAAAAGGGTTTTCTAAATCAAATCAAATTTTATTGGTCACATACACATGGTTAGCAGATGTTAATGCGAGTGTAGCGAAATGCTTGTGCTTCTAGTTCCGACCGTGCAGTAATAGCTAACAAGTAATCTAATAATTTCCCAACACCTACCTGTCATAGGCGACTAAAGGGACAGACCAAGGCGCAGCGGGTATAGTGCTCATCTTCTTACTTTATTTAATAAGAACACTCAAACCAAAATAAACAGACGGCAAAACAGTTCCATAAGGCTATACAGAAAACCCTCTGTCCCGGGCTGAGGAGCGTCGCTGGAGGCTCCGGGCTGAGGAGCGTCGCTGGAGGCTCCGGGCTGAGGAGCGTCGCTGGAGGCTCCGGGCTGAAGAGCCTCGCTGGAATCTCCGGGCTGAGGAGCGTCACTGGAGGCTCCGGGCTGAGGAGCATCGCTGGAGGCTCCAGGCTGAGGAGCGTCGCTGGAGGTTCCTGACTGGAGGTCGCTGGAGGCTCCTGACTGAGGAGCGTCGCTGGAGGCTCCGGGCTGAGGAACGGCGCTGGAGCCCTCCTGCGTGGAGCTGGGACCGGTCTCCCCGGACTGGGAAGACTTACAGGAGACAGGGTGCGCAGAGCAGGCACGAGGCACACTGGGCCGTGGAGGCGCACCGGAGGTCTGGAGCTCAGGGCTGGCACACTCCGTTTGGCTGGATGGTCCCTGTAGCCCGGCATGGGCGGAGCACTGGCATAGGGCGAGCTGGGCTGTGCTGGGGAATGAGGGCTGCCATGCGTAGAGCAGGCGCAGGATAAGCTGGACCGAGGAGACGCACTGGCGGCCAGATGCGCTGAGCAGGCACACTCCTTGTGGGCGAGAGTGCGCATCACCCCGTAATGCATCACCCCGTAATGCATCGCTCGCCCCTCTGCACGCCTGCTCAGTCGTGCCCTCTCTGCCAGTACCTCCTTCAGGAATCTCGCGTCAAGCTCGGCGCTCGACTCCTTTCTCGGCTCCGGTTTGGGGTCAGGGTTCCCCCCTGACCTAGCAACACCCCCCTTATGCCCCCCCCAAAAAAATATTTTGGGGCTGCCTCTCCACGTCCTGAATAGGAGGATACAACGTCTCGTACCTCCGTCGTTCCCTCTTTGCTTCCTTCAGCTCCGCCTTCGGGCGCTGGTACTCCCCAGCCTGGCTCCATGGTCCCTTGCCATCGTCCATGACTCCCTTGCCATCGTCCATGACTCCAAATACTTCTCCTGCTGCTCCTTCCTCCGCTGCTTGGTCCTTCTTTGGTGGTTGGTTCTATCATAGGCGTCGAAAGGGACAGACCAAGGCGCAGCGGGTATAGTGCTCATCTTCTTACTTTATTTAGGAAGAACACTCAAAACAAAATAAACAGACGAGGATACAGTTCCTTAAGGCACACAGGCTATACAGAAAACAACCACCCACAAAAACACAGGAAAAACAGGCTGCCTAAGTATGGCTTCCAATCAGAGACAATAAAAGACACGTGCCTCTGATTGGAAGCCATACTTGGCCACACATAGAAAAAGAAACATAGAAATAGAAAACTAGAACCAAAATCCCATAGAACCAAAAAAAAAAAAAACACAGAAAACAAACACCCCCTGCCACACCCTGACCATACTACAATTACAAATGACCCCTTTACTGGTCAGG
The DNA here is from genome assembly GCF_901001165.1 of Salmo trutta. Classification (NCBI taxonomy): domain Eukaryota; kingdom Metazoa; phylum Chordata; class Actinopteri; order Salmoniformes; family Salmonidae; genus Salmo; species Salmo trutta. The sequence continues at coordinate 37,102,235 of NC_042974.1, read as the reverse complement.
ACCTGACACTACCTTATACACACAAGTGTGAAGGAATGAATAGGAATATGTACATATAAATATATGGATGAGCGATGGCCGAACGGCATAGGCAAGATGCAGTAGATGGTATAGAATACAGTATATACATATGAGATGAGAAATGCTGGGTATGTAAACATTATATGAAGTGGCATTGTTTAAAAAAGTGACAAGTGATACATTTATTACATCCAATTTTTTATTATTAAAGTGGCTAGAGATTTGATTCAGTATGTTGGCAGCAGCCACTCAATGTTAGTGATGGCTGTTTAACAGTCTGATGGCCTTGAGATAGAAGCTATTTTTCAGTCTCTCGGATTCACCTGTCCTGACCTCGCCTTCTGGATGATAGCGGGGTGAACAGGCAGTGGCTCGGATGGTTGTTGTCCTTGATGATCTTTTTGGCCTTCCTGTGACATCAGGTGGTGTAGGTGTCCTGGAGGGCAGGTAGTTTACCCCCGGTGATGCATTGTGCAGACCTCACTACCCTCTGGAGAGCCTTACAGTTGTGGGCGGAGCAGTTGCCGTACCAGGCGGTGATACAGCCCGACAGGATGCTCTCGATTGTGCATCTGTAAAAGTTTGTGAGTGTTTTTGGTGACAAGCCACATTTTTTCAGCCTCCTGAGGTTGAAGAGGCGCTGTTGCACCTTCTTCACCACGCTGTCTGTATGAGTGGACCATTTCAGTTTGTCCGTGATGTGTACGCCGAGGAACTTAAAACGTTCCACCTTCTCCACTACTGTCCCGTCGATGTTGATAGGGGGGGTGCTCCCTCTGCTGTTTCCTGAAGTCCACAATGTTTTGTTGACGTTGAGTGTGAGGTTATTTTCCTTACACCACACTCCGAGGGCCCTCACCTCCTCCCTGTAGGCCGTCTTGTTGTTGTTGGTAATCAAGCCTACCACTGTAGTGCCGTCTGCAAACTTGATGATTGAGTTGGAGGCATGCATGGCCACGCAGTCATGGGTGAACAGGGAGTACAGGAGAGGGTTGAGAACGCACCCTTGTGGGGCCCCAGTGTTGAGGATCAGCGGGGTGGAGATGTTGTTTCCTACCCACACCACCTGGGGGCGGCCCGTCAGAAAGTTCAGGACCCAGTTGCACAGGGCGGGGTCGAGACGCAGGGTCTCGAGCTTAATGACGAGTTTGCAGGGTACTATGGTGTTAAATGCTGAGCTGTAATCGATGAACAGCATTCTTACATAGGTATGTCTCTTGTCCAGATGGGTTAGGGCAGTGTGTAGTACGATTACGATTGCGTTGTTTGTGGACCTATTGGGGCGGTAAGCAAATTGGAGTGATTCTAGGGTGTCAGGTAGGGTGGAGGTGATATGATCCTTGACTAGTCTCTCAAAGCACTTCATGATGACGGAAGTGAATGTTACAGGGCGATAGTCATTTAGCTCAGTTACCTTAGCTTTCTTGGGAACAGGAACAATGGTGGCCCTCTTGAAGCATGTGTGAACAGCAGGCTGGGATAGGGATTGATTGAATATGTCCGTAAACACACCAGGCAGCTGGTCTGCACATGCTCTGAGGACGTGACTAGGGATGCCATCTGGGCCTGCAGCCTTGAGAGGGTTAACACGTTTAAATGTTTTACTCACGTTGGCTGTGGTGAAGGAGAGGCCGCAGGTTTTGGTAACGGGCCATGTCAGTGGCACTGTATTGTCCTCAAAGCAAGCAAATAAGTTGTTTAGTTTGTCTGGGAGCAAGACTTCGGTGTCCGCGACGGGGCTGGTTTTCTTTTTGTAATCCGTGATTGACTGTAGACCCTGCCACATATGTCTCGTGTCTGAGCCATTGAATTGCGACTCTACTTTGTCTCTATACTGATGCTTAGCTTGTTTGATTGCCTTGCGGAGGGAATAGCTACACTGTTTGTATTCGGTCATGTTTCCGGTCGTCTTGCCATAATTAAAAGCAGTGGTTCCCGCTTTCAGTTTTACGCGAATGCTGCCATCAATCCACAGTTTCTGGTTGGGGAAGGTTTCAATAGTCACAGTGGGTACAACATCACCGATGCACTTGCTAATAAACTCGCTCACTGAATCAGCGTATTCATCAATCTTGTTGTCTGAGGCTATCCGGAACATTTCCCAGTCCACGTGATCGAAGCAATCTTGAAGTGTGGAATCAGATTGGTCGGACCAGCGTTGTACAGACCTGAGCATGGGCGTTTCCTTTTTTAGTTTCTATCTATAAGCTGGGAGCAACAAAACATAGTCATGGTCAGATTAGCCGAAAGGAGGGCGAGGGAGGGCTTTGTATGCGTCGCGGAAGTTAGAGTAGCAATGATCCAGAATTTTGCCAGCCCGGGTCGCACATTCGATATGCTGATAAAATTTAGGGAGTCTTGTTTTCAGATTAGCCTTGTTAAAATCCCAAGCTACAATAAATGCAGCCTCAGGATATGTGGTTTCCAGTTTACAGAGTCCAATGAAGTTCTTTCAGGGCTGTCGAGGTGTCTGCTTGGGATGGGGGGGATATACACGGCTGTGATTATAATCGAAGACAATTCTCTTGGTAGATGATGTGGTCGGCATTTCATTGTAAGGAATTCTAGGTCAGGTGAACAAAAGGTCTTGAGTTCCTGTATGTTGTGATCACACCACGACTCGTTAATCACAAACTCTGATGTCTCTCTGGAAGGCAACCCTTGCTCGAATTTCGTCTACCTTGTTGTCAAGAGACTGGACATTGGCAAGTAGTTTTGGGTCGCCGACTGGGATCCGATCCATTGTCCTGGGTGGTGGTCCAAACAGAGGATCCGCTTCAGGAAAGTCGTATTCCTAGTCATAATGTTGGTAAGTTGACGTTGCTCTTATATCCAATAGTTTTTCCCGGCTGTATGTAATAAGACTTAAGATTTCCTGGGGTAACAGTGTAAGAGATAATACATAGAAAAAACAAAATACTGCATAGTTTCCTAAGAACGCGAAGCGACCATCTCTGTCGGCGCCATCCCGTTTACAATTAGCCTTTTAAAATGATATATTTGTATCAGCTAACACAACGCGTGCCATTGGAACACAGGAGTGATGGTTGCTGATAATGGGCCTCTGTATGTCTATGTAGATATTCCATAAAAAATCAGCCGTTTCTAGCTACAATAGTCATTTACAACATTAACAATGTCTACACTGTATTTCTGATCAATTTTATGTTATTTTAGTGGATTTTTTTGTTGTTGCTTTTCTTTCAAAAACAAGGACATTTCTAATTGACCCCAAACATTTGAATTGTAGTGTACACTCCCTCTGCCATTTGTCTTTGTCGGTCATTGTAAATGTTCTTTGTCTTCCTGAGAGGAATCTCTCCTACTATTTCCTGAGTACTTTATATTTTGCACTTTGGGTTGGCCCTGTGCCTTTTTGTTTATGAAGATATATTTTCAGCACAACAACGTTTGGGTTTCGTCCCACTTTGATCTATGGTGCTTAAATAAATTCAGTAGTTCTAAACCTGCAACTGCCTCCTGCCTACTCCTTTCTACACCAGTGACAGCTCTAGATAAAACACAAGTAAAGACGCAAGCTTAAAGCACTGTAACTGGTAGCCTAGCAACAAGAATCACATGTTTTCTGTTGCAGAGTTCCAACTGTCATTTTTTAAGTTGGGGGTGTGCAACTTTTATTTACTGTTAAATCAATTAAAACATTTTCGCAAAGATTAGCCTACGTTTGCATCTTTCCAGAACACTAGTGTTGTGATTGGAGCTCAGGACTTGCCTTGCAGCATTATTTTACAGAAATAGCAGAGATGCAACTTGGATTAAATAGGACGATGTTTGCCTTTCCGTGCCTTGTTTTGCCTGCTACTCAATAGGTGGAATATGTATGCTCCAATATGTCCCTTCATGTAAATGTAAAGAAGAACAATGATTTTTGTCACCTGAACAGGTCAAATATCTTGTCCGCTGAACATTTCA